>NC_041221.1:11371451-11394504 GCF_002837175.3 Physeter macrocephalus | reverse complement strand
TGTGTGTCCCGAGCCTGTGCTCCGCAACGGGAGAGGCCACGACAGTGAGAGGCCCGCGTACCGCAAAAAAAAAAAAAAAAAAAAAAAAGAGCAAAAAGGCCATTTTTGCCGCACCTTTTCCCTGGTCTCTCTGAGGCAGGTGTTGGCACTGTCCAGTGGGAGAGGGGAACACAACCCAGTGGCTGTTTTTCTCCAAACTAGCAGTTGCTAGGAGCTCAGTGGTCCTCAGACTTGAGGGACGCCTCCAAGTCACCTGGAGGGCTTGTTAAAAACACAGGTGGCTGGGCCCCATCCGGAATTTCCCATTCAGTGTGTCTGGGGCGGGGGCCAACCATCGCCTTCTTAGGTTCCCAAGTGAGGCTGCTGCCGGTCCGGGGACCTCACTTTGAGAGGCGCTGTGTACACCGTGCCAGGGACCCTCATGTGGACGCTGGGTCTCTCCACATTCTGCCTCTCTGAGAATGCTGCTTCCCTGATGACACCAAAATGTTACTGCCTCTTTGACGAGGGCTGGCGGTTACTGATTTATGATGAGCCCCTTTGACTATTTCATGAAGATGCCCTCTTTTAACCAACTATCCCTTTCCTGGCCAGTGCAGGCAATTTAATTTTCTTCTTACGTTAGAATGTGACAGTGAAGGTCTCTATTCTCATTCGATTTCCTTTTGTCAAATTTTATTTGCCTCTTTGACTAAGGTGTTGGATTTAAGGTGTTGACTGATTGATGAAAACCAATCAGTCCTTCCCCCCCGCCCCCCACCGATTCAAACCAATCAATCCTTCCCAATCCCCCCTGTCTGGAGCCCCGAGTTGCACTCTCTTTCCTCAAAACAGCTAACTCTATCAACTTACTGGTCAGGACAGAGGAAATGAGATCGGTCAAGCTCACGTTGGGCAGGAAAATACTTAAAACCTCATTTATCTGGTCTGGGAGTCCACTGATGTGTCTGCGAAGGTGCAGGCGAGGTTCCCTTCTCTCCTTTTCATACCCGCCGTCCTGCCGCTAGTTTCTAGAAGGCACAGTGGCTAACCTGAAGGGTCAGAGTTGTGGTCAGAGGGCTTTTCTTTGGCTAAAATCCTCCAAGTGGAAAGAACACCCTCTCCGTGTCTGACAACAGTGAGCTTTTTGGATATCAAAACACCGCACCCCCCAAAACAGCGGTAGGATTCTTTCTGCTGTTCCTAATGAGAAAGTGAACTTATCTCTGGAACCGCACGGCAGGTTTCATTCAAAATTCCTGCTGAGTTGACGTCATGAAATAGTGACCATCCACTCCATAACCTTCTGTTCTTGCACGCAACCCAGAATGTCCCATAGAGATGTACATACATTTCAGAGGAGACGTTTGTGATGGGACTTGTTTAGCCTGACTTGGAGCCTTTTCTGTGCCACGTTTTGGTTTCCAAATGAGGGGAGGTCAACTGGAATCTGGGCATCCAGGAAGCCCCGCTGATGGCCAGGTGTGCCCTGCATTTCAGGATGCTGCCAGCAGGTGGGAGAGGAGCTGTGTGGCTCCCGGGTGGAGCCGGAGGACGGCAAACAGCAGTGAGCAGAGCGCTGGGCTGCCTCTGCCAGAGCAAAGCCGCCCTGGGACGCGGCGAGTTATTGCAACACGTAAGAACAGCGAGCTGACTTCATGCCAGCTTCTCCCCCGCTGCACGCTCGCACCCTGCCTGCTGGGCGCTTGGAGCCGTCTTGTTGCTCTGACCATTGGTATCACAGGCATCATCCATCCATCCACAGGCAGGTCCACCCCTGCCCTCCCGCTGGCTCCCTGAGCGTTCCATTCGGCCGCTCTGCCTGTTTATTCCGGAACAAGTTCTCTTTCTGTTCACCCCTCTTCTGTCCGTCTTCCATCCTAGTTCTACCTTCATTAAACTTTAAACATCAACTCTCTATAAAATACTACAACTGCCTTTAGGAGGAAGGATGCAGTGGCTAAGTTTTTCTTTGTACCTGATTGGTGATCAGAGAGAATGGTTATAAAAGGACGCTGAGCCAGACCAAAGACATCAAATAAATGCCAGTCTAAGCAATTAAAATGCGCCATGTTGGAGAGGCACCCAGGGGCTCTGCCCTAGTTAGGGGTCTGGCCGGGGCTCAATCATAAAGGCCCTTTTCAAGAGGCTGATTCCGTCAGCTGGTCTTTGTCACTTATTCTGGGCTGCAGCATAATTGGCCAGTCTTGCATCCTTGGAATTTCTCCAATTCTGTAAATGCTGGTATTTGTCTTTTAGACACATGTGGTTAAAAACAGTCGTTTGTTTTGTTACAGGGGAAAGAATGATTAAAACATTTGTGCTAAGGGATGCGTCTCATTCCTCTTGTTCCCGAGACTCGCCTCTCCCTGCATCCGTGCCCCCTCCTTCTCCTGCCAGCTGCCCCTCCGCCCGTAAGTCTTTGAAAGCAAAACGGGAGCTAGAGTTTGCACAATTAGGATTGCACAATTGCCTGACCATGTAGGCAGAAATTGCTTTCATAAAAAGAAATTTTATTTTTCTGTGTGAGTTAAACTTCATTACCATATTCCTTTTTGTGGATGACTCAAGTTAGGAATTTATAGCATTTATTTATTTATTATTTATTATTATTTTTACTTTTTGGCCACACTGCACCGCATGTGGGATCTTAGTTCCCCGACCAGAGATCCAACCCACACCCTGGCAGTGGAAGAGTGGAGTCTCAACCGTTGGACCGCCAGGGAAGTCCCTATAGCGTTTTTGACCCTGTTAAACAGAAGACCAGTAAGGAGCTGTGAACGAATTTTCAACCTGTGACAAAGCCAAATATTTTGAGGATACGATTACTTTCTTTTCCCCACACAATTTCTGGAGAAACACAGATGGAAAATCAGGGTCTATGTTTGTCACCGCAGCTGTTACATGCGAGGGTGCTTTGCTGGAACCAGATTTCTATCTGTGTTGTTTCTCCACCTGCTGGGGCTTTTGTCTCGCACCTTCTCCATTTGATTTCCTGAGCCTCACACACCTGGTTGTAAAATTCCAGACGCTGTGTTCACCGGCAGGCAGCCCTCTCTCCGGGCATTATTTTCACCTTTGTTTTCTGATTTTTGCTTTACTGCCCGTAAATCTCCCCATTCTCCAGGTATTTTCTCTGACTCCTTCCATTTCCACCTTATTTTCTCCAGTTGACAAACTCCTACTTTAAGGTGTGTAACAAAAGTCACCACCTCCATGAAGTTTTCTCCTGTTCCCGCAGGCTGGAGCTAATGGCTAATTCTCGACTGGGGCATTTACCTATTATAACACTACCCATGTCTTCTTCTCTTGAGAAACTGTAGCTCCTTGGGCCAATGAGCTATTTGTCTCATGGTAATTCCATAGAGCAGAGGCCGGATGATTTTATTTAAAAATAAAAATTAAAAAAAGGAAGAGGAAGAAAAAAGAATCTTCCACTGTTACATGAGAGAACAGAAGAGTGGCCCCAAAGAAAACAGACGCAGGTAATTACAGGTAATTAACAAGGCCCTAGGCTCACAGAGCATGGAAGTGCCTTCCACGTGGGGTGGTGAGGTACTGTCTTCCCTTTCGCCGGCGAAGGGTCAGCGGCACTTCCCAAGGGCACCGTGCTCTTTGGCTTACGTCTCATCGAGACCCTGCGGTAGTGGATTCTCAGCCATTTCTCTGTCCACTGAGTCTCTTTGGAATCATCATCCACCTGGGGCCATGGGGTAACATGGTCTATATCCTCAAGGATGCTATTACTGAACCGTGGTGACAGCACTGGCATGCGTGGGGAAATATGCTAACCCAGCATGAGAAAGGAGCGTCATGGGTCGCTGGTGCGCTGCCGTCCTGGAGAGCCATCAGAAGGTGTAAATCTCCAGGCTGTCTCTCAGACACGCAGATCCAGGTACATGGTAGAGGAAGCCAGGCATTGGTACTTTTGGAAAGCAGCATGGGGTGTTCTTCTGTGCAGCCATGGTTGAAAAACCCTGGACGAGGTTAATGAATGAAACTGACTGAAGCTCAGGACCGAGGTTGAGGTTGATGATTTGGTTAAAACCCAGTGAGAGCGGGCAGAGAGAGGAAAGAGGTGGCTGCTGACAAATGCGGGGGAAGAACCAGCCCTTGAGGGTCGAAGGAGGAGGAGGGGACATTTTGGGGAAGAGCAAGAGGGAACAAACCACTAGAGAAGTTGAGAACCAGGTGCAGATGACAGAATCCTTCGCCAGGGCAGGAGACCTAGAGCTTCCATGGTAGCTGGTGCCATGACCACGTGAGCAAAAACTTATTGTGTGAACCGTGGACCACCTGGTCCAAGTAAACACACCAACCTTTCCCAGCTTGTGACACTGCTGTCCCAGTGCCAGGAGAAACACAGCCCTGAGCCATTTGCAAGGAATCACCATTCTATCTTATTGATCATGGGCCATTAATTAACTAAAGAACCTTCTGCAAAGAGATGAATTTCATTCAGTGAAAAAGGAATGGCAGAGTACCAAATGAAGAGAAAAGCCGAATATTTAAATTCTGGGTAATACTTTGAAGGAAGGAATGTGGCAGAAGACAAAGTTTATTAGAGGAAAATACTGCATTTGTAGTTAGATAAATGGGATACTTATTATTTTTAAGACTACAAGAATGGTAGGTGGAATAGATTTATTTCTCCATTTCTTTTATTCATTGTAATTCTAGAATCGTGGTTACTTGGCTTTTATTCGGTGCCTGCTTGGGTTTGGGAAACCGGAGTCTCTATCTTCCCTGACCTGCCCGCATGTGTAAACTTCATAAGCGACCTTATTCTTTGCTTCCCCTGTCTGATGTGGTCTCATTCCCCCAGCCCTGCTCTTGGATGAAATCTTGAGCAGCTCAGTAACTCCTTAAATCTCTGTTGGGTGGTGAAAAGGAGTTCGAGACAATTTTAGACCCCCAGATGGTCTTGCTTCTCTATTTAAAAATTCCAATATACTTTGGTGGACAAAATTCCAAATGGCATTCAAAGTTGAAGGTTCTCCCTCCCCAACCTGCCTTAAGATGGGAAGCCCTGGGGGGATGAGGGGTTCAGACAATCTTTCCCTTTTCCACTCTGGTCTTCTGTCGCCTTCCCCGTTTCGCGCCAGTGGGTCCTCCAGGCTTAGGGCTGAGAGAGTAGTAGGGGTGAGGGGAGGGCGGGGGGGGCAGTGACCGCTGTGGTTGAGATCTGGTTTGGGTACTCCCTGGGTTTCACGTATGGTCACTGTTGACACCTTCCCTTGAAGGATTCCTCGGACTTTCCACTGGGAACATCTACATATGGCTCCTACGATGTGGGCACTGCTTGTCACACAGGAACCTCCCCTCAGCTTCTTCGTCCCATGGGGCCCCTCTACCCTCTTTCTGCTGGGTTCGTCTCACCCTGGGCCAGAGGCCCTTTCGGGTGGGTCACTTTGAAAGATGCTACAACTGATACTCAGTGCCCTGACTCTATGCCTGGACCCTCATCACCTTGGGACTACCTGGGACTGTCCCATGGGAGCCGGACGATAACTGTCCCAGCTTCCTCATTCCTCAGGTGGGCAGTCTCTCTGAGGGTCCCCCGCAGGTGTGAGCCCCAGGTGCTTACAATAGCAAGCTGTTCAGTGCGCCCTGCTCACTGGCTGCCTTCCCGTCCCTGGCTAACTCCCTGCAAACACCTCCCGCATAGACACCTGCTCTGGCATCCATGAATCTGTGGGGGAGTCACCCAAAAGGAGACCTGAGAGGAGGCACATCTGCATCCCCTTTGATGGAGATGCAGTTGACTCCTACTTCGGCCACTGTTGGTTGTTTAGCCACCACGTCTTTCACCCCACACTTCCTAGTTCCCAGACGCTGGCCCTTCTGGATCCCTCAGTTCCAAGGGACACCTGATAAGATCTCTGAGAGGTCCCCTTGGGACCCTCCACTGGGCTCTGAATGGTAGGATGGCACAGTCCCCCACCCCTTCCTCATGGGGGGTGAGGTAGAGAAAATACCACAGTACCACAAAACCCCTCCCCGAAGAAGTTCTTTGGAGCAGGCCTTTGGGTTAAGAGTGCAAAACGCGTCTCGCAGCCTCCTTGTCAATGTTCCATAGCTTAGGTACTAGCCCCTCACTTTAGGATAGTGGGGTGATGGCACCTACACTTTTGAGTTTCATCCAATTTTAACACGCTATTATCGCCGTCAGTGCTCGGTGCCTTAGAGGGACTCCAGACATAGAAGGAGGTAAGAGCATCGTGAAGGTGGGGCCTTGGCTTGTTCACACTTGTGTTCTGGGTGCCTGGGACATAGTAGGTGCTCCATAAGTGATATTAGAGGAAAGTACAAATGTGCGCTGATTTTAGGGGTTAGCCCCGTGGTCAGTACTGCACCAGTCAGGGCTCTCCAGAGAAACAGACCAACAGGAGATATATATCTCTATCTCTCTATGTATGTATGTGTCTAACTACCTATGTATGTATGTATGTGTCTATCTATCTGTCTACCTATCTATCTATCTGTCTACCTCTGTATCTGTCTATCTATCTATGTATCTCTCTCTCTCTTTCTATCTGTCATAGAGAGATTTATTATAAGGAATTGGCTCATGTAACTGTGGAGGCTGGCAAGTCCAAAATCTGCAGAGCCAATGTCCCAGTTTGAGTCTGAAGGCTGGAAGCTGTTCTAGAACCAGGAAGAGTCTGGAAACTGTGAGACAGGAGAATTCTCTTACTCAGGAGAATGTCAGCCTTTGGTCTATTCAGGCTTCCAACAGATTGGATGAGGCCCACCCACATTGGGGAGGGCAATCTGCTTTACTCTGCCTACTGATTCAAATGCTGACCTCACCCAAAAACACTCACAGACACACTGAGAATAATGTCTGAGCAAACATCTGGACACACAACAATCCAGTCAAACTGACATAAAATTAACCATCACAGCTACCAAAAAAAAAAAAAAAAAACACAGCAGATTTTAGGATCATTGGCAAATGTTTAAAATACCAAACCAAACTTTTATAAAAGATTCCAGTGATTAGGAGGAGAGACATTCTACTATATTTAGAACTTCCTTATATTTTCTCACTGAATGTGGCCAATCGATTTGTGGGGTGAGGAATATTATTTCCAATATACCGAGGAGGACACCAAGGCTCAGAGGGGTGAAGGAACTCGTCCAAGCCCACGTGAGTGGTCATCTGGGGAGAGGACAGGACGAGGCTGGTGGCGTCTGGAAATTTACCATTAGAAATTAAGACTATTGGAATAAGGACTGATCATCTTTACAGAGCAAATGCCGCTTGCAGCTATATGATGATCCATGTATTTAGTTTCCCAGGGCTGGCATAACAAGTTACTACGAACTGGATTCTTTACGGCAACAGATATTTATTCTCTTACAGTTCAGGCCAGAAGTCCAAAATCACGGTGTCAGCAGGATCATGCTCTCTCCGAAGGCTCTAGGGGAACGTCCTTCCTTGCCTCTTCCTACCTTGTGGCTGGTGGCAAACTGGCATTCCTTGGCTTGTAGGCACATCACCTCAACCACATGGCATTCTCTCTGTGTGTCTTCACATCACCCTCCCTCTGCATCTGTGTCCAAATTTGCCTCTTCTTAGAAGGACACCAGTCATTGGATTTAGGCCTCACCCTAAACCAGAATGACCTTGTCTTGACTTGATTACAACTGCAAAGACCCTATTTCCAAGGAAGTTCACATTGACAGGTACCAGGGGGTTAGGACTTCAACTCTTTGGGGGAGATGCAGTTCTACCCACTACATACATGAATGGGTACTCTCTCTGAGTTTAGGATTTCCTGTTGGAGGAGACGGGACAGAAGGAAGCAGTAGGGGAAGGTGCGGATGGCAGCATAGTTTGAAGCCACAGTGCCGGGAGTGACTGAGCCAGATATTTTGGAAAAGGCTTGGAGTTGCAGGTTCGTTTTCGGTTTCCTGGGACACTCCTGGGATTGATGCTGCGATAACGCACACACTGTACATAAGAGATGGCCTAACAAAGCCTCGTCTGTCATTTTATCTCTGTCTGTTTCACGGTTTTCCCCGGATACAGCCCTGAACGAAATAGCTCCCCGTGTGTGATACCGAAATTCTTGCCTGTGTACACACTATTTTAAAAACTGTTTAATTTGGGATTGACATGGACAAACTACTATATTTCAAATAGATAACTAATTAGGACCTACTGTTATAGCACAGGGAACTCTGCTCAATATTCTTTAATAACCTAAATGGGAAAAGAATTTGAAAAAGAATAGATACATGTATACGTGTAACCGAATCACCTTGCTGTACACCTCAAACTAACACAACATCGTTAACAAACTATGCTCCAATATAAAATAAAATTTTTTAAAAATTGTCTTAAAAAATTAATGACCCAATTTAGGAAGCATTAAAAAACAACAACAACAAAAAACTTCCACCATCAGATCTGGGGCTGTTCAAAGAGGAAAATTTAGTGAGTTGAGTAAGAATTCTCCAAAATAGCAGGTCGTAATTTTCCTAATAGCCTGTGCACCAAGGAACAGAGCTTGTGTTCAGTGCACAACCCATCAGATCTGTCTTAACGTGGACCGCATCCTTGTGTGTCAACCCATCCTGACAAGATGTGCTGTGTCTCACAGCCCTGTTCACTGTTCTCAAGACGTTTTCTGTCCCTTAATAGCTGGAGTGAACAAGCACGTGCTGGAGAAATAATGAAAACCTATGAGCAATGAATACAGAGTTCGCCTCTTTGGTACAAACATTCTCAGAGCTGTCATGATCTGGGGTGATTAAGTCAAGAATAAGACGTGGTGAGATCACCTTCATCAAGTTTTTTTCTTGCTTAAATTTACTCTGGAAACATTTCCTTTAGAATAAGTACCAGATTTTACAAATTTATTCTCTAAAGGTAAGTGTGTTGACAAGTTTTCAATAATTCAAAATACAGGCTTATGATGGAGTCAGATTTGAAAACTGCACAACCTCCAATTTCACAGCGTCTGCGGAGTTCTGCCTTGCCGATTGCAAGAGCTGGGGATAAAAATAAATGGGGTGATCAAGTTTCTTGGCGCTTCCGATGGGATATAAATATGAAGTGGTTCATCTGTGAAGCATCCGAAGGGGTACAAAAGCAGGATGACCCTGTAAGGTATTTTTTTGAATAAAGGGTAGTTCCTAGGACTATGATCTTGCTTTTCTTCATTTTACCAAAATATGAAAACTGTTCTCCTTTATTAAATGAGTTTCCACGGTATCACAAATAGGATATTTTCTCCTTTGCAGCTTGTGCCCATTATTTAACTTGTCAATACCACTCCACATTTCTGTCAAGTCACTTTGAAACCTTCAGTAAAGTAGCCAGTTGGCCCTCTGTATCCATGGGTGCGGCATCTCCAGATTCAAGCAACCTCAGATTGAAAATTATGGAAAAAAAATTTCCAGAAAGCAAAAACTTGAATTTGCTGCTCCCTGGCGACTACTTACATGGCATTTACATTGTATTTACAACTATTTACTCAGCATTTACATTGTATTAGGTATTATAAGTAATCTAGAGTTCATTTAAAGTGTATGGGAGATGAATGCATAAAGAAGATGTGGCACATATATACAATGGAATATTACTCAGCCATAAAAAGAAACGAAATTGAGTTATTTGTAGTGAGGTGGATGGGCCTCGAGTCTGTCATACAGAGTGAAGTAAGTCAGAAGGAGAAAGACAAATACCGTATGCTAACACATATATATGGAATCTAAAAAAAAAAAAAAATGGTCCTGATGAACCTAGGGGCAGGACAGGAATAAAGATGCAGACATAGAGAATGGACTTGAGGACACGGGGAGGGGGAAGGGTAAGCTGGGACAAAGTGAGACAGTCGCATTGACATATATACACTACCAAAAGTAAAATAGATAGCTAGTGGGAAGCAGCCGCATAGCACAGGGAGGGAGATCAGCTCGGTGCTCTGTGACCTCCTGGAGGGGTGGGATAGGGAGGGTGGGAGGGAGGGAAACGCAAGAGGGAAGAGATATGGGAACATATGTATATGTATAACTGATTCACTTTGTTGTAAAGCAGAAACTAGCACACCACTGTAAAGCAATTGTACTCCAATAAAGATGTTAAAAATAAATAAATAAAATAAAATAAAGTATATGGGAGGATGTGCATAGGTTCTGTGCAAGTATAATACCATTTTATGTAAGGAACTTGAGCATCCGTGGATTATGGCATCCCAAGTTGGTCCTGGATCCAGTTCCCTGCGGATACCGAGAGATGACTGCATAAATAGATAGCTATCAAATGTTTAGAACTATTGCTTGCTACAGTTTATGGAATTTCACCCTATGTGGAGGATTTGGGTTGGCTGTTAGTAGCTCTGAGAACAGAATGAGGACATTTCCAGTCTCTCGTGACGGAGAGTTCCACCGGGCATCTAAGGGGGCAGCCCTTTCTTAGCACAAGGATGACCTTGGAAACCACGGAGCTCTGTGCTTGGGAAGCTTCACTCCTACCTGGGACTGGAGGTGGTGTGGAAAGAGAAACACTGGAGCTCACGGCTCTTACCTTCGACCCAAGTCCTGAGACTTTTCAGGGGTGTGGGGTCCAAGGCACGCACACTGACCCACATCTGCTCATACAGTGCCTTGTCCAAGCTGGAGTGTGGACATGTCCCCTGCTGTTTTTTTTTTTTTTCTTTTTTCCCCTAGGTTTTATCCCCAGGTGTGAAAATTAGCTGTGACCAGTCAGAAGCATAAATGAAGTGATATGACGATGTGGAGTGGTCGGCCCCGGGTGGGCAGGCTTTTCATGGGCGAGGAGAAGGCGTGGAAAGGGCCGCCCCCTTAGATGCCCGGAGGAACTTCAGGGGTGTGGGCAGTGGTCTCGGGGGGATAATGAACACCCAGCTCAGCGGTTCTCACCCTGCCCTGAGACATAGCAGCAGAGTGACATTGCACGAATCGCATCTCCTTTCTGAGGCTCAGCTCCCTTATCTGCAAAATAAGGAATGGGAGAAGAATGCCCATCCAACAGGGTCGTCACAAGGATCAAGGGGAGAATCGTAACCCAAGGAGTTTGAAAGAGTGTATAAACCCACGCGAAACTGCAGTCACGTACATCTAGCCAAGTTCCTGGTATGTACTGGGTGCTTTAAAAAAGACTGTGGGGCTTCCCTGGTGGTGCACTGCCCCCCCAAAGAGGTTTGACCAAACAGAATACTCCAGACACACATTCACTGATTCTTCCTGACATGTGTATCTTTTTAAAATGATTGCTCTTATGCTGGAATTGACCCTCCTGTTCTTTTCTGGAGTCACATAGACTTGACGAGCTCTCCCTTCTTCATCTGACCTCTGTTAGTAAACAAGGAATGCTTTACATGGTCAAGAAGAGAAAGAATCCCTAGCACTTGAGTGGACCAGTTGTCTACAATTTATCTATCGGGAGCTCTGAGTTTAGGTGGTCCTTCTAATTGCTTTTACATTGAGTGTAAGGCCTCTGCCCCATTCTATGTCATGATAAGAAAATTCTAAATTATCCCACTTCCTCCCTATAAAATTGCCTAACTAATTTAAAGCTGCGAATACCCTAAAATAATTTTGATGTTTAAATGTTCCCAGAGAACATTTGGGGGGAGGAGAGAAATAGGTGAGGGAGATTAAAAGGTACAAACCTCCCGGGCTTCCCTGGTGGCTCAGTGGTTGGGAGTCCGCCTGCCGATGCAGGGGACGCGGGTTCGTGCCCCGGTCCGGGAAGATCCCACGTGCCGCGGAGAGCCGTGGCTGCTGAGCCTGCGCGTCCGGAGCCTGTGCTCCGCAACGGGAGAGGCCACAGCAGTGAGAGGCCCGCGTACCGCAAAAAAAAAAAAAAAAAAAAAAAAAGACTGTGGAGTTACTTTAGGATGAATAAATGAAAGGAGTTAAGTAGCCCGTTCTGCACAGGGTTCGTTTTCAGGAACCAGACATAGAGGAGGGTATTTCTAGGTTCAAGATTCACTGCTGAAGCTGAAGAGAAAACAGGGTATGCAATTTAGCCAGTACTTATAAGGTGCCTACTATGTTTCGGGCCCTGTGCTGGGAGAGAGGTGAGTTTTGTTAAGACATGGAAACTGTACTTCAGCTAGGCGGTCCTCTGCTGCCTCTGAGAAAAGGAAGTGAAAACAACACAAATCACAGTTTTATTTGTATATGTGTGGGACTGTTCTACTTCTGGTCTATTTGTCTCTCTTTAAGCCAATACCAAAATGTCCCAATTAATGAACTTTTGTAATTAAGTCTTGAAAGCTGGTGGTGTAAGTCTTCCCACTTTGTTTTTCCATATCGTCCTGACGCTTCTAGGTCCTTCACACTCGCACATGCATTTGGGAATCACCTTCTCAATTTCCAAAAAAAAAAAAAAAGCCTCTTGGGATTTTGATCGGTGTTATGTTGAATGCATACATCAGCTTGGGGAGAACAGCTGTCATAACAATAGCGGGCTTCCCCATTTGTGATCGTGGTCTGTTTCTCCGTTAATTTGTCTTCTTTAATTTCTTAGCAGCGTATTTAGCTTTCACGCTAGTGATCGTGCACAGATTTTGCTAGATTTATTCCCAGCTGTTTAATTTTTTGGATGTTATCATAAATAGTATTTTTTAAAATTTATTTTAAAATTATGTGTTGCTTTAAAAAAATAAATAAATAACATAAAAAAAATAAAAAATAAAAAAAAAAGAAAATAAAATAAAATTATGTGTTGCTTTAGAAGCCTAGGCTCGAGTTCAGATTCTCCCATTTACCAGCTTTGTGTCTTTGGACACTTTCCTTTACACGCCTCAGTTTCCTTGCTTCATCAAATCAGCTAGATGTCAGAGACGGACTGAGAGATTCTCAAACACTGCCCAGCTGATGTGATACCTTGGGTAAGTTGGTTGTAGGCCTTTTTGAGGTTCAAAGTCAGGTAAAACTTAATAAATATAAGTTTCTTTCCACATATTCCCTTGTAAAGCCAATTTTTTTTTTCTGCAAGAGGAAAAAAATTGTCAAATCTTTAAAGAGGGAGAGACCCTGCAAGATGCCTGAGTGAGTCTATGTTATTGGTTGAAGTGTTCACAGTTTGGAAGGAGGGAGTGCTTTTCTTGACTTTGTATTTCTGAAATTCCCAGCGAGGACACCCACACGAGAGCCCAACAGAGGCCTTTCGCAGAAGCGTTCTGCCTCGTGACCACCATTGAGGACGTACTTAGTGTCCAAATGTACCGAGCGAGTGTTCCGTGTGAGTTATTTTCCTATGTAGATGGTTGCCTTTTGATCATAGTAATTGAAACTCCAAACCCCCGCTTAAGGGGACTGGCAAGTGTGCGTTTGGTGGACAGTTGCTCACAGAGCGGGGGAAATCGTCTGAGAGGTTGTGCTTCCTGGTGGATTTTTGATTATGGAAAATGAGCTTCCTGCCAACACATCCACGATCTCAGCTGGCCACTTTGATCTCCCACTGCCCGATTTTTGTCTGGGTCTGATGGGGCCCCTGCTTCCCCCTCCACCTTCTCTGCCATGTCCTTTGGGGGTGCTCAGTCCATTAAGGGGATGATGTACTAAAACACACCTTTCCTTCTTCCAGAAGCGTCCGTTCCCTGTCCACACTCAGACCTGCCTTGCAACCGGGGAACCCCTGTCCCACAAACGTTCCCGCCTTCACAGCCCTCCTCGCGGAAGGCAGCCTGGGCGCGTGAGGGTCTGCACTGCCAGTGCAGACAGCGGCCCCTGGCTACTCCTGCTCCTTCTCTCACCTTCTCGTCTCTCCTCTTGGCCGTATGGACTCTCGACATTACTTACTGCCTCTCCAGCTAGCATGTGAAGAATCCAACCTTACACATGCACCTTTTTATTAAAACCATTCTAGATCTAGACATTATCACACTGAGTGAAGCAAGTCAGAGGAAGACAAATACCCTATGATATCACTTATACGTGGAATCTAAAATATGACACAAGTGAACTTATCTACGAAACAGGAACAGACTCACGGACACAGAGAACAGACTTGTGGTTGCCACGGGGGAGGGGAGCTGGGGAGGGAAGGATTGGGAGTTTGGGATTAGCAGATGCCAACTGTTATATAGAGGATGGATAAACAACAAGGTCCTACTGTATAACACAGGGAACTCTGTTCACTATCCTGTGGTAAACCATAATGGAAAAGAATATGAGAAAGAATGTACATATATGTATGGCTGAGTCGCTTTGCTGTACAACAGACATTAACACAACACTGTAAATCAACCATACTTCAATAAAAGAAATTTAAAAAACTTTCTAGATCTAAATACCAGTGTTTTAGGTCTAAATAGAGAAAAATGAAATTACTCAAATTTGAAGTTCAACAGCTTAGAATACAATTGTCAATTACACTAAAGTGTGCCTCGCAGGAAAAAAAGAAAATTAGAAAATGCTCCTGATTATTTAAAAAACCTCGAATTGCCCCAGTTCCAGGGCTGCTCTTCACACAGGATGCCCGGAGATGCCAGGGCTGCTTGGGAGTCGGGAGGCCTGCCCTGGCATTTCCAGGAAACTAAAGGCAGTTCTGACAATGTTTTATGAGTCCTTCCTGATACAGGCAGTTGTGACAGGCAGGCTGTAAATCACATGCAGAGACTCAATGGATGGGACCAGAGAGCAAGGGCAGGGGCTTGTATTTGCCCAGTGGCTCACAAACCCCAATCAGATTTCACTTGTCTCCATTGCTTTGGATCCCATGGCTTATCTGGGCCTTCACTGAGAAATGGCGCCTATTTTTTACCCAGAGTGGGAATACAGTACTTGGTGAGAAGAGAAGGAAGGTACCTCTGGCCATAGAATGTTCTACTGGGTAACGGGAAACCAAGTAATCTGCCTTCTTTCAGGGTACCCCTGAGAAGGGTCCCTGGACCTGAATCTTTGGTCACAGGGCTGCCACTGCACACAGAAACTTAGACTTCTCCGGGTACAGGAAGACCTTATTTATCTTTCATTCCCATCATGGAGTTGACTCTCAGTAAATGATTGTAAAATAAATTCACATATTGTGGAGCTGATAGGGGCCTTTGAAGAGATCTATCTCACTCCCCTTAGTTTCTAAAGAACATGAGCCCCAGATTGGTTACCTGGCTGCATAGCAACTAGATGATGGCCTCGAGGCCCTGGGCTTCTGCACGGTTCCTCCTCTCCCAGGTGGGCCACACAGCCTCTTAGAGTTCTGGACACAGGGAAGCCACTTGATGGAGTGGCTCAGGGCGAGCCTAATGTCTTGGGTGACTTTTGTGCCCATGCGCTTTGTGTGAAGAGCAGGAAGAGGGTCTGCTGGCACGAGCCCTGTGGTGGGGGCACTCCGCTGTCTGTAGAAAGTTAGGCCAAAGTGTTTGTAGCAATGCCCGCAGGATGCTGTGTGCCCTTGGCCTTCTTCAGGTAACGTGGGCACCGCAGCTCCCTGAAGAATGTTCCTTCATCTTACTTGTAAAACCGAGCACAGTGGAGCTCCTGAGCACAAAAGCCTCTCTGCGTCCCCCATTTCTTGGTAACAGAAAATAGGCTTCATTCAGCCTCCATGACCTTCCTTGAGTTCCAGCTGGGCAGGTTCAAACAGATGCTAATCAGGGAAGGGAGGGGATGCAGAGACAAGGGAGGAACAGTCGAGAGAAACAATAGTGCAGCCTTGGGGCAGGGTCCTGGTTCCCTTCAAGGGATGCACACAACAATATCTTCGAGCTGTTTTGCAGACACTGAGACCCCCACCAGGTGGGAGAAGTTAACTGTGTGCTGCCCACAAGCATGGAGACCCCAGACCTGTTGGAACCAGAAGGTTGGTGATGTTGACTCCCACTTACCTCACCACCAACCAATCAGAAGAATGTCCACCAGCTGACCACGCCCACTTTGAACCATTACTATAAAACTTCTCACTACCCTCTCCAGGTTGGGATACACAGTGTCGAGGGCATTAGCCCGCTGTGGCCCCCTTTGCCTGGCAAAGCAATAACCCTATCCTTTCCTACTTCGCCCAAAACTCTGTCTCTGAGATTTAATTTGATGTCAGGGTACAGAGTCCGGATTCGGCTTCATTCGTGCCTCCATTTCTTTATCTGTGATGGGGGTGACAATAATACCTGGTTGTTTGCACTGTCATCTGTGGCTGGCACAGAGCACACGCTCGGCAGGTATTAGCTGTATTTATTATAATTCGTTATGGAACAACTTGGTCTGCGTATACCGGGATGGTAGGAACAGGTGGTCCTCAGATGATCAGAGAGTTGGGAGAAGTTCTCTCCGTCAAGGTCGCTTGGAGGACTTTCCATATCTAAATGCTTGCAAATGGACTGGATGACCCCTCTGGGTACCTCTGGCCTCTCCCTTTCAAATAATCTGTAAAACATTTTAAAGAAAGAGAGCTGCTGTTTCCAGGGCTCTTCCCCCTATATTTTAATAAGATACTATTTGACAAATAAATGAGATGTTCTGTTCTCTCATATTGGGGATATTTTGAAAGCTAAAATCGTTTCAACTTCTGATTTCCTTAAAAAAAAAACAAACCCAAAACTAAAAAAGTCTTCATCTGAGTTTATACCCTCCTCCTTTGCCAAAGCTAAATTTTAAATCATAGGGTCAGATTACCAATGTTCACCCAGAGGATTGGAGCAGAGTCATTAAATCTTATTACAAAGCGAAGTGCTGAAAGTAATTGCACATATTTGTAAGTAGCTTAGAATTGATTAAAAATGCATAAAGAAAAGCTGCAAAATTCTCCGCTGGCCCAAGGATGCTACCCCCTTGGGGCAACCATTACAGCTGCTTATTCTCTGAGTAACCTTCCCGGTTGCCCTGTGAACAGGCAGGAGGGCGTGCTCCTGGCTCTTGGGAGCAGAGCCTGTGGCAGCCTGGAGAGGTTGCTAGGGTCTGGCAAGCCCAGGAGGAGTGGAATTAATACTCCTTTTGGGAAGCACTGTGGAAAGCTCATCATTATACTGAACTGATCAAGGCTTTCCCAGCTCATCGTCCCTACTCAGCCTGCATTTCTGCAAGGTAGCCTGTGCTTCAGGGTGGCTTGGAAGAAGGAAAAAGGAGACCAAGTATTGGGAGGAGTTTCCGGGAGCATTTACCCAGATGCAGACGGCAAGCACAGCACATGAGCTGTTTTTAGTGGGATTTCAGTTAATTTCCAAGAAAATCCCCTGATATTTGTCTTCCCTGTTTACGATCTCTTTTTTTTGTTTGTTTTAAAGATTTTTTTGATGTGGACCATTTTTAACGTCTTTATTGAATTTGTTACAATGTTGCTCCTGTTTTATGTTTTGGTTTTTTTGGCCATGCGGCATGTGGGATCTTAGCTCCCCGACCAACGATCGAACCCTGCGTTGGAAGGTGAAGTCTTAACCACTGGACCCCAGGGAAGTCCCTGTTTACGATCTCTTGGAAATCATTTCCTGCAGCTGTCAGTCAACAATTATGTTGGTTTAGAGCCAACCACACAAAGCACTGTGATTGGTGCATGCGGGTGAGAAATGACTTCATTCAACATATTTCTCATAAACACCTGTTATGGGCCAAGAACAGTTCAAAATGTGGAGAAACAGCCCCTACCTCAAGAAGCGCACGTTATGGGAGAGGAAAGGATGTATGCTGTTAATGAATGTGGACACATGGCCCTGCAAAACTCATGGGACGTGTATTAGTAAGGTTAATGCTATGGTAACAAAAAACAAAACAAAGCAAAACTCTGGATCTCAGTGGCTGAGCACACCAAGGTTTCTCTCCTCCCTCCCCACCACCCCCCTCTCTCATTCTCTCTCTTCCTTTCTTCCTCTCTCACTCTCTCTTTCTCTCTCTCTCTTTTCTTTTTCTACAAACACATATGAAGCACCTACCATGGGGCAGGTATCATGCCAGGTGCTGGGAATACAACGTTAGCCCCTGTTTCCAAGGAATTCATGACCTGTGCTCTAGATTTCCCCCTTGGAATAAATCCTAAAGAGAAGGCTATCTGAACTATTTTTCCCTCTCTTTTATTTTTATTTCTTCTTCTTTTGAAAAGAGATGTATATTGAAATGCATATTAGATAGCCTGTGAATACAGCTGGATGAAATTTCCGGAACTAAACACACCCCTGTAAACAGTACCCAGATCAAGAAGTGAAGCATGTTATCCACATCAAAGCCCTTGTTTTTGCCCCCTCCCCATCATTACTGCCCCTAAGTAATACTATAGATTATTGTTTTCTTATTTTGGCCTCTATAAATACAATTATACTGTTCACAAAAGAGGATTACAAGGTACATTTGACTGTGCACTTATTTTTTAAAAATGACTACATAGATCCAAATGCACCTAGGTATAGTTTTTGATACAATCTTCTAATTTGGCTGCAAACATCACAACTAATGATAGACATACCACCTCCATTGGATTTCCCTCGACTAATGTGAAAGCCAGATTTACTCAGGGTTCAAGGTCTCTACCCATGGAATGTCACCTTCTCTCCCTTTTCTATTCTGTTTTCTTTTTTTTCTGGCAACTCACACTTATTTTTGCAGCCAATTTAGAATATTGCGCTAGAAACCATACCTAGGTGCATTCAGATATATTTAGTCATTTCTTAAAAGCAGTGTACAGTCAAATGTACAGTTAGAGCATGTGGATAAATCTCTGTCACTGGTAGCAGAATGTAAATTCCTTTGGAACAAGGACGAAATCTCCAATCTTGCTGTTTTGTAAATCACCCCCTGTCCCCGTTAGTCCAGCACCATAACGTGAACCAAGTGGGAACCCAAGAAAATGTCGCTGAGTGGAATCTTCTTACTGTAATTGAGTTTTTGAATAATTAACTAAATCTCATTCCTTTTTTGGGAGTTGATTACTTCAAAAAGTGGCTTCCACTCCAGAATGAGAGGCTGAGCACATATGTTTCTTTTCTCTTCCTCTCAAAATCCTATTGAAAAGAGAGTTAGGGAATGACAAAAAACTTAGCTTATAGCCATAAAGAGGATTGGAGGGAAACCCTCACTGATGGACAGCTTTCGATACGTTTCCTAAGGACAAAAGCAGATGAAGTAATAGTGACCAAGAAACCAGGGGAGGAAGGTCCAGAGGGGACTGTAACTAGGAGAGACCCCAGCTGCACATATTTTCAGCTACCCGGTAGACTCCCATGGAGGCTTTGAACTCAGAGACACTTTTGAGGGTGGGAGTGAGATGTGGGAGGATCCACCAAGAAGTGAGCCTAGGCAAACCCCTTCCTATTCTTTAAGGACAGAACAGCCAATAGGCAGATGTTTACCCCTCAGGCAAAGAAAGCAAAGGATTCTTCACTAAAGCAATTGAACAAATTGCCTGAGAAAAAGCAGGGTAGCCAGTGAGGGCTGGGGCCCCAAAGCAATGCATCCTGGGCCCTAGCGGTATGGCTTGTTTCCATCCTGCTCAAGCTGGAGTGAAACTTTCCAGATGAGGGGCTTCGTTTACAGACCCAGAGCTCATGACTCTGCCATTTCAGTATTTTATTTTATTTTATTTTATTATTTTGAGGGTTTTTAAGAACAAACTTTATTTTTTACATCACTTTTAGGTATGAATGGACGACAGGGGCTCACAGGTATTTGAGGAGAGTCTGTGACATAACGAAGAAAAGCAAAGATAAGCAAGCAGAAGAAAATGACTCAAAACAAAACAAATAATTCCCGGAATAAAAGTGTACTTTGAAAAATCCTAATTGGTGCCCTCAGTGAGATTTGAGAATGTATAAAATCCATAATACCTAAACAGGTTTAAAAAAGACTACTAGAGAACAAGAATGATCTCTCACTGAGCAAAAAAAAATCTTCAAACTACAAAACTGAACAGAAGGTTTAACAATGAAATCAAGGAAATCTCTTATAGAATGGAACAAAAACAGAACAAAACAAAGGGATAGAAATGTGTGCAAGCAGCTAAGTGACAAAAGACCAACAAAGACAAATTAAAAGGCCAACAGACAAGAGAAACCAAAGAAAGCACAAGGGAATCAGTTTTTGAAGGAATATTAGAAAATCATTTCGGAGAGGTGAAGAAGGTATGTCCTTGGACTGAAATGGTTCTCTGATTCTAGCATATGCATGAGGAAGATGATACTGAGGCACATTTTTATGAAGGTTCAAAATATGCCAATTAATAGAAGATTCTGAAAACCTCCAGAGAGTAAAAACTGTTTGCCTATGAAGGATTAGAGTCAATCTGCCTGTGAAATTCTTACAAGCTTAATGTCCCAAGACAAGGAGGACTGTCTTCTAAGTTCTGAGATAAGTGATTTACAGCCTAGAATTCTACATGCAATAAAATTATCAACTAAGTGTGAGGACATTACACAAGAACCTAGAAATTTGATTTCCAGTGCAACCTTTGTGACAAAGCTATTCGAGGATGTGTTCCAGCAAAACAAGGGAGTAAACACTTAAGGAAGACTTAAGGTCCAGGAAGAATAGATTTTCTCCAGGATGATAGGTCTGCAACAGAACTAGAGAGAGAGATTAGTCTAGAGCAAAAAGGCTCAATAATGACATGTGAATGGAAGTAAAAGGATTCAATACATTTGAAAATGTCCTTGAAACATTAAATGATGATAAGGCTGTAATAAAAGCAGACATTACGAGTTTGATTGATAGATAAATGGATAGATAGATAATTAAGTACTACAGGAAAAATAAAATGCATAAAAAGGAGAAATTAATTATAGTATTATTTTTTATTTTATTGATTTTTTTCCTTTTAGAACTAATCTAGCGACTAAATCACAATAACGGTTACAGAGCAAAATGTATATACTATTAACCTTGGCAATGAAAAAGCAAACGTTTAACAATCCGGAAAGGGTTTAAACCTAGATTTAAAATCAATCTCCTATATCCTGGCTTTCCTCCTTAATATTCCAGAGTAAGGAACTGCATTTTGTTGGAAGTTTCCATTGTATACCAATAAATGTTACACAACGAGGGTATAGGCTCCTGTAGATATAAAGCTGTCCAGAATGTCCCCATTTCTCTCTAACAGCTGCAGTTCTGGTTGAGAATTAATGAGCAGGCTTCTGCTTGGCATATGTCCTTCCTTATCACTCTAAGATCATGTCCAAGGTGACTATCTTTAGGCATCAATCTGGCTTTGTCTGTCTCTTTCCTTTTCATTTTAACTGTTTTCTACCCGTGCAGCCCTTTTGCTTGCGGCTGTACCTGCCCTGAAGGCTGCATTCCCTGCACACCTGTATGGCGACGGCTGCATATTCCACAGTGCAGAGCGGTTCCTGCACACAGAGGAGAGGCATGGGCCGAAGGAAGCACCCAACACCTACGTTTGTCTTTAACCTTAGAGTATCACTGATTCCATGCTGCATTTATTCATGCTGGTCTGGCTTTCTCTTTGGAAAATGTCACTTTCAAAATGGAAACCAAAGGAGGTGATTATCCAGTTGTATTTTCTGATAAATGCAATTGTATGCCTGCAGTGGGGAACCGGGTGGAGGTTCCCGAATTTTACTGCCTCCATATTTTATTCATCTGTGTTTTTAAACGTTCTTTCTTGGTATCTGAGACTGGTTTTTGCTAGGCTGAACAGTTATAAATGCCTATAGCATAAAGCATCCTGCCTGTAGTTTCTCTTTTCTAAGGGTAGTAAAAATGGGCATCCCTAATTTCCTCCATCCATCCACTAGATTCCCTAGTGGGACTGGGCTCAGCTTATTCAACCTCCATGACAGGACGTGATAATGGTAAGCGTGTGGGGAGGACGAGGGGTCAAAAACCTGATGAGAATCCAGGGACGCTTTGACCTTTGGGAGAAAGGGCGGTCTCCTCCCGAGCGATGCAGGAGTCTCCCCTTCCTGCAACAGGGAAGAAGGCTGCGTTAGCCTGGTTAGTGCTCCTCAAAGAAGGGGGGGTGCCTTGGAACCTGGAGCAGTGTCCCCACCCTCATTTCTCTCCCTGGCGTCCGGGCACAAGCACCAGCGTGGAGGTGAGCAAGGGATGGGGATGCTGAGAAGAGGAGATAAAGACCTGGGGTGGGGGGAGAGGCTGGCCTGCGCCCCTATGACACGCATGCATTACATTCTTTGCTGTTGCTGTGGCTCTTTCAAGAAAATATTTATTGATCGGTGCTACGAGAGGCACAAAGATGACTCCGCCGCGGGTCCTGCCCCAAAGGCGCTGACAGTCTAGCAGGGGAGATAGGATACGTGCAGAGGGCGCACCGTCCGAGCTGGGCTTCCCTCCGATCAGTCTGAGGTGGTGTATAAAGCGGGCTGAGTTAGGACGAGGTGAAGGAAGCTGAGAGGCCGTTAACGCCGTCTGGGTGAGGAGGGAAGAGCTGCGGGGGGCTGTTGAGCCAGCACCAGCGTGACTTTGCTGGGGACAGGATGTGGGGAGTAGGGGAGAGGGAAGCAGATGACAGACGCGTAACGGGGGCCGTGACACTAACAGAAGGAACGACAGAGTAGGCCTGAGAAAAGAAATGAAAATGGGCACATGCGATGCCTCTGCGTGGTTTTTTATAATTAATTATCACAGTATGCGTGTAGAAAGAACAAACACTTTAGAAGTACAGCCGGATGCCCTGCAGGAAACGCAGACCTCCTCCCGAGGCGGGTGTGTATCCCCTGGGCGTCTTTCTCCTCTTGCTCTGAAACTTCCTTTTTCCCCCAGCAGCCCTCCCGCCATCGGCGGCGCGTCTGACTCTGAAGGGGGCCGCCGCCCGCGTCTGTCGTCGTGCTTTTGCTTACGACGCCTCTTCTGCCTACTCAGCCACCTCCGCCAGCAGCCCTCTCGGCATTGCAGCGCTCGTTCCTGAAGCTCTGGGGCTCTGGCCGGCGTCCCGACACTTCACCAAGCTCAGCAGTGTGCAGGGCTGCGCCCAGAGGGGACATCTGGTTACCCCGCTGCGGGCACCTCACGGTCCTGCTGCCCAGGAGTCAGACCGCACAGAGGAATTTCCTTGCATCAGCTTGCTTGCTTGCTTGCTTGCTTTTTTTGCGGTACGCGGGCCTCTCACTGTTGTGGCCTCTCCCATTGCAGAGCACAGGCTCCGGACGCGCAGGCTCAGCGGCCACGGCTCACGGGCCCAGCCGCTCCGCGGCAC
>NC_041221.1:11354737-11371318 GCF_002837175.3 Physeter macrocephalus | reverse complement strand
CGAACCCGCGTCCCCTGCATCGGCAGGCGGACTCCCAACCACTGCGCCACCAGGGAAGCCCCTGCATCAGCTTTCTTAAAGGAAGCTGGCTACACTGTGTATGTGTGCATGTGTGTGTGTGTGTGTGTGTATATGATGAATTTGGAAACATTTAAAATAGAATCTCACACTCACACACATCACATACACACACACACACACACGCACTTGTGGACAAGCATCACACAAGCTCCCAAGAAAAGACTTCATCTCCCTAAACGCCCAGATCTCAGACAAAGCTTTGGGGATGCAAATATTGTACGTTATACTCAAGCCAAATCTTCAGTTAATTTCTAAGATATGGAGAGAACCCCCGAGAATCCCTCACATTTTATCCCTATTCCCTGTGGTGCCCGTACCTATTTTCTAGTCGGAGAGCTCAGGATGTCTGTCTGTACCTTGAATTCAGAGCATCATGATTTGTGTGTTCCTATTTTTATATCTTCTCCCTTTTGTACCAACAATAAATTGTGGGAGAAACAGGAAAAAATAGAACTGTTTCTCATCTACTTGGGGATAGAGCAGGGTTGGGCAAAGCAACAGGATCTTTAGCAGCTTCTGGGAAAAGCTTGTTTTCTCCAACTGGTGGGATTTAATACATGAGGTGTTCGCCAGAGACCTGATGCTCGGTGAGTGCTGTTATTAAGAGAATTAATCGCGGTAGCTGGAGGTCACATGGTGGTGTCGGTGATGAGGATGATGACCCAACCGGCATCTAAGAACTGAGTTAAGGACACAGCCTTTCCGAGTTTGTTAGGAACACGTTTCTCTCTTGTTTCTGGCAGTGAGAATCGGTGTAATAAAGGGAAGCCAGGAACATGTTTCATCACTTTTCTCTTGCCTATTATTATAGTTTAACAGGCTTGTTATTGTAAACAGTTTTATTAATGTCATTAAATTTTTTTGAACATTAAAGAACTTAAATTTTTCCTTTTTACGAAAGCAATGCTTTTTTAACAGAAAAAAGAAGCAGAAAATACAAAGTAAAGCAGCACTCATTATCTTCCCCATTGTTAGCCCCTCTTGTTTACGTAATTCTCAGCTTTTATACACACACATAAATCACTAAAAATTGCATCATATTGTAGAGTTTTGTCAACTGCTTTTTCGCTTAAAATTGGAACTCCGATGTCCCTGAATTGTCAGTACCTGCACTCGCCTTAGGGGGATATATTCCTTCATTTGTTTTAATTAGGTCTCTAGTTTGATATTTAGTTTGTCAATGTGAGAAATGAATTAGATAAGTATTAGTGCAAACTGCAATAAAACTATGAAAGATCCAGCCCCAAATTCTGCTTTGACTTTAAATATACAGATAATGAGGGAGAGAAAAATAAGATACTTGGGTGCAGTATGCATGCATGTGCCGGGGTGCAGTCTGCTTTTTCAGGTGAGTCGTTTAGTTTCGCCCTCTGCCAGGTCTAATTGCCAGCTACCTGGCTGCATTGTGTTCTCTGGGGCCTGGAGGGGGTGCCACAGGGAGGTGCCTTTTAGACTGTATTGTGATGTTCACATTCTAGAAACTGTATTCAGGTTTTCCCCTACATGTGAGGCTGTTAAACCCACTCTCAGCCCTTCAGCTGAAATCCCAGTGCTTTCCAAACTACAATGAAGCAGACACGCCTTCATGAAAAATCATGACCTCGGTGGAGTCTCTGAGCACTGGGTCCCCTAACCTTTACAACCAATGGACCACAGTTGTACGGTGGAGCTCACTAAAACCCTAATGATATCGCTAGATGAGGCCAGAGGTTTCCATGGCAACTGAAGTGATACGCAAGCCTTCAGAACAGGGCATCACACAGAGGCCCGTGGACCAGAGAGGAAGATGAATGTGGTCAGAAGGTGGGAAGGAGACCCTCCCACCCCTCACTCCCCGCTTTCCCTGCACTAGAGAGGTGGCCTCTGTCCTCCCTTCTCTTTATCTCTCAGCCCCACCCTGTTGGGGCTTCTCAGGAATTCCACCTGGCATCCCGAGCTAGGAAGCATCCCATGGACCAAGCCTGCCCCTTCCTCCTTCCCTGTTGCGGTGGTTTCTTTCTTGCCTCTTTAAAGGTTGATGCTGATCTGGAAGTACTACCATATTGAGGGCTGTGGAGGGCAAATATCCACTGATGAAATATTCTTGACAATTTTTTGCATTAGTAGGTGACTTCCATAGATAGGCTGTTTCATCCAGGATTGGCAAATAACTGAACTTCCTCTGGAGTTCCCATCTAGCCTCGATTGTTAGAGACTAGGTCAAGAATGAGCAGCCTGCATCTAGGCTGCGCCATGGTCAACTAGTGATGTCTGCCAGGTGAGTGGCAAGGAAGCTAGCTGGTCATGGGCAAGCCCAGCACATGCTAACCTTCCTTTAATCCAGCTGTGAAATATCAGATAGTAGGAAGGCTGGGGAGAGAAACAAAAGGAAAACAACAGTTGAGGGGCTCTGTTATCTTTTTGCATGGAAGTATTCTTGTTTGCACACCACTTTAAATACCCTTCCCTTATTACACATTCTTTTTTTTTTTTTTTGCGGTACGTGGGCCTCTCACTGTTGCGGCCTCTCCCGTTGCAGAGCACAGGCTCCGGATGCGCAGGCTCAGCGGCCGTGGCTCACGGGCCCAGCCGCTCCGCGGCACGTGGGATCCTCCCGGACCGGGGCACGAACCCGCGTCCCCTGCATCCGCAGGCGGACTCTCAACCACTGCGCCACCAGGGAAGCCCTACACATTCTTATGTCATTGAAATCCTGGGGAAGAAAAAGAACAAACTGCTTGTCTCTATAACTCATGTCTACATAGGTACTTGGGTCTGAAAAGATGGCTTTTTCTTATTTCTAATCATCTTGATTATCCCCTGAAGTCCTAAAAACGTCCATTCTGGAACTAAAAAAAAAAGAAGTCTCCTCCCGCTTTGGAGGAATGAATGGCTTCGTGATAATGGCTCACATCCTCTTCAAAGTTTGCTTCTCATTTGCACAGACATTTGGAAGATAAGGTCAGATATCTTCCCCCATCAGACTTACACGTGATTTCTGGAATACGGTCTGTTAGAAGCTTAAACTATCCTCAAATTTAGTTTCTATCTAGATACACTTCTGCCCCAATGGAGCACAGGCCTGACGAACCCTCATCGCTTTTCAAAAATATATTGTTTGGGATGAAAAACTGCAAGGGTGGGGAGGTATAATCGACCCTGAAGGTGGATGGAGGGAAGGACAGTTCTGGTGTATCTAAATGGGGGTGACAGTGACCCCGCGTGAAGGGGGCCGCTGATGCTGCCATGGGTGCAGTGAGCATGGGAAGGGCCTTTGTACACCTTTGCTCTGGGCTCCCCAGGGCGCTAGCTTCCTACTACTGTGGTGACAAACAACTACAATCCTAGTGGCTTAAAATAACACACACTGTCTTACAGTTTGGGAGGTTAGAAGTCCTGAGATTAAGGTGTCAATAGGGCTGGTTCCTTCTGAAGTCTCTAAGGCAGACTCAGTTTCTTTGCCTTTTCCAGCTTCTAGAAGTTGTCTGCATTTCTTACTTCACGGCCTTTCCTTCATCTGTAAGGACAGCAGCGTACCATCATCCAGGCTCTCTCCTGTCTCTGACTCGGACCTCTGCTTCTGCCATCACATCTCTCTGTATCTCTGACCCTTCTGCCTCCCTCTCATAACCATCATTGTGATTAGATTGGGCCCAGCTCAGATACTCCAGGAAAGGGTCCTCCTCTCAAGATCCTTAACACATCTGCAGATTTCCTTTTGCCCTGGAAGGAAACATGTTCACAAGTCCCAGGGATTAAGACGTGAGCATCTTTAGGGGGCCATTATTCGGCCACCACTCTAAGAATCAGGAGCTGTCCCCTGCGGCCTGTTCCCAGCAGGGTTGGGCATTCTGGCTGAGACGCTCTGTTCTGTGTCATTAGGGGCTGAGCTACTGGCTGAATCCTGCCCTGATGACCTACTTTCACCTTGAAGATAAAATAGCAAAACACTTCGATATTTTAAAGAGAGTAAAGAGCATCAATTCTGCAATTAAAATGTAAATAATTTCTAGCCTAGGTACTAATGTTACCAAAAGCGGGGGGGTCTGGCTGCTTGCCTCTTAAAAGCCAATACTCGAGAGGCAAGGTTGGTGAAAAGGAAAATTTGCTTTATTCCAGAGGCTGGCAACCTGGGGGGAGGGTGGACTCATGTCTAAAGGCTGACTCCTCTCTGCTGCTCAGTAAACAAGAGCTTTTAAAAGGGAGTTTCAGGGGTGTATCAACAGAGGGAGGGGGCTACATGCAAAAACAACACAGTCAGCTCGGACCGTCATCTTGAGACTGGTCATTGGTGGTCTGACCAGTGCCATCTTGATTGTTTTAAGTACAGTTAATCTTCAGTTCCAGCGTCCGTCTGTTCGCATTTCTTTGAGGCCAGTTCTTGGAATTGTGGCAGCTTACATCATGGCTACATGATGGCCAGCTTACATCTGGTCATCATGTAGTTAACTTCTCCCACTTGGTGGGGTTTTCCAGTATCGACAAAACAGCTCAAAGGATATGACTCAGAATATTATCTATAGCCCTTGAGAAGGAACTAAAGGTCCTTGACTTTGCTTAGTGACTAAACTATCATTATTTTGTCCTGTGTGACTGCTTTCCTTTTCTTCTGCATTTTCTCATTTCTCTGATTAAACTTATTCTTTGGCTAAAGTTTTTCTACAGACAAAAGGCAGGTGAAGGACATGGGAAGGAAGGGCCATAGGGTTCTGATCCGTTTCAATAACTCTGGCTCTTCATGAGTTAAGGCAACTAGATCTTTAGAAACAAAGTCAGCACTCTCAAGACAGCTAGTTAGCACAGGCAAGTTTTTCAAAATTACAGTCCTTGGTAATATTTGCATGAGCTGGAGGCTGCCCTTCTTCAAGAGGAGCTGGTCATGCTTTTTATTTATTTATTTATGTATTATTTCTTCCGAATTCCTCCTCTGACCTGGAGAGGTCTAATCTGAAAGTTCCGAGGACTGATCACAGCAGAGGGCACGGCTG
The DNA here is from genome assembly GCF_002837175.3 of Physeter macrocephalus. Classification (NCBI taxonomy): domain Eukaryota; kingdom Metazoa; phylum Chordata; class Mammalia; order Artiodactyla; family Physeteridae; genus Physeter; species Physeter macrocephalus. The sequence continues at coordinate 11,366,270 of NC_041221.1, read as the reverse complement.
TTGATTTTGTGCTCTGCTCTGCTGTTTCCTTTTCCAGACCTTAAGTCATTTTCAACAAGACAGTGAGAGAGGTTTGATCACCTGTGGAAGCAGAGGGCTCAGGTATGTAATCAGGGCTGAACTGGAAACTCTGAGGGCTGAGTCTGGCCCTCAGATGACCAGATTCCCTCCCGGAGGAAGGGTAAGTGCAGACCTCTCTGTGGGGCCTCTTGAATTCCCTCCATGCTTAATAATAGGATCGGAAGCTTCCCTGAATGAGATCATCCAGGTAATCAATACAGTTGTTTCAGCTGCATTACACAATTTCAACCAATCTCGGTAAACACAAGCAATCCTCTTTAGAAGATACTGAGTGAGAGAGAGAGGTTTCGTTTGAGCTGTGTCAGCACCAGAACACAGCAGGGCGGATGTGAGTTGGAGATGGTCCAACCCACGTGGGCGTGGACCAGCCACCATCATATTCCACAGCCAGCCAGCCGTGCACGAGGCTGCGCATCCGGACGCAGCCTCAGCCGGCACGGCTTCGGTCCCGGTGTCCCACCTCCGGGGCTGGGCAGAGGCCTGCGGAGGCTCTCTGGTTTCTGTTTAGGGACCTCTTTCTCCTTCTCTGTGATCTGACCCCTCAGGTCTGGTGTCTCTGCTCCCTTTGCCTCGCTTGGGGGGGGCACAGGAATCTCTGCCGGTGCTCCCAGGGCAGCTTTGCTAGTTGCCCCGCCAGCCATACCCTCTGAGATTGCCCTCTTCTTGGTGCTGCTATCATGTTTTATGAGGGTCTTCGCTCTCCCTAAATCTGTCCCAAACCACGTCCTCCAACCTCTCAGTACAGGGGAAGTTCCCACTCTCTCCCCTGGTGCCCACAAAGATACCCCCTGCACAAACTCTTAAATGAACTTAGCTTCTTACTAAAGACTGTTTTCTGACTGAGACAGAGAGATACTAAGGGACCAGTCACCTTCCCGAAATAGAAGAAGGGGGAAAAAAGTCCACATTCACACTGCAAGTGGTTCGGCTACAAGATGGATCAGACAGGCTGGTGGGTGTGTCGGAGGTGCCCCGTGACATGCAGAGGTCCAGGAAGGCACCTTCAGCCCCGATGGATGGGGAGGATGGGATGGGGTGGAGTGAGGAGCTTGAGTAGGGCCAGGACCACCTGTAGGACCAGGCGCTTGGTGGCCACGCGGTTCAGGACTTGAGTTCCTGAGGGGACTGATTAGAAGGAGGTAGGACTTGGGTCCCAGGTCGTAGAATCCAGCAGGGACTGGGCTCTCTAAGACCCGGAACCTGGACCTGGGGCATGCAAGGGGGACTGGCTCCAAATGCCCTGGCCAAGAAACTGGGGCTGCAGGGTCCAAGCGGAACCACAGAAGGCCAGCAGCGGTGCTGAGCTTCCACCTGGGAGCCCTTGACATCCCAATGAAAAGGACCTTGACTGCAGAGCCAGGGGTGGGGCTCTCCGGCCATCTGCCAAAGGCTCCCCGTGGCTGAGCCCTGCCTGCTCAAGTTCAGAGCATCCCATTTTTTCATCTTCACTCCTCATGGGCAGCAGCTTGCTGGAGTGGCTGATGGACAGCGTCGCCTTGCTTGGACGCTGAATCAGCAGTCCTCAGCCCAGCCCTTCTACACACTTGCCTGGCCCAGCTGGGCAGTGAGCACTTCTGCCGGCCCCAGTCCATTTCCACCTACTGGTTCTTAACACAAACAGCTGTGTCCTGATGGATCCCAGGCTCAACCCGCAGTGCTTTGCTCAAATGCCACCCAGACAGCATCAATCATTTCACGGTTCTCTCCATAACTGTTACTTGGGGTTTTTTCCAAATTCCTAACAGATGTTAATCTTTGGGATTTGAGGATGAGGAACCTCAACTTCTGGGAGTTCTCACGATCCCCACGAGCATAAGTTATTCTTAAAACCCTTCCAATGTTCTTGATACTCTTTACTCACTGTTATCAAGACTTTCAAAAGTTTTACCAATAAGAAACATTAAATTCAGCAGCATTTTCAAAGAACTGCAACTCACAGCAGATATTCAAACACTGGGAAATGCTGGTCAAGATTGGTGAAAATTAAAATTTGGATCTCCTATCTGGGTTGATAGCGCCATGCAAAGTTACCAACTTAAGGACTTACTTTGCTTTCAAAATTTATTGTTTCTTGGAACGTCACGCCTAAGAATTATGTAAAGTAAATACGTGATAAACTTACTCATAATGATTTCATTTTCAAGAATGCCTCCCTGTTATAACCGCCAGGAACACACACTGCCACAAAAATGGCAAGAGGTGCAGGCCAGAGGGACTGATCAGAACTTGGTCATTTCTCTCCTAAGTGCTCCAGCCCCAGTAGCTGGAAATTTCCACCTTAGCCTGTCTTTCCACTGTCAGGGTTTCCTGTTCCTGTTCCTTCAACTTGAGGCCAAGGGATTCCTCAAAATAGTCTCATCTTTCTGTTGATTGTTGAGCTATTTTCAAAGGAGAATTCCAAGAGCGTTCTCTGTTTTCCTGATTTCTTGACCACTTTTTTCTTAAACTTGAAGATCTATGAAAACCTAAATTTCCAAGGAAACCTCAGGAAAGAACCCCTGCTTTGCAGCACTAGTTATGTGTATCTGCGTCATATTAGACATGTCTTTCCCTGGATTGTTTATGAACTCTGAGAGCAAACCAAAGTCTGAACAATAATAACAATTTGATGTTGTTATTAGATAAGTTTTTTGTTAAATAAATATTTAAATTTAACAACAATAACTTCGTCTTCTTTTTCTCCTCCTTCTTTCCTCCTCATCCCCTTCCCCCAATGCCCCTCCTCATTCCTATAACGTTTCTCAAGCATTTACTACCTAAGCACTGAGCAGGGCTCAGTGCTTTATGTGTATTTTTAAAAGTTAACTTTATTGAACTATAATTTATGTGCAAAAAAATGCACCCTTTGAAGCACACATTTCAAGAGTTTTGATGAATTTATAGTCACGTAACCACCACAATCATGACGTAGAACATTTTCGTCACCCTGAAAATTTCTCTTTTGCCTGTTTGCAACACAAGCAGCCAATGATCTGCTTCCTGTCACCGTAAATTAGTTTTGCTTTTCTAGAACTTCATGGGTCTGGAATCACTGATATGCATTCCTTGGGCTTTGACTCCTTTTGCTTAGTATGTTTCTGAGATTCATCTGCGCTGTTGCATGTATTGATCGTTCATTCCTTTCCTCTCTCCTTCTTTTTTTTTTTCACTGAGTTGTATCCATTTTGTGGATATATTCTATAATTGGTTTATCTGTTCACCTATTTTGAACAGTTGGGTGGTTTCCAGTTTTTGGCTATTTTTTTCATAATAAAGCTGCTATGAACATCCATGTACAAGTTTTTATGTGGACGTCGATTTTCATTGGGATAAACACTTAAGATTGGAAGTGTGGGCTGCCTCATAAGTATATGTCTAACTTTGTAAGAAATAGGCAAACTGTTTCTAAAAGTGGCAGAACCATTTAATTTACCATCAGCAAAATATATGAGAGTTTCAAATGCTCCACATCCTTGCCAATATTTGATATTGTCTGATTTTTAATTTTAGACATTCTGCTGGATTTGTAATGGTATCTCATCGTGGCTTTAATTCGAATTTCCCTAATGACTAATGATGTTGAACATCTTTTAAAGTGTTTGTTGAACATTCATATATCTATTTTTGTAATATATTTGCTCAACCCCTATGCTCATGTTTTAATTGGGTTGTTTGTCTTATTATTGGTTTGTCCAGAGTTCTTTATATATTCTGGACACAAATTCTTTGTCAGATACATGTGTTATGAATATTTACTCCCAAACTATGATGTACCTTTCCATTTTATGAACAATCGCTTTATAAGAACAGAAGTTTTATATTTTGATTAAGTTCAATTTATAATTTTTTTCTTTTGTTTGTGCTTTTTCTGCTTGGCTAAAAAATCATTGGAAATAGAGTCACAGATGTAGAAAACCTTATGGCTACCAGGGGAAAGGAGGGGAGGGATTAAATTGGGAGATTGGAGTTGACATATACACACTACTATATATAAAACAGATAACTAACAAGGACCTACTGTATAGCACAGGGAACTCTACTCATTACTCTGTAATGATCTATATAGGAAAGAATCTAAAAAAGAGTGGATATATGTATATGTATAACTAATTCACTTTGCTATAAGCAACATTGTCATCAACTTCAATAAAAATTAAAAAAAAATCACTGCCTATCCCAAGGACACAGATATTTTCTCCTATATATTCTTCAATAAGATTTAAAATTTTAGTTTATAGATCAATTTTAAATAAATTCTTGGAATGTTTTAGATAAGGGTAAAAATTCCGTTTTTACCCCCAGTATGGATATCCAGTTGTTCTAAAGCCAATTTTTGTAAGGCTCTTCTCTTCTTCAGTGAATTGCCTTGGTGCCTTTTGGAAAGTCAGTTGATCATATATTCTCGGGTTTATTTCTTAACTCTTCTCTATTCACATAGATTTCTATTGTTATGTCATTACCACACTGTCTTTTGATATTTTAGCTTTACCTGAAGTCTTAAAATCAGCTTAGAACTTTTGAAATCACTTTGTCAAAGTCTACAAAATAGCCTGCTGCAATTTTGACTTGGATTGCGTTAGATCTATAGAGTTATTTGGGGAGAATTGATATCCTAATAAAATCGTCTTCTAGTTCACAGACATAACTACATTTATTTAGGCTTTCTTTAATTTCTCTCATCAATGTTTTGTAGCTTTAATTGTATAGAACTTGCATGTAATTATTAAATTATCCCTAATTATTATATGCTTTTGGATGCTATTGAAAACAGTGCTGTGGCTTTAATTTTTTTCCCCCAATTCTTCATTGTTAGTACAAAATCAAATTGATTTTTCAATATTGATGTTGTATTCTACAATCTGAGTAAACTTATTCATTAGTTCTAACAGTATTTTTGTAATTCTTTATGCTTTTATATGTATAAGATTATGTCAACCTGCAAATTAGACATTTTTACTTCCTCTATCTCTAATTCTCCCTCCCTTCCTTCCTTCCTACCTTCCTTCCTCCCTTCCTTCCTTCCTTCCTCCCTTCCTTATTGCTCTGGCTGGGACTTCCAGTTCAAAATTAAATGAAAAGAATGAGAGTAAACTTCCTTTGGGTTTACTTTGCTCGTCTTGTAGTTTCTTAAGGAGGAAATTTACATCATTGATTTTTGGCCTTTCTTTTCTCTAATATAAGTATCTAAAGCTATATATTTCTAAGTATGTCTTTAGTTGAATCCCACAAATTTTGATTCCATTAAAAATTTTTCACTTAATTCAGTATATTTTTTCTAATTTTCCTTGTGATTCTTCTTTGATGCATGGGTTATTTAGGAGTATAATTTTAATTTCCAAAAATTTTGAGTTTTTCTAGATATATTTCTTTCGTTGTACTTTAATTCTGTTGTGATCAGAGAATATACTTTGCATGATTTTAATTCTTATAAATTTCTTGAGGCTTTTTATGACCCAGCATATGCTCTATCTTGGTAAATGTTCTGTGTGAAAAGAATATGTTTTCTGCAGTTGTTTGGTGGAGTGTGCCATTATTGTCAATTATACAAGATGGGTGATTGTGTTTTTCAAGTTTATGTCCTTACCGCTTATCTGTTACTTGTTCTATTACTGAGAGAAAGGTGTTGAAATGTCCAACTGTATTTGTGGATTATTTAGAAGCCCTGTTATTGGGCAAATACACATTCACAATTATTTCTTAACAATTTGATCCTTTTATTACTACAAAATGTCCCTTTTTGTCCCTAGTTTCTTCTGAAATCTGCCTTGAGTGATATTAATATTTTGACTTTCATTTTCTTAGGCTTAATGTTAGCATGATCCCTTTTTTCCTATCCTTTTAAGTTTAACCTATCTGTGTCTTTATGTTTAAAGTGGGTTTCTTGTAGAGAGCATATGTTGCATCTCCGTGTTTTTTTTTTTTTTGTCTAGCCTGTCAACCTATGTCTTTTAATTGGCTAGGGAACTTTGCAGTTAATTAGATCTCTACTCTACTTACATTTAAGGTAATATCTTATATAGTTCGACTGAAATCTACCATATTATTATTTGCTTTCTATTGATTTCATCTGTTGTTTATTTTTTATTACTTTTTTTCTGCATTTGAATTGTCTGTTTTAGAGTTTAATTTATTTACATTATTAGTTATATTGCTTGAAATTTTTTTCTCTTGGTTGCTCTAGGGCTTAGAATACTTATCTTCAACTTATTCCAGTATACTTTTAAATAATCTTATACCATAATTTAAGAAACTCACGATAGTATATTTCTTTTTTCTCTCATAATTTGTACTGTTGTTTATTATTTCTAAATAATCACTTATTTCTAAATGTTATAAACTTCATAATACATTACTATTATTTTTGCTTTGAACAGTTATCTTTTATATAAATTAAAACATAACATAAATTTATTACATATTTACTCACAAATTTATCATCTCTGGTGTTATTCATTCCTTTTTGTAGAGATTTTGATCTGGAATCATTTTCATTCTGCCTAAAGAACTTCCTTTAACATGTCTCATTACGTGAGTTAAGTTCTCTCAGATTTTGTTCGTCTGAAACATCTTTATTTCATCTTCGTATTGAAAGATATTTTTCCAGAGTATAACATTATAAGATGAAACTTAAAAAAATATCACTTCGGGGCTTCCCTGGTGGCGCAGTGGTTAAGAATCCGCCTGCCAATGCAGGAGACACGGGTTCGAGCCCTGGTCCGGAAGATCCCACATGCCGCGGAGCAACTAAGCCCGAGCACCACAACTACTGAGCCTGCGCTCTAGAGCCCGTGCTCCACAACAAGAGAAGCCACCGCAGTGAGAAGCCCGCACATTGCAACAAAGAGTAGCTCTGGCTCGCCGCAACTAAAGAAAGCCTGCGCACAGCAACGAAGACCCAACGTAGCCAAAAATAAAATAAATAAATAAATAAATTTATTTTAAAAAACCAAATTACTTCAAAAGTGTTAATCGATTCTTCTGGCTTACACAGTCTCTGACAAGACAAATGACAATTCTTACATTTGTTCAATACATACTCTGTCTTTTTTCTCTGGACGCTTTTAGGATTTTCTCATTGTCATTGGTTTTCAGCAATTTGTTTATGACATAATTTGATGTAATTTTTTTCATGTTTATCCTAATTTGGGTTTTCTTTCAGCTTCTTAGGTATTTGAGTTTTTTGTTTTTTCAAATTTTGAAAAAAAAAATAGCCATTATTTCTTCAATGTTTTTCTGTCTCTCTTATTATATTATTATATTCTGGTCTCTTATTCTTCTAGGACTCCCGTTATCATTGTGTTAGACTGCTTGATATTGTTTCACAGCTTACTGAGGCTTTTTTCACTTTTTTCAATATTTTCTCCTCTGTAGTTTATTTTGCATAGACTGTATTGCTATGCCTTCATGTTTACTGACCATGTCTTCTACATTATCCAATCTCCTATTACTTCCACCTCTTCAGTAAAATTTTAATTTCAGATACTGTATTTTAAAAATCTCTAAAAGTTCCACTTGGTCTTTTATTTACATCTTCTGTTCCAATCATAATATTCATGTTTTCCTTTAAATCCTTGAACATATTTGTAACATTTGTAGTAACTTTTTAATGTCTTTTTCTGCTCATTATGTTATTTTGGATCTGTTTCTATTGATAGATTTTTACCTTAGTTCTTGGTCCCATTTTTCAGTTTGTCCATACATCTAGTAATTTTAAAATTGTATTTTATGCTATTGAGTGCTTTTTTTTTCTTTAAAGAATATTGAACTTTGTTGTACTAAGCAGCTAAGTTACTTGTACATCTGTTTGATCTTTTCAAGTTCTTTAAAAAAATTATGGCATGGGTCAAAAAGAGCCTAGTTTTTAAGGTTGGTTTATCCCCTCTACTAAGATGCAGCCCTTCTGGTGAGCGTAAGGAATATACCACATGTACTCAATGAACAATTGCTGCCTGCTGGGTACCTGAACAATGCCCAGTCACAGGTGGGCTCTGGGAATTTTTTAGCCTATGGTTACCAAAAATAATTTTTCTTTCCTTAGTGGCTGTTCTTTGCCCAGCCTGGATTTTCACCCTAAATATATGCAGATTCATATTCAAGGGACTCCTGATTAGGCTTTTGGAGATCTTTCTCTGTGTAGCTTCCTTCTCCCTGGTATCCTGGTCCACAAGTTCTAGCTGCTACATTCTTCCTGAGCTATAATCTTTTCCCTCCACTCAGCAGATTACTGGGATCTGCTTTTGCATTTCCCTTCTCTGTCTCGTGGTCTGAAAATTGCTTTCGGGCCAGAGAGCCTGGATAGCCATAGAGCTTACCTCATTCCTTTCCCTTTAGTTAAGAATCACAGTTCTGGTACCATTGCTTTTCCTGGGCCAGCTTGGAAAAATCTTTTAGCCCGTGTAGAAACAGCATGTAACTCTCTAGGAGGCTGCAGTAGATGCTTTGTTGTGTAGACACAGAATAAACCCGGGAATAGAATATGAATTCCACTTAGGGGGAAAAATAAAACTCTTAGCTTTTTGTCTCAACAATTTGCTAGAGGCCAAATATGTTAAATATTATCTTTATCTCCACAAGGTTTACAAAGGCTAGTTGGTCAGACTTGCTAATTATTGTCAAGTTGATCTTCAAACTACAGATCGCGACCTAGGGTCTAGGGTTCCGTTCCCCAGTTCATTGCTGCTCACCAGTTGATTAAATACATACAGTCTCATGCTTAAATATGAATTCAAAGGCTATATTCTCCTTGTGAGCCAATGAAATCTAACTTGGAGTTTAGATAATACTGCATTTAGTGTAAGATTGTGTTGAAAATATATGTTAACTATCACCTGAGTCTTATCACCAAGATGAATTCAGAATTATAAATACATGGCCATATCCTCTGGATAGGTCAGGGAAGTTCCTCCAGTTATTGGGTTACAATGCTTCCTCTGATAAACAGCTGTAAAAAAAGAAATTCTCTGATTTCTGTGTGTAGAACAGTCATACTCCTTCCTGAAGATACTTGTACTAATTTTGATCCAATCACAGGAATAAAGTAAAAAGAGAAAAAAGGAGAGAGAAAAAAAGAATCACAGCTCTGTACAGTTTACTCTCAAGGTCTGAAAATATTTATTTTATATGTTTTGCCTAGTTTTTTAAAAGGCAAGAACGCACATATTATATCAGTTACTTTTCCATGGGCAAAAAAAGTTTGTATTTTTAAATTTAATTCTTATAACCCTAAGAGGTTAGTATTACTACTAATCCCATTTTATATTTAGGAAAACTTGGGCATGGAAGATTTAAAAATTGATTATATCACTTAGCTTACAATTATTTGGCTTTGTACCAGTGATTCTCTCATTCGTTCAACAGATACTGAACATTTACTTTGTTCCAAGCAATAAATAACGCATATGCGGTCTTTGTGCTTATCAACGTGCAATGTCATGGTAATGCCCAACACGGTGCCTGGCATATTGTAAGAGATAAATACAGATTTGTTGAATTGATGTCAATATAGACAATTGATGTCATAAAGGCCTTCACTTATGTGTGGGTGGAGGGCCTCAGCCTCTCTTCCCTGCTCAGTGTACTTCTATAGTGTTCCTCGCTCATTGTTATGCAGCTTTGGCTTGGTTGCTTCCCATGACAGGGAGCTTGTTATCACACAAAGCACTACATCCCATTTTGGATCTCTAGTTAGCAAAGTCCCCAGCCAGGAAATTAAGTGGGTACTAGGCTGATAAAGAAGTATAGAGATTTTCTGCTGAGGAGAAAGAGCATCAAGTAGGAACTTGGGAGCCATGAAGAGAGACTTCATTTATCATTTTTCCCAGTGCTCAAAGGTTGTTTATCTTCAAGTCTTCTACGTCCTTCCCTCTGTGTCCTTACTCAGCAGCTAGATGAGAGCTTGTCAGAGATGCTGTACAAAAAATTCTCATATGCTGAGTGAGTAGTTAGCTGGGGTTGGGCTGGGTGACCTCTAAGATTCTTCTGACCTCTGGGAGTCTTCAACTGGAGTTTTCTTTTTCCAATTCTCTTCAGAATCTTTATGTACAGCCAGACCTAAAAAAGTATAAAAGCCTAATCTCTGCAAATACACTATCCTGCACATTTTTTTTTTGCTAGAATTTATGAAGGGTTTATTTAAAGTCTCTACAATATATGATCCAATTTCATCTGGCCTGTTTCCATATTTTTTTTTCTCATATTTCTGAATCTTTGCTTCTACCTCTAAATTCTATTGTATGCAGTTGATCTGGAAGCTCAGAGGCAGCAAGACTATTCTCAGTAGCAGAGTCCCTAGAAATCCATGTCTCCTTGTCTCCATTTGGGCCTTGGACATATAGCCAGGAAACACAGGTCTACTGGTACATGTGCTGTGTTTGTAAACTGAGAAGTTTCTTACAAAAGTTTTATTTATTTTAATAAAGCACTTCACTTTACTTTGGAGAACACACAAAAAATCTAATTGAAAATAAGGGATAAAATTACCCTATGAATAACATTCCTCTATCATAGTGATTTTAGGCTTTGAATAACCTTGTAAATTCAATTCAACGATGTGCCTGGACTAGCCGAGCTGATGCTTAATCCAAGGAGACAATGGGGTAAATTGGATTGCTAAGAGCTAAAGCACACTTCCTGTCCTGCTGGTCTGCTTCTCTCAAAGCACAGCAAATGATGCAAGCCCTTTGGCTTTAGCCATGAATAGACCACCTGCACAGCTAATAGAGAAATATATTTAACTGTGGGTATAAACCTTTGGAATAAGACACTATTGTAGATTACTTTTCATGCAAATATTTCAAATGAAATGTACGCGACAAAAATATTGATTGTCAAGACTGATAGTACTGAAAATCAAATGTGTCTCTGCCACACCTGATGGACAAATGTAATTTAATCATCCCGTCGGACTAATCACTGGGCCCAGATCGCAAGTCTCCAGTCAAGGATTTGCAAGTCTGTCAGCAGTTCTGGTAGAAAGTCCAAATTTCTGACTTCTAAAATGTGCTGTGATCTGATACTTGAAATGCATGACCTCCATATGGTTAGAGAACTCACACTGTCTCCCCACTATTAGTCTTTCTGCTTACTTTGACTACTTCGGCTGTTTGCACCTCTCATTAGCCGTACATGCATCCTAGCCCTCAAAATCAAGAAATTGATTCTGTAAGAAATTCTCTTGACACAGCCTTGCATGAATAGTACTAATTATTTTTGCTTTACATTCTTCCCCTCAAGCCACATCCTGACCTTTTATCTTTTCTTTTTTTTCCCCTAGAGACTTAGCCATGTACATGAAAACACATTGACTTTTTGAGGGGAAAGACAACTTTGAAGATCACCTAGATGATTGTTTGTTTTTTTTTTTTTTTGCGGTACGCGGGCCTCTTACTGCTTTGGCCTCTTCCCGCTGCGGAGCACAGGCTCCGACGTGCAGGCTCAGCGGCCATGGCTCACGGGCCCAGCCGCTCCATGGCAT
>NC_041221.1:11320303-11354614 GCF_002837175.3 Physeter macrocephalus | reverse complement strand
GCACAGGCTCCGGACGCGCAGGCCCAGCGGCCACGGCTCACGGGCCCAGCCGCTCCGCGGAATGCGGGATCTTCCCGGACCGGGGCACGAACCCGCGTCCCCTGCATCGGCAGGCGGACTCTCAACCACTGCGCCACCAGGGAAGCCCTAGATGATTGTTTTTTAAATTCTTTTTTTCATTTAAAAATCTTATTGTAAAACATAGGAAATCCAGAAAACCACACAAAACACATGCATGGCTGAATTAGTCACCAGGATGGGAACACGGCTGTGACCAATACCCAGGTCCAGAGTAGTACTATGCCATTCACCCAGAAGCTTCTCCTCATGCTCTGTTCCCATCGCAACAAATGCTCTTTTTGAAACACTCCCATAGACAGGGGTTTTAATCATCTCAAACCAGCCGCTCAGCCTGGTGGCCCCATTTACCTCTCTACCTAAGAGTCTCGTAGCAACATCGCACCAAATGGCAGGTTTCCCGAGAAAAGCTGGAGCTGATTGATCCACCGCTGCAGGTGGAAAGAAAGGCCTTTGAAAAATCACGGCAGCATGGATAGGTGGGGAAGTGGAGCCTTGGGCTGCTGAGAGCTGGGCGGATCTGCCCGGCCCAAGCAGAGACGGTCACTGGCACTCTCTTTGTTTCTCTAGTTTCTTCTGCAAGTGTGCAGTTGGAGCCTTGCCTGTGTTCCTTCCCGCTCTTCTCCCAGAAAGCGGCCGTGATGGCCGTATCGAAGGTACAGCTCAGGTTCTCCCCTTGAGCTGAAAGAGCTACCGCTTTTGACTCTGGTAGCTATGTGCCTCTTTACACATGTGACAGTCGAGCACACGGAGTCTCTGAGAATGTCGGTACCCGGCTATGGCAGGGCCAGCTTTGCTCCCGGGGCTGCCTACCTCCCAGCCTGGGGTGGTCCCTGTAGCAGAGAGCATCCCCGATGGCCTCGGGTAAAACCTGGTCTTTCCACTACCGGCTGGGTGACTGCTTCCCTCTCAGCATCTATAGATTCCTTTACTATAGAATGTGGGTGGAGAAGTGCCTCTTCATAGGATGGTGGAAGCAGTGATGAATTAAAACATCACAGCTCTTGGAAGGGCATCCAACAAGTCAGTGCCTCACAAGGACTAGATGTGGTCATTGCTGTCCTGACACCTCAAACAAGAAGAGAAAAGTTCTTAAGGAGAAACTGAGCTGATAAGTTTTTAAGGGTTTTTAAAAGAGTGCTATATTTTTCATTTTATATATATATATATTTGTTTGTTTGTTTGTTTTGTTTTTACCGAACTCTAATTTTCAGTTGTCCACGGTACCTACTTTTCACCCCCCCATGTCCAGACTATAAGCACGTGAATTATAATTTCCTGCGTGTCACATCTGCACGAATGGAGACGGGCATTTTGTAGTTACACCGCATTTTGGAGAGATGGCGCTGTACAGAAACAACCCTCATGCTTTACGCGGAACGCAGACAACCCCCGGTGACACAGGACACATCAGGAGCAGGCAGGCAGCCATGCACTCAGGCATCTTCAGCTCAGACCTTAATACTCCCCGTGCGTTTGAGCCTCTGCTGTGGCCTTAGAATCTGCGAGGCCACCTCCGCAGACCACCACTCGCGTTTTCCTCACCCTCTCCTCACCCCCCCAATCTATGCTGGACGTACACCCTTGGGGCGGACCCAGGAGCCCACGCTGCTAATGAGAAGCTTTATGTTGTATCTCTTCTGTGCTCTCTTTGCGCAGGCTCTCGGGGAGACTCGTCCTTCCAGGCCCCACCTCCGGAGGACATGTCAACACGCCTCCACTTTTATGGGGCGTTGTCATGGGCTGAATTGTGTCCCCCACAAAATTCCTACACTGAGGCCCTGACCTCTAATGTGACTGTTTTGGAGATGGCGTCTGAAGAGAGGTTATTAAGGTAAATGAGGTCATTTAGGGTGAGCCTGGATCCAATATGATTAATAATATCGTTATAAGACGAGATTAGGACGCAGACATGCCCTGAGGGATGACCTTGTGAAACCACAGGGAAGAGACCGCCGCCTACAAGCCAAGGAGGCGGCCTCGGAAGAAACCGACCTTGCAGAAACCTGGGGCTCAGACTTTTGGCCTCCAGGCATCTGAGACAATACGTTTCTGTTGTTTAAGCTGCCCTATCCGTAGCGCTTTGTTATGGCAGCCCTAGCGAACTAATACAACATTAAGTGCAAGGTACCAAAGGTCAGGTTTGATTCTTTGTCACTCTGGGTGAGCAGATAGAATCAGCACAGTCAGCAAGCATTTTCGCTGCCTTTGTGTTGAATCATGTACTTCTCGGGGGAGCTTGGGAAGGACAAAGGATATAGTACATTGTCTCAGAATATTTTAATGTTGAGGGCTTCCCCTTCATTCTCTCCAAATTAAATAACTGCAATCACATTTAAATGGAGGATGTGTACATTTTAATAAGAAAAACAGTACTTTGTTCACAATTAAGCATTTTTACTCTTTCATATTTTGAGAAAAACGAGGGTGATAGAGTTCTGGCAGTAAATTGTAAGAATCCTCATCGAATTCAAATGGAATAGCTCTTTAGTTGGCACTCTTTGCCTTATGTCCTGTCTTTTGAGAATGAATTAAGCAGAGGAAAGATGTGTACAGAAAATAATCAAGGTAAGAAGAAAAGTTTAACGTTCACAGTTGTTGTTGTTGTTTTTTTAAGAAGCTGCACGCAGCATTATGTTAATTTATTTTATCTGAGAAAGAAAATACCTTTCTATAAAATACCACACTGGGTCCTCTTGAAACATTAGATTCTGTATTTACATGCTACATACATGTTCAAACATCCCTCCATGGCGTTGCTTCCTGAATGTTCTATGTCTTTGGACGAGTATGGGAAGCAGGTGACATCCAGCTCTTGGACCTCTTGTAGTGAGAGCCGTGGTCCTGCACGCACAAGATGGGATCTTAGCACGTGTACTCATTTCTGGCTGGTGCATAAACAAGTTTAGGGGGACGTTCATTTGCTTACTACCCTGGATATGCTGAACAGTGAAACTGCAGCACGAAGAACCTAGTGGTTTAAGCCTTGTCGTACATACAACGAAGCATCATTGAATCTAGTTGCCCTTAGAAACCCAACCCCATGGCAGATGCCTGCCCTCCACTTATCCTTCTGTTAAAATATACACCGCACACTATTCACAATAGCCAAGATATGGAAGCAACCTAAATGTCCATCGACAGATGAATGGATAAAGAAGATGTGGTACATATATACAACGGAATAGTACTCAGCCATAAAAAAGGAATGAAACAATGCCATTTGCAGCAACATGGATGGACTCAGAAGTCATCCTACTAGCTGAAGTAAGTCAGAAAGAGAAAGACAAGTATCTTATGATATCACTTGTATGTGGAAAATGATACAAATGAACTAATTTATAAAACAGAAATAGACACACAGACTTAGAAAACAAACGTATGGTTACCAAAGGGGAAAGGGGGGAAGGGATAAATTAGGAGTTTGGGATTAACATATACACACTACTATATATAAAATAGAGAACCAACAAGGACCTACTGTAGAGCACAGGGAACTCTGTTCAATATCTTGTAATGACCTATAATGGATGAGAATGTAAAAAAAGAATATACATATATATATTTATATATATGTATAACTGAATCACTGTGCTGTACACCTGAAACTAACACCACACGGTAAATCAACTATGCTTCAATTTAAAAAGTAATAAAAACTCAAACTCATTAAAAAAAACTATACACCACAGAGTGATGGTCCCCTGCTTTAAACCCCTCAGAGACTTCTTTGCACAAAGAATAAAATCCAAACTCCTCACCAGGGCCAAGAAAGTCCTGCTGGATCCACCCTGTTGATCTTACTTAACCTTATTTATCCTCAATGCACGTGGTCCCAGAGACAATGGAGGGTTTTTAAAAGATTCTAAGCCCTTTCCACCTTCAGACTTGCCCTGTCAACAGAGAGAGCAGAGAGGTGACCCCAAATCCCAGCCTGAATCATGAGTCCTGTTCAACTGCATCAGGTTGCCCTGCTCCTTCCTTGTATGGCTCCTGTCTGGTTCTGAAAATACCTACGTGTGATCAGGCAGCATCTGTCTCCCCCTCTAAACTGTAAGTTTCACAAGGAAGGGGTCCTATCTATTTTCTTCACTGTTTTCTTCTGAACTAATATCCATCCTTACAGACTCACTAGGTTTTGAACAAATGAGTTAAAGAAGCACAGAACTATTACCCGACACCTATTGTTTTAATGAAAGTGTATACAGACTTCCTGAGCTTTCCTTCTTTAGGAAAAGAATGCTCTCTTGGGATATTCCATATTTTGCTAACTGATATTCATTAGCAGCCGGAAATGAATTTTCAAGCTGTTTGAACTTGAGGACATGTCCATCACCAAAGGAGAGGAAATTACTCCTTCGTAGTCATAAATGAGGTCTCCTAATAATTGGGACTTAGGCAGCTCCCTTGACTTCGGGCAACTGTGAATTTTCCTTACGCGCAAATGAGCTAACTTAGATACCCTTTTCCTGGCCCCGACACTGACATTTGATAAGACTATAAACAACTATAATAGAAGATAGAATGCATTGTGTATGGGATCATTTAATAGTTCACAAAGTGGCAGTTCCTTTTTAAAATTAATTAATTAATTATTTTTTATTTTTGGCTGAAGTGGGTCTTCGTTGCTGTGCGCGGGCTTTCTCTAGTTGCGGCGAGCGGGGGCTACTCTTCGTTGCTGTGCACGGGCTTCTTATTGCGGTGGCTTCTCTTGTTGCGGAGCTCAGGCTCTAGGCGTGTGGGCTTCAGTAGTTGTGGCGCACGGGCTTAGTTGCTCCACGGCATGTGGGATCTTCCTGGACCAGGGCTCGAACCCGTGTCCCCTACATTGGCAGACGGATTCTTAACCACTGCACCACCAGGGAAGTCCCCAAAGTGGCAGTTTTGATTGGTGCATGTATTCCAGGGAGAAAAGTGTTCTCCTGGAAGCCTCATAATTATTCATCCTCGGCTTAGAACCTTTCAGCCAGGCTGCCCACTGCCGGCCATGAGCTCCTTCCTGGTTGACTCCAAGGTCTATAAACTAGAGGCTGAGGGCCCGATCTAGTCTGCTGTCTGTTTTTGTGTAACCTGTGAGCAAAGAATGTCTTTTACATTTTTAACTGGTTAAAAAAATGAGCACCACAAATGAACTTATTTCCAAAACAGAAATAAACTCACAGACATAAAAAACAAACTTATGGTTACCAGAGGGGAAAGAGGGAGGATAAATTAGGAATTTGAGATGAATAGATACACACTACTCTATGTAAAATAGATAAACAACAAGGACCCACTGTACGGCACAGGGAACTATATTCAATATTCAATATCTTGTAATCCCCTATAGTGGAAAATAATCTGAAAAAGAATATATACATATTCTTCATATACATATATATATAACTGAATCACTTTGCTGTCTACTTGAAACATTGTAAATCAACTCTACTTCAATAAAAAAAAAAACATCAGAGGAAGAATATGTTGTGACACACGAAAATTATGTGAAATTTAAATTTCAGTGTCCATAAATAAAGCCCCATTGGAGGACGGCCACCCCTGTTTACTACTTTTTGTCTCTGGCTTGTTCTCTGATGGCAGAGCTGAGTAGCGGTGACCGATGGGGTCTGCAAAGCTGAAAAGATTTTCTAGGTGGTCTTTCGCGGAAAAAGTTTGCCAACACCTTGCTTACATTATGGCACCTTCAAGGTGTGCGTCTTGCCTGCCTGTCAGCTGGGCTTCTCTCCCATCCTTTAGCATCTCAGCGGCAATGTAACTTCTTCTGGGAAGCCTCTCTTACCCCCAGCTTAGTCTACGTCCTCATTCCCCAGGTTCTTGTAATTCCCTCCCCTCACCCCGGCCCACTGCTCACACTGTGCTTTTCCTTCCTAGCATTTGCTACAGTTAATACTGGTGGGATTAGGAGGTTAAAATCCACCCTCCTCTCTAGACCCTAAACTTAGTGAGAGCAGGTCCATGCCTGTTTTATGCACCATCATATCAGTAGTATTCAACAAAGCACAGAAATATTTACAGAGGACATGACTGAGGTTTTGAATGACATCTCATACAGAGAGGAACAACTTCAGATACGAGACAAAGGGTCTCAGAGCCTCAGCCCATCAGCACTTATCCTTCGTACCAGCAAATCTTTGTGGTGATGGGCCACAAGACAAGCGTGACTAATTAGATCCATGGGCAAAAAAAAGTCCTGCTTTAACTCTGGAGATTTCCCAGAGATCCTCATCAGAAACAGAATATCCGGGGACTTCCCTGGTGGTCCAGTGGTTAAAACTCCACACTCCCAGTGCAGACAGTACGGGTTCCATCCCTGGTCAGGGAACTAAGATCCCACATATGGCACGGCATGGCCAAAAAAAAAGCAGGATATCCAGTATTTAATCTACTTTGGTAAAAACCAAACCACGGAGCACACAACAGCAAGCAACCCAAACAATGATTTCATATTGACTGGGCACTTACACTCAATACATGGAACTAAATTCTACGGGCATAAGAGGCAATTACTGCCAGGCCCATTTTACAGATGAAAACGCAGGCAAAGCAGTCATATCTTTGTCCAGAGTCTGGATTAAAATCCAGATCCGTTTGTCCCGTTGCTCCATAAATGGGTAAGTAGCCCCTGAATAGGTTTGGGGGTAAGTCACCCTCACTAAATGCTGATTCCAAAAGTTTGCCAACACCTTGGCCTTCCTGGGGGCTTTCAGATGATATCAGTGATGTGCGAAAAGGGAGCTCCAAAGCGCCGCTGGGGGGACATTCCAAACCCAGTAGCTGCCGAAGGCTGCAGGGTACCTTCCTTGGAACTGAGGATGCGTTTACAACACAGCACTGTTAAAACTACCCATTTAGAAGGTCTTTTTCTCAAGATTTCCCTTGGGTGATCCCCAAGGGCAGAGTAGTTTTGAGGCCCACATTGTTTACTGTGCTACCTTGTAATGAAAATAACATCAGGTTAACTGCTTGGGGCCTCGGAATTCAAAATCAAGCTAAGGGATGTGTGTAGCAGACTTTTTCGAACACTGGATAATGCTTATAAACCAGAAATATTGTATACGGTGAACGCAACTTTGGATCATCGTCAGGTAAACAATTCCCAATCAATATAATTTTCCTCATCTTTATGTCCAACCTGGCAGGAAGCCTGGGTATTTTTTGCCTTAAAAAAAAAAAAATATCCAGGCCTCCCAGTTTCCACTTCAAAATGCAAAGAGCTTGAAAGTCTTTACCCCCATCTTTACAAGAAGTAAAAACTGAAAAAGCTGAAAATCAACAATTTTTTTTGGACCCATCATAGAACTGAAGGAAAACTGACACTCTTATATGTAGAGTGATACAGCCATTAAGATCTACTTACCTGGAACGGATTCACCGGAGCCATTCACTGGTAGGAACACGTCAATGGTAATTTTGATGAATTGTGGAGATTGAGTTAGAACTAGTATGAAGGTAAGGAACTCCTGGGAGTAGCGGTCTTTGGGGATCCCCACACTTTTGTGGGTTTACTGCCAGGGATGCCATCAAGTTCTCATGCTGAAGAGCAGAGAAAGATCCTCCTGTATCCCTGGGAAGAGGAGGGTCCAAGTAACTATTTTGAAACATGCCCAGGGCATTCTCCTTAACAAACTTTTACCCTGCAAGGGAAAAAGCTTGATCAGAACCTTTTCCCAACATGGAGGAAAAGAAATGTCCCTCCTCGGTTCTCTTTAGCCTTCTTGTCTCATGGAAGTGATGAAAAAAGCTAAGAAACGCTTGTGAAGGTCACAGCCCACTGGCAAAGACTCACTAAAATACTAAGATTTAGTCATTATATTTTATAATGCTTCCTTTCCTCACCTTTTACCATCACATCAACAGGATGGCAGTTATTAACAGTGGTTTAGAGCAAAAAAAAAAAAACTTGCAAGATGCAGACAAAAGTTCTTAGGGAAGCACCAAAAGGTAGTAGAGATATTAGATGTTCCGCACTCTGAACTGAACGCATTCCTTGTAGGTCCAGACTCTCTTTAGTAAACAACTGTGATCATAATATTTCCTTTGAACTGTAAAGTCAATGCATTTCAGAATTTGGAAAAATAAATAAAACTATCCATTATTCCTCCACATTGACAAAACACTTTTTAAAAGTTCTTTCCTTCATCATTCCAATCTGCGCCATGATGCGTCTATGTAAAATAGCACCAGCATGCAATGGGAAGGAAATGTTTTCATCTGATTCATGTGTTCTGCTAGGCAGCCTCATTTTCTTTTTTTTTCTTTTTTTTTTTTTGGGATCCTCCCGGACCGGGGCACGAACCCGCGTCCCCTGCATCCGCAGGCGGACTCTCAACCACTGCGCCACCAGGGAAGCCCCAGCCTTATTTTCTTTATGCTGATGAAGATCAGAAGGCAAAAAAGACGAGCAGCACACCTATGATTGTTTCCTCAAGGAAAGCAGACTTTGTAGGACTTTCCCAGCGTAGGTCTTCGCAGAGGAAAATTCGCTTCTTCAAGGATATTTACAGAAGCAGGAACTTCTGATACACATATGCATCTCGTGATATGTTCCACAGTTTGGAATACTTCTCCTGCAAACACATATTTTTCCCCATAAGATTGCCCCTAGGGGATGCACCACATGAATATTTAGGAAACATTGCCTGAACGTACCGTCTGTGACAAGCAGGGGACCCTTGGGACTGACAGAGCTGGGATGGAATCACTGAAGATCTTCCTAACAGAAGCAACAAAGGCTAAAAAGAATCCGTTCTTACCCCTTACCAGGCACTGCTGTCCTCTCCACTGTGGCAGATGTGTCTGTCTGTCCTGTCTGGCCCCCAGCTGGCAGGACTTGACATGTGTGCTTGAGACAGAAAGGGGAAGGCTGGTTTTACTTGCACTGACCTTTGGTGGCTTTATCCTCAAAACATTCTGGCCTCCTAAGGGCCCTGCAAGGTTTAAAGCAATGGTAGGTCTTCAAATTACTCACATGTTCAAAGTATAAAAAGATAGCTCCTCAATAATCACACTCAGTCTCCCTTCCTGAGGCTCCTCAGGGGTTCTTTGCCTTCATTTCTATTTGCTATGTTAGAAAACCCTTTCTTCGGATGTGTTATTCTTGGTATTTTCATCAAAAAAAATTGGTAGACCCTTTATACAGATCTGTTTTACAGCCCACTTTTCACACTCTATCTCATTTTACCCTCATAATGCCATTTTATGGGTGAGGAAGTGGAAACTTCCAGAGGTTTAGTTGCTAGAAAGTGGCTGTCAGGGATTCACACTCACATCCTGTGATTCCAGAACCAGCGAGCCTTGGTTATTTGACACCCTCTCAGCTTTCCTTCAGAGCTGCCGGAAGTAGCTTAC
Source organism: Physeter macrocephalus (assembly GCF_002837175.3). Lineage (NCBI taxonomy): Eukaryota > Metazoa > Chordata > Mammalia > Artiodactyla > Physeteridae > Physeter > Physeter macrocephalus. Next base: position 11,345,185 of record NC_041221.1, on the reverse strand, counting down.
GTCCTTCTCCCTGTCCAGCCCTTCTGAGGTGGGAACCTTCACAACCTTGTTTCTGCCACTGTGTTGGTAAATTAGGCAAAACCTCTCTATTCTAGAGATGCTGCTTCTGGCCTAATACATGTTTCCAGCCTTATGCATCACACTTCCTAGCCTGTATTATGATCACGTTAAAATTCTAAAGGTTAAAGGGAAATAAAGTCATTTAAGGGGAAATTGTCAAGGTCGTGGTAATAACTTTTTCTTTTCATTCTAGTGAATGGCTGTGTGGTGTGTGTATGTATGTGGTGCATGTGCACGACGTGTGTGCACCTTGTCTGGTGTGTGTGTGTGTGTGGTAGTTCTTCCCTTACCCCAGGTGAGGGCAGGAGGCTTCAAGAGAACAGCTCACACACGTTGGGAAACTGAGCAGAGTTCAGGGAGAGGGTCCTGGAGAATTTATTCTGCATCCCCTTCTCCAAATAAATAATGTACAGGGTGTTTTTTCATCTTGCTTCAGAACTAAGGACGATAGCTCAGATTATCTTTTAATCACAGATGGAAAATTTTTGCTACAAAGGAACAAGGATGCATACAAATGCAATCAAGGATCATATAAGTGAAAACACAATTTTGTTTCTTTCTATTAGTGAAATATGTCAAATGTTCCACTAATCCTTTTAACATTTCAAGTAGAATATACAAACTCAATAAAAGCTACAAATAAAGGAAGTTAATTTCTGTACTATTAAGTTTAGAAGAGCATGAGATTCTGAAATGGAGACCTGAAGAAAGAGGAAAAGAAGATGAATTCAACTTTGAAGTTTGCATAAGCTCCAAGAGACCAGCATCTAACTAACGTAGCAGTAATAAACCCGATTTCAGAAAAAATATAGTAAGAAAGATTGGGGGGGAAAAGTCTCAGGAAGACGAGCCAAATACTATCAAGAGTACTTTAGGGCTAAGATCTGAGTTCTGGAAACCCATTCTTACGCAATGTGAACCCTACAAGAAAACCCAAATTTGTTGCTTTAAACGGTAGGAGATGTCACTCCCATATCGCCTTAGGGAAATGAAATTTTGAGTTCAAGGAAATTTCTAATATTCATATTTTTCTATTTATGCAATTAAAACCCCAAATGTCAAAATTCACATTGCAACTGTAGAAATTAACTGAACTGCCCTCTTCTTTCCCTGGCCATGACACACACACGTACACATCTTACTTAGGGTTTGCTGAGATGCTACAAAAAATTGAGCTAAGGGCTGAAATTCATTTTAAAAATTCTACAAATGTATTCAATTCTGGTGGGTGTATAGTGGCGTCTCATTGTGTTCTTAATTTATATTTCCTTGATAAATAATGATATTAGGCACCTTTCAGTATGTTTAATATCCTTTTGTATATACTCTTTTGAGAAGTTCCTGTTCCATTCTTTTGCCCTTGAAGAAATGGGTAATCTTTCTTTCTTGTCTTATAGAGTTTTAGAATTGCTTTAAGTATTCTGAATATGAGGCATTCGTCAGATATAAGTATTGAAAATATTTTCTTCTATCCTGAGTTTGCCCTTTCACTCTTTTTGTGTCTTTTGATTGACACAATTTAATTTCATTAATCCAATAGATCAAAATTTCTTTATGGTTAGTACTTTTTGAGTCACGTTCAATTTTTTGTTGCTTACCCCCAAGGTCAAGAAGATATTCTCTTGTCTTATGTTATAGAAGTTTAATTGATTTCCTTTTTCCATTTAGTTGTATGATCCATTTCAGTTTAATTTCCCTGTTAAGTGGTTACAGGGGGTTAGGGTTAAGGTCTCTTTTTTGTGTTTTTGTCTGTTTGTTTGAATTAATTTTTATTGGAGTAGAGTTGATTTACAATGTTGTGTTAGTTTCTGCTGTACAGTGAAGTGAATCAGTTATACATATGCATATATCCACTCTTTTTTAGATTTTTTTCTCATATAGGCCATTACAGAGTATTGAGTAGAATTCCCTGTGCTCTACGGTAGGTTCTCATTAGTTACCTATTTTATATATAGTAGTGTGTATATGTCAGTCCCAATCTCCCAGTTTGTCCCACCCCGCTTCCCCCTTGGTAACCATAAGTTTGTTCTCTACATCTGTGACTATCTAATATCACATGTCATGGATGTATCTTAAGCCAGTACCTCAATACTGTTCTTTCATCTCTTGTATCATTGCTGCCATTCATTTTACTTATCTATATGCTACACTCAATAAATTGTTCTAATATTGCTTTATACAAATAGTAATCTTTTAGAATAATTAAGAAAAAGAAAAATACATGATTTAATTTTTTCACAATATTCTTTCTTTGTTTATGTAGACTCTAGTTTCTGACTTGTATCATTTTTTTCCTTCCTGAATCACTTATTTTAACATTTCTTGTAGGGCAGATCTACCAGCCATGTATTCATTCAGTCTTTATAGGCCTGAGAAAGTCTTCATTTTTCCTTCACTTAAAAAGAGGCATTGAACTTTATGATTATTAAGTGAATATATTCGTTGTACAAACTATTAATCGTATATTAGGCAACAAACAAAACATCTTTAGTTATCGAAAGGAATAATTGTATAGGCTACATTTTTTTAACAAGAATCCTGTGAGACTGAAAAGGGATATCAATATTATAAAAAAAACCTCAAACATAAACATTTAAAGATACATACACACATATGATACACACACACAATCCTAAATAATAAAAATAACTTTTAATAATGAGACTAATAAACATCAAAATGTGATATAAGCAAAGCTGCATTTAGAGGAAAGCTTTCAATATTAAATATAGGAGCATTGAAGCAAATTTATTTCGTATGCAACTTGAGAGTTAGAGAACACAAAAATAAACCTAAGAACAACTGGTGAAATTAATTTAAATCATGAAAATGGAAAAATGTTTAGAAAAAATTAGAAAAGCATATTAGTAAGGAAGCCTTTAGTCACAAGTAAACGCTGACTCAGTTGACTCAATCAAAGAGAAAATATATTATTTTATAGAGCATGAAGTCCAAATTTAGGGCTATTCCATGCATAGTGGAGTCAAGGCTGCAGTGATAGCCTTGGCTCTACCCTTCTTTGTACATTGGATTTCATCAAGGTCATCTCTTCTTACTGTACAAAATGGCTATAGCTTTTCTAGGTGCCTCTTCCAGGCAAGACAACATCGTAATATGTGTTATCTGTGTCTCTTTTGAAGCATATAAAATATCCTATCCTATCCTCCACTTTTAAAGGATAATTTGCTTGCATAAAATTCTAAGTTGATTCTTTTATCTTTCAAAAAAATTAATATCTCACTTCACACTCTTTTGCTTACTTTGTTTCTGATGAGAAATCAGGGTAGTTCTTGTAATTCTGTAATTCTTGACCTTTGCTGTAATTTTATCCTTTGGATAAAAAATCTTATTCTTTGCTGTAATAAAAAATTGCTGTAATTCTTATCCTGGTTTCTATAAGGATAAGTGATTTTTTTATCCCTCTGGTAATTTCCGCCCCCCACCCCCCGCTGGCTTTTTTGGAGATTTTTTTCTTTGTCTCTGGTTTTCTGTGGTTTGAACCTTGTATACCTTGGTATGCTTTTTTTTTGGAGCGGTGAGTATTATCCCACTTGGTGTTCCCTGATCTTCCTGGATCTGTGGTTTGGTGTTTGTTATACATTTTCAAAATTTCTTGCCATTGTTATTCAAATGTTCCTTCTGCACAGTTCTCTGTTTCTTTTCCTGGTATATCAATTGAGCATATGTTACACCTTTGAGATTGTCCCACCGTTTGGGGATACTCTGCTTCTGTATCTTTTCTTTCTTTCTTCTTTTTTTTTCCCCCCAGTTCTTTTTCTCTCTGTATTTCAGTTTGGGAAGCTTTTATTGACCTATCTGCAAGTTCCTAGTGTCCTGGCTATATTGCATTAACAGATGAGCCTATCAAAATAGCCTTAATTTCTCTTACAGTGTTCTTAATTTCTAAAATTTTTCTTTTTATTCTTTCTTAGGGTTTCCAACTCTCGGCTTAGATTACTCATCTTTTCTTGCATGTTGTCTACTTTTTCTCTTAGAGACGTTAACATAGAAATCATAGTTATTTTAAATTCCTGGTGTGACAATTCCAACATCTATGTCATATATAATTGTCCCTTGGTATCCATTGGGGGTTGGTTCCAGGAGACCCCACAGATATCAAAATCTGTGGGTGCTCAGTCCCTTATATAAAATGGTGTTACACAGTTGGTCCTTCATCTCTGTGAGTTTGGCATCCACAGATATGCCTCTGATCCTGATGCTTGCTATGTCTTTTCAGATTTTGCTTTTTCTCGCCTTTTGTATGCCTTGTAATTTTTTGTTGAAGGCTGGATATTTCTTGCCAGGTAACAGGAGCTATAGTAAATAGGGCTATGATGCTAGGTTTTATGTTCATCTGGACAGGAGTTAGGCTGTGTCTGATATTTGCTCTTGCTGTAGGTACCAGGGGTTTCCTATTCCTTCCATGTCATTGCTTTCTTCTCCCCTGTTGACTCTGGGCTTCAACACACACCCATAAAGGCTGGGTACACCCACCCGCAACACACACACATAAAGGCTGCATTCTGCAGCTCTTTTAGCTGTAAATACATTGTTTTTTTCATACTGGAGCCCTGTTGGTATGGTGTTAATGTGTGGGGAAGGGGAAGCATTTTATAATCTTGTGATTAAATCTCAGTGTTTTAGTGGGTCATGTCCCTGGGAAGTGACCTTCACAAATGTTTTTCCATTAGCTTAGCTTTTTCTTTTTGTTCTTGCTTCCTACTCTCTACCTTGGATGCAGCATTTCCAACCTATTTCCTTGAAGATTTGACCCCTGATGCCTCTATGGCTTTTTCCCCCAATAGGTGAGACAGGAAGTATACATGGAGCTCGGCTGGATGGAATGCCCTTCCTGCTTCTGGGATAAGGTTTTGGCAAATTCTTTTCCACTGGAGAGTAATCCTCTGTTGTGGAGAAGATACTTATTGTATTTCGCAATGACTGCCTTTCCCCCGTCAGAGCCGGGGCACACCTTCCTCAAGTCGTCATGAAAACAAACTGCTGTGGTTCCTGGAAGCATAGCCCACAAATGTGTGGGGAGCCTCCTAAGGCTATGGCCCCCAGGAGTTTCCCACCCTTACCGTAGCTTATACTTCACCCTTTAGCAATTTATCAAAATTACCATTTAACCATTCTTACCAGTTTAGGGCTCTGGTGGCTTCTGCTCCAGATAAGCAGATCTTGGCAATAATTCTCTGTATTTGCCTATCTCTTCAAATTTTGTGGTGTTGATCTCACCTGTGACCTCAGTTTTCTGATGAGTTCAAGGAAAGTCATTAATTTTCTGTTTGTCCAAATTTTTTTTGTTTGTTTTAAGTAAAGGGTCATGACTTCCAAGCTCTTCATATGTCAGAGCTGAAATCAAACACCTCTAATTTTTAAATAACCTTTTCTAGGTTATTGGTCCCATTAGCTGTCTAATGATATTTTTATTATATGCCAGGTATTGTATATAAATAAATCAAAGTGCTCGAGATAAAATCTTCCATCAGTAAGGGTTCCCTCCCTCTTGTGAGCATATAGGAAGAGGGGCTGATCACTTCAATCCAACTGAGATGATCTTGGTCTCTGGATCTCAATTTTAGTAAGATCTGTTTTGTATCTGGTAAGCCCCTGTTTCTTGGTGTGGTTCTCCTAGGTTTTTGCTTTGTCTTCTTATGCCAGAATGTGTTCTATTCTTCAGAGACTGAACTTAGCTCTTTAGTCCTTCACTTTATACAAGGTCAAAAAATCTGACTAGTGCCTTGACCAGTCATTTGTTTCTTGCAGTCCCCCTCCTTCTCATGGGATGTATCCTAAGGGAGCCTCGGGGAGATTTCACTCTGCTTTTATGCCAAGCCCCCTCATCAGGTATGCCTTTCCCAGACTTGTAATTGAAAAATCTCTGTTTTCTCAGCTCTGAATGCTTTGCCCTTCAGAGTTTTTGAGCGTAACTCTCTCCTCACACAAGTTCAAATACAGTTGATGTCTTGAGAGGGATACTAGCTTTGTGTTGGTTGCAAAACTTCTCCTTCTAATGGGACTTAGTCTCTTAAGCACTAGATTACTATATGAAGTTGAAATCTGTGTTTGTGTCTAGGTTCTCCAGTTTCCAGCAGAGTTCAGCAAATGTCTCATGCGGAAGACGTGTTTGTTCGGGGTTTCTGCTACGTTCCAATCTATTATTCCATCCCCAAGTGACTGCCTAAATTATACCAGTAACTTCCCTCAATTTGGGCCAAGGCTGATCTCCAACTCATGTCCAGAACTGGCAAATACATTAAGAGATGAGTCAGCAATGACCATCTCAACTAGGAGGAACTCTGCCCCCCTGCCCCCTTACTTTTTCTAGCCTTCATCACTTTGTTAGTTCTCCAATCCTTTACAAATATGAGTTGGATATTTTACCTAGCTCTCAAAAAACATTGCATTGGTAGTATAGGTCTGTCATGTCTTACTATATTTACCTGAAATCAGGAGTCATAGATCATTATTTTTTAATAAGAACAATTAGAATTCTTTTATTTTGCTTTTGCTTGTAAGTACCATCTCTAGCAGCAGATCTCAGCAAAGCTGATGAATCCTTAACTATTAGCTCATCAAATTAGCTGGAAATATTCAGTCATCCCCACATGTTTAGTGTTGGATTATCAAAAAAAGGGGGAATCCAATATTTGTGTTTCAGACTTTGAAAAGTTTAATAAACATCCATACGTCTATGGTTCTTATGGGCATTTAAGGCAATGCAGTAGAGGAGAATTCAGCATCCATAAAGAGGAGCAGGAAGCACAGTAGAAAAGCTGACACAATATTACACGGGGCAGAAGAAAACTGGGGTATCCTGTGGGGCACTCTAATTAGAGCCCAGAAAACTGCAATTTCTTTACAAACAACACAGAGAACAGGAAACATCCAGGGTAGATTCACAAAGGACCACTTAGAGGTATACCAAAAATATTATACTGGAAATGGTAAACAGGAGAGATAAACTCACAAAACAAAAGGAAAAAAGAAAAGTTAACCTCAAAAAAAAATCTCAAAATATTTCAACATTCTATAGTGCCAATTAGGTCAGCGTGCTGCAGAAAAATCAGAAAATCATCACATTAATTTCTCAGCATCCTTGGTAAGGATGTGAATTGTCAGGTACTTGAGAAAACAGAAACAGTCTGTGTGACTTCAGCTTGGTTGGATGACAAAATAGACAGTGAGGGAGGGAATGGGGCGGGATGGTAGGAGCCTTTGACTGTAAACAGATCTTTGTTCATTTTGGGTTGAAATGGCTGCCTCTTCAAAATATGGAGGTGTGTTATGCACATGCAATTGGGGTGTGTGTGCACTAAAGCAAAGGCTGAAGAATTGTGTGTCACTTGAGAGTTATTTGTAGATACAGAAATTCTCTTTCCAAACACAAATGAGAATAGATCATCTGACATATGTGTACGTGAATTAAGGGGTCCCAAGGGACGGAGTATCTGAAATCAACAGTGTTCTGGAAAAGGCATATTGGGGTGCCATGCTGGGACGGTAGAGAGAACGTGGATTCTGGAATCAGATGTGGGTTCAAATCCTGGCACCACATTTAACTAATGGATAAACATGAGAAAGTGGTTAACCTTTCTGAGCTGCAGTCTCCTTTTGTGTAGAGTGAAGGTAACATCCACTTCACAGGGTATTTGTGGCGATTAAATTATGCGATCCGTGATTAACGTCACGCGTAATGCTGGGTACCTGATGGATATTCCATAAATGATAGCTCTTCTAACTACAGGTGCAAGGGAAACCAGAGTTATTAGGTTGTGGTTGGCATGTGCTTGACAAGAAGGGAGATATTTCCAGTTGAGTGGGTGAGGAGATGTGGTGGCGTGTGGACTAAATGAAGTCACCAGGAGGTTAGAGTTTAGGCCAGCAGAGCTAGAGGGTGAAGGAGTCTGGGGTAGGTATTACAAGAAAACACGGATCCTAGGAAGAAAAGATAAAATAAGAAAAAGATGATGAAAATCGCAGGATGCAGGTGAGACGACTGTGCCCCTAGACACAATTCCCTGAGTGTGACCTCTTCTGGGTTCTTCCAAGCTGTGGTTTAGTTGTGATACGGTCTTCTCATCAATCATAATGCAGTCACAATAAATCCAGCAATCGGCACCTCCACTGTTGCCTCCCGTGGAGCTAGTATAGGATTCATGTGTGATCTAATTCTGCTCACAGTAAAGTCATCCATGTGGCCCTCAGCAGGACACTTGACTGCATCATTCCCACTATCCTCATTTGTAAGATGAGGGGGATGAGATCTGTGAAGACTTTCACAAAGCGAAGAATCCATCTAAGTTAAAGAAACACCTGATAATTTTTTAAAAAAGGATAAAAGTAAGAAACGAAGTAATATGCAATGAGGAGGCAAAACAAATTACAAATGACTACTGTGGGAATAAGGAGAAAATAATGCAAGGGTCACAGTGGGCCACAAGCCGGACACACATCTTCATTTACGGCCCCCTTGAGGAACAGAGGGTAATCAGGGCTGGGGGGATGGAGAGAAGGAGCAATTCAAACTTCTGCACTAAGGTCGGGGTGGGGTGGAGAGGTAGTGGAAGTCTAGGAGGAAAAGGTGCTATCTCAGAACCCAGTGCTTCTACGGAGTGAGAAATGTGGCTACTTCCTCCTTGACAAAGGGTCTCTGTGCTGAGGGGTTTAGAATGTGATTCACTTCTGCTTCTGTGGCTGGCAGGACTTTTTCTCCTTCTGTTTTTAGCCTTTGGCTCAGGCATGATTGGGCTTGCCGAGTGACCTAGCCTCTTAATTAAATTTACCCGATGAAGGAAACATTTTGTGCTTAGTCAAACAGTGGATGAGGACAGGGTCTGAAAGCACATGGGCAAAACGGAACAAACCTACTTCTCATGAGGTCAGAAAAGAATTTCAAGGAGAACGCAGAAGAAATTAACGTGGATGAGGGCAGCACTGCCCAGACTTCCTGGAGCAGAGGGTTCTGTGTGTGACACACACAAGTGTCAAGTTAAGGGCTTTGGGTCCCACCCAGGGATGGGAGAGAGAGCAGACAGTGTGATCCTGGGTTTCCTGCCAGGAAACAGCCACCAGAAGGTTGCGAGTTTACAGTGCAGCGTTTTAATTCATGGTTTCTGAAGTGGTTGGACTTTTTTCCCCTCCCCGCCCCCCCCATTCTGTCTAAGTAGTAGGTCAAAGTGATGAATGATGGGGTGCTATGCTCTCCTGCCGTGCAGCCTGCTGCGGGGAAAAGCGGAGAGCTATTCTGCAGTTCAATTTTTCTCCTTAGCTTTTCCTTCAATGGTGAATAGTCAGAATTGCTGCGAAGTGATGGTAACAGCCTCCCCAGTGAACAGTTGCAGGGAAGCTGGGCAGGGGAAAAATGCTACAGGTCTTTTCCATTTTATTCTCTTCTGTGGTGGACAAATCCTAAGGCGATCCCCTGTGATCCCTGCGTCCTGGGGTTCGTGCCTTTGTGAAATCCCCTCCAGTTGAATTTGCTCGGGATCTATGACTTGCTGTTCCTCAGAAGAATGTGGCAAAGGTGTTGGGATGTCTCTCCTGTGATTGCATTATGTGATACCAGACTTTGCTTTACTAGTGGATTGGCTCTTGCTCTACTGCAGGCCTTGGAGAAGCAATATGCCGTGTTGTGGACAGGTTAGGAGAAGGGTCATGTGGTGGGGCTCTGTGGGCGCCTATAGGAGCTGTGGACACCCTCCAGTCCACAGCTATCGGGAATTCTGTGCATGCTTCAAAGTGAATTCCTCCTCAGTCTAGCTTCCATATGAGAACACAGCCCAGCTGACGCCTTGATGGCAGCCTTGTGAGACCCATGAGCAGAGAACTCAGGTGAGTTGTGCTTGGAAATCCTAAACCACAGAACCTGAGACAATAAATGGGTATTGTTTTAAGCCACTAAGTTGTTAATTTGTTATGCAACACGGAAAACTAACACACCTCCCCAGACCACATTCTACTTGGAGATTCTGATGCCTTCGTGGGGAGAATCCTTGAGATCTTGCGTGATGGTGCCCTGCTCTGTATCTCGTAGGTTGTCTACAGTAGCAGGTTTAAGCCACTATCCATGATGGGATAACCTTCTTCTGAAACGCATCTTTAATCTTGAAGCACAGCTACAAACAGTGGAGATACACTAGACAAAGCTTAATTAACACAGTGTCTTCCTTTTGGCATGGATTCACCTATTTTCTGATCCTTCTCTTGTGTCAGATCATGGGCTAGGCACCCCAGCAGAAACATTAATGGTGAAGACAAGAAATGGCCCACAAAACTCTGGAATCCAGTGGAGGAGAGGAGTATTTAGGTAAATAACCTCAGTTTAAGGCACATCTGTCGTCTACCAATGAAGCAAACCTAGGAAAATAGGGACCAGGAAAAGTGCTTTTGTATTCATTCCTCTCTAAGCATCTTCTTGACAGTTTTGACCCCGCTTTCTAGGGGGCTAAGCTTCCTGACCTGCCATACTCTCATGCCCTCTCTTGAGCTGACCTCTCTTCGCATTCCCTGATGTTCTAAAACAGGGGTGACAAATGGACCTAATTTCCCATGCCAGAGCTGGCTGGCTTTTATGGCATTCTCAAATGCTGTGCATTCCGTTTTCTAAATGTTTCAATGCTCCGTGGTGCTTGTTCTTTGCAACATTTTGTATTAAGTGAATCTAGGCCTTGGCACCACTGGTCTTTGACTTCTGCATCCTTTGCCTATCACATTAGTCTCCTTTTTCCCTTCAGAAATCTGATGCCTTCCCCTCTATCAAATGCTGAGCTCAGGAAGAGAGTCTGCATGCCAGCCATTTGTCTCACGTGCTCTTTCAAGTGGACCTATATGGCTGTGATACCTTTCCCAGCGGTATTTGTAGATGGAGATCTATCACTGTGGACTAAAAGGTTGGGTTACCATTTACCTGGGTTAACATATGGGAGTGTCTGGGAAGGCCTCTTCAGACTAGAAGGAAATAATCCAACTTGCCGACTGCTTAAGACCAGCTCCTCCGGTCTACCCATGACTACCATGTGAAATGCATAGACATACCCTGTACATGTGGATTTAAAATGGTGGTTCTCAACCGGAGCGATTTTGCCCCCTACTGGGCATTTGGCAAAGTCTTGGGTTGTCACAGCGTAGGAGTGGTGTTCTTTCCATTGGCATCTTCTGTCCTGCAATGCACAAGACACTCCTCACAACAAAGGATTATCCAGCCCCAATTGTTAGTAGTGCTGAGGTTGAGAATCCCTGACTTAACAGACTCGAATTCAACCCCATATATTTGGCGAAGAAAACAGCAACGACCACAAAAATGGATGAAGTGAGAATTCCCTCCACTTACCCCATTCTTTCTCTTCAAACCAGTCTTTCCCTCCCCTTGACTGGCCAGAAGAGAAGCTTAAAGACAAATAAACTAGGCTACTTTTTCCCTTTGAATTGCTGTTAGGTTTTAATATTCATCTTTATTAACTTTATACTGCATGTGCACACGAGGTGCTCTAGATTAGTGACAGATGATCATTATTCACTGAGAAAGCAAAAAATGACCTCACCTCAATTCTTACGTCTGGGACGTTGTCATGAGAACCGCGCCACATGGCCTACACGTACACATTTCCAAGTCTGCATCTAAGTGAAGAGTGAATTTTCTCTCTTCATATACAGGAGAAAGAGGCAGCTTTCCTCCCGCCCAAAAGGAGGGAGGAAACAACCTTTGCTCCTTGGAGATGGAAGAGAAAGGATCTTGGGTTCTCTTTCTAACCTTTTAGAATGTAAATGCATCCCTTCAAGGGCCAGGTGAGCCCCTTGAAATGCAAACATAATTTCAGAGTTAATAAAGCTCTCCGGAGTTCTCTCACTTTCTCTCCAGTTGTGAATTAACTTCCCAGGGGGCTTGCTTTGAATCCAGGGTCCCCAGTTTGCAGACAGATTTATACAGGAAGCCCCGACACTGCTGAAACACACACATGTTTTCTCTCCACCCAACCATTTCCAGGGACTCTTGGGACTTAGGGATGATTTAAGGATCTTGACAACCTGCTCTTTTCTTCCTGTGTCTTCCCTGTGTAAGTTGGGTGCTCCTGGCCCACAGAAGACCAGCATGGCCACTTGTCCAGAAAGCATTTCGGAGTCATGTCCCATTAGGATTCTTCCCACAAATCTGACCAGAAAATGCTACTTAGTTAGGTAGAGCTATGGATTCCCGTGTTCCTCCTACTGTTGTACAGACGGTATATTTACAATTAAGAAGGAGCCTGGTGGAGTCAATATCCACACCCAAAGGATTACGTCACGGTGGGAATTTGGTCCTATGGGTGACAGGTGATGGGTACACTTCTAAGTTCCCCTGGACTCAGTCTCAAGGGAGTTGTCACTTGCCGCTGAGTGACTGGCAGCTGTGTGTCCCTGTCATGGCAGCCTTGACCATGGAGGACATCTTTTCCTGGATTCTCTGTGTGTTTGCTATACACACAGTCCCCGCAATCAGCGGCTCTATTCTCCCTGTCGGTCAAGGACAGTTGTAGCATGCGCTTTGCGTTTGGAGATTACTAAAAACAGCGCTAAAATTAAGGGAAAGACTTTCTATGATTCCCTCAGATTGCACTCTTTGGGGGTCAATGTGCTCTAAATTATTTCCAAGGGGAAAAAAACAGTGCTATAAGTCACTACTAAATGCCTAGAATAGAGGAGACTGAATAACAGATACTAGGAAGCAGGTGTTTATAATTTATGAAATAAAATTTGAAGGTGAAACACATTAAATGCATGACTCACACTCCGTTTCAGAGGGTTAGGTATTCACTGGGGAGAACTGATGATAAGAAACCAGAAGCTGAGCTTGGATTCTGTCTTTCACACTGAGCAGCCCCAGTGAGAGGGCCTTTCAGACCGAGTCCATTTCTCAGGAGGTTGGTGACAAAGCAGGTTGTCAGATTCTAACCTTGATGACAAGTCCCCTAATGGCAGTAAATTGTAAAGATTAGCTACCAAACACTCTATCCTGTGATTCTGTCATATGACAAGAAACTCATTCTGGATGTTTTAAAGTAATAAGTAGATATTTTCCAAGTGGGTTCAATTTGCCCTGGAGCTCAGTTGTCATCCAAGGGTGTCCACTGAGCTTGTAATTTTCCTCTGACCACACAAGTTAAGGCAACCCAAGTCCTGCCACCTGGGAGCTTCCAATCTGCAACAGGCGGAAAAACTACTGAAAGGGAAATGGATGCATCTGCCCCTGGGATTTATTTTCAACCAGAGAACTTCCATTGCTTCAGGGTGGAAGGTAAATGTATTTTCTGGAAATATTTAACAGACTAATGGCTCTGTTTCTCTAGGGCAGCATAGACATGGCCCTGACTGACTTCACTGTTAGGTGAGATGCCCTCAAGAGTCTTCCATTCCACCCAAGTTAAACTTATGGTACTTGGGACCCAGGCTGAGAAGTTGCCGAGGAAGGCAGCTGAGGAAGATCCCCTGCGGACGGGTCACTGGTCTTCCCTTGAGATCCCAGGATCCAACCAAGCCGTGTTTGCAATAGCTGAGTGTATGGCTGACCTGGGAAGAGCCTAAGAAAGGGTACACTGTCCTCTTCAGTCTCGGGAGAACACAGACCCTGTCACCTGCAATAAATGAACTTAAAAGTCTGCAGGGAGATCCCCTGAGCTCATCGATTAATTGTCATGGAGGATTGACCATATAATTTACTGGAGAAGAAAGAACCTGAAGGAAGGTGTGTAACCACAATATGTAAGGAACATGTAAGGGAAAGACCCAGCCTGCTTCAGGGGTCACAGACGGTCTCCCCAAGGAAGCACCGTCAGGACGGAAGGTGGGACAAACTGGTCAAGCAGACGGCTTGCGGGGCAGCTGCTGCCCGGGGACCCGCTCAGCACAGTGAGGGACATGGAGCCATAGGGGGATTTTCAGGTGAAATAGCTGAGGGTTTATTCTTTTGTCTCCTGTAGTCAGGAAAACCATGACACCCCTCCCACTACAACCGTGGAAACGGTTTTACAGGAGACAGTGTTCGCTGTTCCTTCCTTCCTTCCTTTCTTTCTTTCTTCTTTCTTTTCTTTTTCTTCCTTCCTTCCTTCCTTCCTTCCTTCCTTCCTTCCTTCCTTTCTTTCTTTCTTTCTTTCTTTCTTTCTTTCTTTCTTTCTTTCTTTCTTTCTTTCTTTCTTTCTTTCTTCCTTCCTTCCTCTCTTTCTTTCTTTCTTTCTTTCTTTCTTTCTTTCTTCCTTTCTTCCTTTCTTCCTTTCTTCCTTTCTTTCTCTTTTTTTGTGGAAAATATCAGCCTAACTCATTCCCGCCTGTCAGGACTCATCCCTCTGGCCTTTTGACACCTGCTCAGAACTGCTCAGCAACTGGACATCCTGCAGGAGAACCAGAGTTGGGGAAGTAAAGAGACTGAACATTTGTCACCTAAGGATGAAGCCAGCACTCTGGTGAGAGGGATTGATAGCCCCCACCAGAAACAAACTCTAGTTGTATGTGTATTTTATGATATTTTTCAGCTCTTGGCAAATCATTTCTATGATGATCCTAGACGTCTGTTTGGCTCTTTGCTAATGCTTGTGCTCTGTCTTTATAAAGGCTGATGACCCCGTCCTTCATGGCTTATGAAGGATGAAATCTGGAACTGCTTAGCTGATATGGGAGTCATTGGTCTGGTGTCCAGGGAAGCAAAGCAGCCCTTTTTTACAAAATGGTACACAGACGGGAGACCACGAGTCCATTTCTCTTTCCATTACGGGTCCCCAACACAGGTTGCCCTGGGAGAAGAGACAGGGCAAGATGGCTTCTCTCCTTCTCTTGCTCTGAGACCTTCTGGTTTGTGAGAATGGAGCCTTGCCAGCCTCGCTGCTCACCTGGAGATAAAGGAAGAAGTTTCTGCAGCCCTGGCAGAGATAGCAGGGCATCTCTGGAGGTGCTCACAGCACACAGAGGGTCAGGTGAAACTCGCCATGGCCCTATTTTACGATGACTCATTATTTAAGGAGTGAAAAATAGGTCAGCTTGCTATTTCAAAATAGAGTGGCTTGTAGAAATTCAGCAAGATGCAAATCAGAATTCTGTGCTACAAAACAGTATCTTTCCATGTAAGTTTGGTGTGCTTACCTGGACGGTTGTGGTAACATAAATGCTACTAGTGAGCACAGTCTTTGAGCTCTAGGGTGTGACCTAATGGTCCCAGGCACAATTTCCATCAGTAATTTTGTGAGTCTTTTTTTTTTACTTTTTGAGAAAGGTAAATGTGAGCCTTTATGCCTCTGACCCTTCATTAATGGTGGCATGCTCTGCAAGAAATCTCATTACATTGTTTATTTCAGAGTCAAAGCGCTTACTTTATAAAGAAGGTAAAACTTCACCTGTAGGAAAATTGGCACAATTTCTTATTTTACCATCCTCAGTGCCAAGCATAAAAAAAGGCGCTTTCTGTTTGGGTAATTTTCACAGCAGGAACTTTAAATTATTTACAGCTTTCCTTATCTGGAACCAGAGGAAACACACCATATCCCATGCCACAGTTTATACTGTGAAATGTTCTTAGAAGAAAAAAAAAGGGAGTAAATTACGGATGTGTGCAAGAATCAGAGACAGAACAAAGGAGTGTCAAAGAACCAGGGTGTCTTTCTCTTGTTAGAGTCAAGGTAGGTCTAAGGGACCCTCTGCCAGGGCAGCAAACATCAAGACGACTCGAATTGCATTGTTCTTGGAGGCTTCTGCTAAGTGGTTCCCAAACAAGCGGCCGTGAGTGACCAAAAGCTAGAATGAAATGAAAAAAACCTGGGTGGGAAATTGGCAGCAGTGCTAGACAGAGGCCACAGCTGGTGGCTAAAGTTGCAGCAATAGGGTTGGGCCACGTCTTGCGGGAAATGCCAGCCAAGGACATGGGGCAGAGCGTCTGTGATCCTGGAGAGGCCAAAGGTGTTTGCCCTTCCTCCCTTCTCAGCCCTCAAGCCTTCCCCAGCCTTTTGAGCTCTCTCCCTTCCTACTAAATAGCACTCTTTTGGAGGCATCCTCCAAACAGCATTGCCAGATGTTAACCAGCCTTATTCCCCACTGCCGATTAAGAATTTCACATCTTGGGGGACTTCCCTGGTGGCGCAATGGTTAAGAATCCGCCTGCCAATGCAGGGGACACGGGTTCGATCGCTGGTCCTGGAAGATCGCACATGCCGCGGAGCAACTAAGCCCGTGCGCCACAACTACTGAGCCCGCGCTCTAGACCCCGTGAGCCACAACTACTGAGCCCGCGTGTCACAACTACTGAGCCCACGTGCTGCAACTACTGAAGCCCGCGTGCCTAGAGCCTGTGCTCCGCAACATAAGTCACCTCAATGAGAAGCCCGTGCACCGCAACAAAGAGTAGCCCCCGCTCGCTGCAACTAGAGAAAGCCCGCGCGCAGCAACGAAGACCCAACGCAGCCAAAAATAAATAAAGAAATAAATAAATTTATTTATTAAAAAAAAAAGAATTTCACATCTTGGTTTTGAACTGATCTCCTGTCGATTTAATCAGTGAGAATGAGTCTAGTGAGCTTGAGTTTCTGGACCTGCGTGGTTAGGACCTCACCTTACAGTGGGGGGAGGGGTCCCTGTACCTCTCTTCTGGGCCCTCCTTCTAATTCTATTGATTGACTCAGTTCAGCTAAACACAACAACAATAACAATAATGGTTTACACTGACTGAGCTGCATTATGGTGAGCGTCATAGAAGGATTTTCTCCCTTGATTCTTACCTCATTGAAATACCTAGACTACCACGCATTTTACAGGCAGAGACACTGAAGCTCACACAGGTAGGAAGAGGTGTTAGCAGGATTCACACTAGACACCTGCCTTCAGAAACCACCTTCCCCATCACCCTGCGATGCTCAGGAACAGCATCATCTATTTGATGTAGCTCCATAGGCTTTCTCTCACCGTCCATTTATCCTGTTAATATCAACTGTGATACTATTGTTAGTAACAGAACATTTATTGAGTATGTTATAATTTTCAGAATGTTTTCTCATCATGCTCTCTTTTGAACCTCGCAGCAGGTAGGCAGGACAAATGTTTCTGCCCTGTTTTATGGGAGAATAACTTAACTCAGGAGGGCACACCTAAGTTTACTTGCCAAATGAGCAAGAGAGCCAAGCAGAGCCCTCTGACCACAAAGCCTGAGCATTTTGCTCTCCATCACGAGCCCAGCATACCTCTCCTCTTCCAGGACTTCTGTTCCCAGTAAGGAAAGTCATTCATTAAATTTTGGCCACAGTGAGTGTCAGGGTGTCAGGGCTCTGGGTGGGTGGAGCACAGTGACGGGCAGCCAGGCAGCAGAAGGTGTCAGATCATCTGTTCATTCCGACGCGGGTCTACACCCCAACCAGGAGCCATGCTGGGGCTCAGGGCAAGGAAGGTTTGAGTCTCGAAAAATTAGTGTCCCTGGCGAGGCTGGGCATAGTCTTCTAGCAACCGTGCAGGGGGAGTGCAGAGCAATGCTTTCATCAGAGAGGGACTGATACAGAAGACCCATCCCACTAAGTCAAAGGCATTATAGCAACTGGCAAATGGGGAGGAGAGGCAAAAAGCGAAGTGGAGATAAGTGACACCTGTCGGAGCAACAGGAGCATCTTTGTGATTGTTGTCACTGTGATGAGAGAGTCTTTATCTAAATAACAGCTGTTTAGGCAGAAGAAGCAAAGAAGAAGCTCAGCTTGGGAGGCCTTGAGCAATCCTGCCGAGAGCGAACGTTGGAACCATCAGAATCCCATGTACTGGATCTTTAATCGGGGCCGAGGGATTTATTCCTCTTTGCTCCAAGTTGTCCTTCTGAAAAACAGGAATAATACTTAACTCATGAAATTGTTCTGAGAATTAAATGTGATGATATACACAAACAGCCTAGCAAAGTGTCTGGCACACATGGGAGAATCAATCCATGCTATTTTCTGTCTTTCTTCTCTCTTCTTCTGCACACAAACGCTGTGAGTGAGAACCGTGACTCCGTCCCAGGATGGGATAAATGGCTTATTCCAAACCCAAGAGTTGGCGCATTCAGAAATCTGCCTAGTAGGGATATGGTGCAGGCAAGAAGAAAAATTTCTTTCCTTTGAGCACCTTCTGATCTTCGTTGGCTGGGAGAAGCAAAGGCTGAAGTAATTCATCCATATTCATAACCCTAGATAAGAAAGAAAATTTCCCCTAGCTTGGAAGGTGGTCTGGATCCCTCCTCCACCAACAAGTCCTACTAGTAGGTGGTTTACGAAGAACTCACCTGGATGGACCTAGAGATGATCATATTAGGTGAACTAAGTCAGACAGAGAAAGACAAATATCATGATATCACTCATATGTGGAATCTAAAAAAAAATGAGGCAAGTGAATTTATTTACAAAGCAGAGATAGACTCGTAGCCGTAGAAAACAAACTTATGGTCACCAAAGGGGAAAAGGGGGAGGGATAAATTGGGAATTTGGGATTAACAGATACACACTACTATATACAATATAGATAAACAACAAGGTCCTACTGTATAGCGCAGGGAACTACATTCTGTATCTTGCAGTAATCTATAATGGAAAAGAATTTGAAAAAGAATATATATATATATATATATACATACATATATTTACATATTATATATAATATACAAAAAGAATACATATAACTGAATCACTTTGTTGTACACCTGAAACTAACACATTATAAATTAACTACACTTTAATAAACAAATGGTTAAAAAGAGAAGAACTCACCTTATCTGAGATAACCAATCAATAATAAACTGCCATAGAATCTATCTAAAGGCACTTCAAGAAAAAGTGACAAAAGCTGACGGGTCAAGAACACTCAGTGAAAGAAAATTGTCATGGAACAGATGGAAATTGAGGCTAAACATATCTTCAGAAAATCTGTGAAATATTAATCTTAATTCAGTTATCATTGTCAAGCAATGTAAAGTAAAATGAACAAAAAAATCAGACATTCAAGAGCTCAGGGAAGAGATAGCAAGAGAGAAGAAGGTGAAACATGAAAGTGACACAGAGTGGAGAGTAAAATGTACATTGTTGCCAGTGTTTACAGGTGTTTGCAGGGGTAATGCATCACCATAATGGAAGCAGAGCCGTCTCCAGTGCTATTTAAATTATATCAGAGCATAGACGAACAAGAAAATCTTACTTTTTACAAAATTGAAACAAACATAGCTTTGTCCTCAAAGGTAAAAAAAAAATAGCATGAAAAACAAAAACCATAGGCAAATCTCACTTAGTGACATTAAGCAACACGCTGAAAAAAATAATACCAAGAGAGTTCCATTTGCATAATAAAAAGTTCCTTCAATATCAGGAAATCTTTGAGTAATAATTCACTATATTAAAAGAGCAAAAACGAAAAAGTTTATAATGCTGAAAAGACAGTTGATAAATTCAACATCTAAATTATTAATAAGAAAAAAACAACTATACACCTTCTCATCAATATGAAATATATCCAACTTAAGATATAGCAACCAAATACAATTTGTGATCTCTGATTGTTTCTTGCCATAAAAACCATTTGGGATCAACTGGACATATTTGAAAATGAGCTGGGTATTATAATAATTAATTTTGTTATGTTGGCTAATGATTTGTATCTATGTAGAGGAATATCTTTATTTTTTGGTGATCTGTGATTTCTGTAATTTACTTTAAATCACCTGGATGTAGATATAGATAGTGTGTATGTGTGTATGTGTGAAGCAAATAAGATAGGGTGTTAACAATTGTTGACTCTAGGTTATTAGGTATATGATGTTTATTGTACTATACTTTCTAATTTTCTGCATGTTTTAAAATATTCACAATAAAATATTTTAAAAATATTCATCTCAATCCAAAAGCCACTCTAATGCTTCATAGGGAAACGTTGGAAACCTCCCCCTATAGTCAGGAGTACGAATGTTAAATATTACCACTCTTATTTATTTTAATCTGGAGCTAATGGTCAATTTAATTAGAAGGGAGAAAGAAATAAGGGGTGGATGAAGTAACTTTTTATTATGGAAAAAAAGTGGAAAACCAAGAGGAAACATTTGAAAAGCAACTACATGCAATAAGAGGAACTAGAAAGTGTCAGGATAAAACTGCTAATATACAGGTATCAATTACTGTCTTATATACAGCAGAGGGAGGTTACAGTGGAAGAAAAAAGGCCATTTATGACATCAAAAAAAAATAACATAACTGGGGATAAATTTCCCAAGAAACAGTGAAGATCATGATGAAGAAAATGTTAAAACACTATGAAAGAATGTGACAGACTTGATAAATGGAAAAGCATACTCTATGCTGAGACAGAACTCAGTTTTATAGAGTGGTCAATTCTCCCTTAGTTAATGTATACATTTAATATCATCTAAATAAAAACCTAATAGCAATTTTTTAAAGAGAGAAATAAACAAGCTTTCTGAAAAAGAATTTTTAAATAAAATTGCAACAATTCAATCAGTGTGATGCTGGCATTAGAAAAGGCAGGCAATGCGAAAAGTGCCTCATATGGAGACACAACTAGATATAAGAATTTAAAGATGATATTTGAAATTAGAGTGGAAAACACTAATTATTAAGTAAGGATTGTGGAGATAACTACATAGTATTTGGAAAAAATAAATTGTAGAAAACAAATTTTCAATAGCTCAAGCTATAAATATACAAAAAGGAAACAATGAAAACACTAACAGAAAATACAAATTGAGGAATTTCTCTGTAAGTATTACACGAGACCTGGCTTGATAAATTCAACTACATAAACCTCTGAATTGGGAAAAACTTCACAAAGGAATTCGAAATACAAATGGCCATCTTGCAAAAATATTTGCAATTTTTATCAGGATAAAAGAGTTAATTTTTCTAACAAACCAATAAAAAATGCTTACAATAAAATAGAGATTGAGTAAGGGATATTTACAGAGACAGTTTCCACCATTCCTCCCAACACAAATAACTTCTAAGCATATGGAAATGTGTTCTTTCTCACTCAGTTTACTCTTTAACACCATACAGAAAATGGATTAAAGACGTAAATGTAAGACCAGGTATTATAAAACTCTTAGAGGAAAACATAGGCAGAACACTCTTTGACACAAATTGCTACAGTATCTTTTTCGAGCCATCTCCTAGATAATGGAAATAAAAACAAAAGTAAACAAATGGGACCTAATTAAACTCAAAAGCTTTTGCACAGCAAAGGAAACCATAAACAAAACGAAAAGACAACCCACAGAATGCAAGAAAATATTTGCAAGTGATGCAACTGACAAGGGATTAGTCTCCAAAATTTACAAACAGCTCATGTGGCTCAATATCAAAAAAACAAACAACCCAATCAAAAAATGGGCAGAAGACTTAAATAGACATTTCCCCAAAGAACACATACAGATGGCCAAGAGGCACACGAAAAGATGTGCTCAACATCTCTAATTATTAGAGAAATGAAAATCAAAACTACAAAGAGTGGGACTTCCTTGGTGGTCCAGTGGTAAAGAATCCACCTTCCAGGGCAGGGAA
Organism: Physeter macrocephalus; assembly: GCF_002837175.3. Lineage (NCBI taxonomy): Eukaryota > Metazoa > Chordata > Mammalia > Artiodactyla > Physeteridae > Physeter > Physeter macrocephalus. Next base: position 11,323,595 of record NC_041221.1, on the reverse strand, counting down.
CATGGGTTCGATCCCTGGTCAGGGAACTAAGATCCCACATGCAGTGGGGCAACTAAGCCCGTGCACCACAACTACTGAGCTCACTTGCCTCAACTAGAGAGCTCACATACTGCAAACTACAGAGCCCATGCGCTCTGGAGCCTGTGGGCCACAATTAGAGAGAAGCCCGCGCACCACAACAAAGAGCCCACGTGCTGCAACTAAGACCCAACTCAGCCAAAAATAAAAAACGAAGAAATAAAATTAATAAATATTAGAAAAAAAACTACTAAGAGATATCACCTCACAGAATGGCCAGTCAGAATGGGCATCATAAAAAAAATCTACAAACAATAAATGCTGGAGAGGGTGTGGAGAAAAGGGAACCCTCTTACACTGTTGGTTGGAATGTAAATTGGTGCAGCCACTATGGAGAACAGTACGGAGATTCCTTAAAAAAACTAAAAATAGAGCTACCATATGATCCAGCAATCCCACTAATGGGCATATATTGGAGAAAAACATGGTTCTGAATGATACATGCACCCTAGTGTTCATTTCAGTAGTGTTTACAGTAACCAAGACGTGGAAGTAACCTGAATGTCCATCAACAAATGAACGGACAAAGAAGGTGTGGTACATATATACAATGGAATATTACTCGGCCATTAAAAAGAATGAAATAATGCCATTTACAGCAATATGGATGGACCCGGTGATTATCATACTAAGTGAAGTTAGTCAGACAAAGAAAGACAAATATCATATGATATCACTTATATGTGGACTCTAAAAAAATGATACAAATGAACTTATTTACAAAACGGAAACAGACTCAGAGACTTAGAGAACGAACTTATGGTTACCAGGAGGGAAGGTTGGGGGGGAGGGATAGATTGGGAGTTTGGGATTGACATATACACACTACTATATTTAAAATAGATAACCAACAAGGACCTACTGTCTAGCACAGGGAACTCTGCTCAGTATTCTGTAATAACCTAAACGGGAAAATAATTTGAAAAAGAATAGATACATGTATATGGATAATTGAATCACTTTGCTGTACACCTGAAACTAACACAACATTGTTAATCAACTATGCTCCATTATAAAATAACGATTTTTAAAAAAGATAATAGGAAAAAAAAGAATCATGCGAATTGAAACTATATTCCAGTTCTGTTGTTCACCAGCCAAACTGACATGGATCAAAGATGACAAAACTTTTCGGGGAAAATAGGAGGAAAGAGACAGGCTCTTGTTTTGTGGCTCGGAATTATCACTTGGCATATCTGAAGGCAAATTTGGTAATATTTATGATAAATTTTAATTATGTTAAATTAAATTATATTTACTTACAATTATGTATTTATCATATTTCATATATCAATCATATTACTTACTAACGTGTGAATATCATATATTTATAATATTTAATTATAAAATGAAAGTACAGCTCTCCTTTGACCTGGAAATTCCTCTTCTAGTCATTTATCTACAGATATTTTCACACATATATAAGTTCATACCTGAGCAAGGCCTTGCAAGATGATTTTTTTTTTTCATAATAGAAAGCCGGTAGCAAAAAAGGAAACAAACAAACCCTAGATAGCTTATTGAAGAAACTGGTAAATCCATTATGACACATTCGTGTAGTGGCAGCAGTTGAAAAGGATGAGGTAAATCTTTGGTACCGACACTGAAACATCTCCAAAATAAATATGAAGTGAAAAAAAAAAATCAAGAGCAAGATTATTGCGCTCAGGAGGATCTTGTGTGTATAATTTCAGTCCCACGATTTTCTTGCATGAAGTACAGAATATCCATTTCTGTGAGGATATGCCAGCAGTTGGTAATGGTGCTTGCCTCTGGGGTAAGGCTGGGGAAAGGTGGCTGGAGAGAAACTTGCATCCTCGAATATCCATTTCTGTGAGGATATGCCAGCAGTTGGTAATGGTGCTTGCCTCTGGGTTACCCCAGAGGAAAGGTGGCTGTATAATGTTTTTATCTTACGTTTTGTATCATTTGCACGTATTATTTATTCCAGTTGTGAACACAGTGTTGACAATATCATAGTAACGATGATAGCAAACACCAGCGTATACTATGTGCCAGGCACTGCTCTGACTGCTTCAGAGACACCACCTCACACCATCGTGGCCACAGCCTCAGGAGGAAGGGACGTTGCAGGTGACGAAACCAAGTGCAAGGCACAGAGCTTGCTAAGTGAGCTGCAGGACTGGAATCCTTCCAGTCGCTTGCCTCCGAATCTTTGCCTTATCGAATGTCTGTGGAGGAAACACCCGCAGAACGGGAGCTTTTTCTGTGGTCGATGATAAAGATAAGAAAAGGGATGCAAATGATGGAAAGGAAGCGTCCAAGAGGTGTGAGGGAATGGGGTCCAGGACTCACGGCAGGGATGGACCTGGCTCAGAAAGAAGGACCCCTCCTTTGAGAAGGGAAGGATCTGGTAGACTGGTGCTGTCAGCTCATGTTTTGCATGCTGACATCAGATGTTTCAATGTCAATACCAAAGACTTAACTTCATCCTTTTAAACTGCTGTCACTAAATAAATGTGTCATAATGGATTTACAAATTTTTTAATGTAGGTATTTAGGGTTTGCTTGTTTTTCTACTAACTTTCTATCATATTTTTATTGTGTTTTATGTATTATATGTTACTATTATATTTTAATTTATATTTTACCTACAATAGAATCCTATTTTGTAGTAGTGAGAGAGGTGGTTCAAGAACTTGAGGACTAGCCCTGCAAATCAAAACCGCATGAGGTAAAGCTTCAGACAATAACAGGTGTTGGTCAGCATATGGAGAAATTGCAACCCTCATCCACGGCAGGTGGGATTGAAAATGACGCAGCCACTTTGAAAACAATCTGGCCATTCTTTTTCTTCTTTTTTTTTGGCTTCATCAGGTCTTTAGTTGCTGCACGCGGGATCTTTGTTGCGGCACTCCGGTTTCTCCCTAGTTTCGGTGCTCGGGCTTCTCTCTAGTTGGGGCGTGAGGGTTTTCTCTCTCTAGTTGTGGCGCGCAGGCTTCAGGGTGCGTGGGCTCTGTAGTTTGTGACTCGCGGGCTCTAGTTGAGACACGTGAGCTCAGTAGTCGTGGTGCATGGGCTTAGTTACCCCGCAGCATGTAGGATCTCAATTCCCTGACCAGGGATCAAACCCACGTCCCCTGCATTGCAGGACGGATTCTTTTTTTTTTTTTTTTTTTTTGTGGTACGCGTCCCTCTCACTGTTGTGGCCTCTCCCGTTGCGGAGCACAGGCTCCGGACGCGCAGCCTCAGC
>NC_041221.1:11314154-11320258 GCF_002837175.3 Physeter macrocephalus | reverse complement strand
CTCAGCGGCCATGGCTCACGGGCCCAGCCGCCACGCGGCACGTGGGATCTTCCCGGACCGGGACACGAACCCGTGTCCCCTGCATCGGTAGGCGGACTCCCAACCACTGCGCCACCAGGGAAGCCCGCAGGACGGATTCTTTACCACTGGACCACCAGGGAAGTCCCAATCTGGCAATTCTTCAAGTGCCTAACTGTACAGGAACCATATGAGTCAGCAATTCCACTCCTAGGTGTATACCCAAGACAAATAAAAACATATGTCCACAGGAAAATCTGTACAAGAATGTTTATAGCAGCTTTTTCCCCCCATAACAGCAAAAAGGAAAAACAAGGCAAATGTCCATCACTGATAAATAGATAAATAAAACGTAGTCTATTCATACAGTGGAATATTATTCTGCCATAGAAAGGAAAGAAGCACTGACACATGGTACGAAATAGATAAATCTTGAAAACATTCTGCTGAGTGAAAAAAACCAGTCACAAAGGCTACATATTGTATGATCCCCCTTTTATGAAGTGTCCAGAATAGGCAAATATACACATACATAAAGTAGATTAGTGGTTGCCTAGGCTGGGGATGGGGTAACAGGTAAATGGGGAGTGAGTACTTATGGGTCTAGGGTTTCTTTTCAGGGTGATGAGAATGTTCTATGATGGATGGAGGAGATGGTTACACACCTCTGTAAAACCATGGAATTGTACATTTCAGATGGGCAAACTGTACGGTGCGTGACTCGTATCTCCAAAAGCAACTTCTGAGTCTCTGTGAGATAGACGGTAAGGTTGTGTCTCCTAAGAACCCAGCAGGTAGTGGGGAGCAGCCTTAAGGAGGGAGGCTGTGGGGATGAGTGGGGACTCTGGCCAGGGGCCTGGGAGGGACCCCAGGAGTGCCGGTTCAGGGCTCAGACGAGATCAGCATCCTAGCGCTTGCAGCCACAGCCGTCCTTGCAGGTACGTGGTCTCCCCCGCAGCTCCCAGCGGACAAGGTGGAGGTGCGTCCTCCTAGTTTCAGGCAGAAGCTCCAGCAACGCAGGTTTGCACTTCACTTGCTGAGAGCTGCGCGTCTCCTTCGGGAATGGCTGGTGGAGCCCGGCCTGGGGGCACCACATCCTGAGAACACAATCATGGCCTCCCCACGGTCCCCTGGGGGGGTGCACACCCGACTCTGCCCATCAGCCCAGATTCCTTCACAGTGATGATCAACATAGTTACAACAATACACCGTGCCCTGATTTCGTTCCTGGATCTGTGCGACCACCTGTGCATAGATCTTTTTTAAGTTTCCACAGAAAGAGGAGTGTTGTTATAGCCACTTTATGGGGGATGGACCAAGACTCAGGTATTGGGTAACCAACTCAGAGCCCTCCACCTGCAGTCTGTGGGGGGTGAGTTGGGTCTCTCTCCTGGCTGGCAGGATTTCCACCGTCCCATATGCCCCCTCTTCATGCTGACCACCCGCATGTGTCAGGCACCAGCTTGGCTGTGAGAATATAAAGATGGCCTCAAGGAACTAGCAGACCAGGGCGGGAGATCTGGTCCTCCTGAGTGACACCAGTCATGGCAGACCATCTGGACAGGAAACAGGACCGTTTCGCACGGTGTTTGACTTGGAGAACGTTTGATGCCATGGTGGGACATTAGTTGGGTCACCCTGCCCCTGTCAACATGTAAAATCACTGTTCCTTAAATTCTAAAAAACTGCTTGCAACAGGCATTCCTGGACTTGACTACATCCCTGGCTCCCACCCTTGCTAAAAGCCATTTCCATTTTCTACAGCAGCAATCTCTATAGCCTTTCTTTCTTTTGTTTCCTCGGAGGGTGTTGCTTTTATGATCAGAAAAGTAATAAGGATTTTTTAAAAGTTTATTAGAACTAGGCTCAATTTTAAGGAATGTCAGCCTAGTCGCCCCCAATCATACTTTTTAGAAGGGATTTTATGATATTAAATACATTACCGAGAGTATAGAAAGAACATTCAGTTATTGAATTGAAGACTTCCTGCTATGTCTAGACTCAGAATAAAGAATAATTTTGTGGCACAAATTTTCTTTCCTTCTTATTCTCCAGGCCCAGTGGCTAATGTAGATCTAGTCAGTTAAAAAAAGAAGGTGAGGGAAAAAAAAAAAAAAAAAGCTGAGCATAATTGTGAAGCCAAGACAAAACAATGTTTACAGCGTGGATGATTGACTTTTTAATAACATGTGTTTTTAGATGATACATTTTTACAATTTTTAGATTATTCATTTGCACAACGTTTATAAAATACAAAAGAAAATGAAGGGCTTCCCTGGTGGCACAGTGGTTAAGAATCCGCCTGCCAATGCGGACACGGGCTCGAGCCCTGGTCCGGGAAGATCCCACATGCCGCGGAGCAACTAAGCCCGTGCGCTGCAACTACTGAGCCCACATGCCACAACTACCGAAGCCCACGCGCCTAGAGCCTGTGCTCCACAACAAGAGAAGCCACCGCAATGAGAAGCCCGCGCACCACAGCGAAGAGTAGCCCCTGCTCACACCAACTAGAGAAAGCCCGCGCACAGCAACGAAGACCCAACACAGCAAAAAATAAAAATAAATAAATTTATTTAAAAAAGAGAAAAGAAAATGAAGTTTTCCTCCAGATCTGTCCTCCAGCCACCCAGCTCCCTTCACCTAGAGGCAGCCAAGGTTACCAGAATCCTGCCAGAGCTATTATACCCATATACAAGCTATTACACACATATACAAGCAAATGGTTAGGTGTTGACTGTATACAGATATCTATATATATATAGACCCTATATAGATATATATATCACTGTTTCCTGCTTTGCTTTCATTGTTTTTCCTGAATCCTGCTATAAGAATGATCTTCTACAAACTGACATCAGCCAATCTAAGATGTTTTGATAATGACTCCTATTATATGTGCCATTAACAAAGAAAAATTGCTGCAGCACTGATTATAAAACTCATTCCAATTTCCAAGATGCATCTTAAAAACTGACAGACTATCGCATTTTGTCACTCATGGTTGTAGGGTAAACTCACAGTAGTGGAACTGCAAGTTCAAAATGTAGGTTTATTTGTAATTTTTAAAAACCCAGCTGTGCCCACCAAGACTCTGCTGCCCATTTACACTGAACAACCCAGTAAATGAAATGCCCCATTTCCTGGCTTCCCCTCAAATTCAGTGTGTAAACAAAGGCAAAAATTTTTTCAATCTAATATTTTAGGTTAAAAAATGGTATGACAATACAGTTTCATTTTGCACTTTTTTCTATAAGCAGTGACATTGAACTTCACTTAAGAGCTGACATTTGAGGTTTTGTTTTGTTTTGTTTTCTGAGAACTGTTATCATCTTTGCTCATTTTCCCACTGACTTGTTGCATTTTATATGGCCTTATAGGTGCTTTTTCTTTTTTCAGGAAGTTAGCTCTTTGTGATATGAGTTGAAAAATTTCAGAGTTTTTCATTTGTCTTGTACTTTGATTATGGCGTTTTGTTGGGCAGATAAAAAAAAACCTTTCATGTAGTCGAATTTATCCATCTTCTCTTTTATGGCTTCTGGGTTTATTGTCATACTTAAAGAGGCCTTTTGAAAACTTTAAGATAATTAAATTCAATTCATTCACACTCATTTATGATACTTTTATAATTTCTTTTTTTTAAAAAAATTCTGGAATTTATTTTGATTTATGGTTTTAAGTATAGGTTCATAATTTTTTTTTTCTGAACGGCTATCAGGTTTCCCCTATGATATGCAATGTTCACCATAAATATATAATAAAGTCCCACATGCCTTCGGATCTATTTTTGGAATCCTTCCAGGTTCTTATTTGCATTCTCCCTGGAACCTTATTTCTTTCTACTGGATACTATCCATTGGCTTTTGGACTCCAACAGGTTTTTTAATTTTCCATAAAATAATACCCTTCCTCAACTCTGCACTCCCCACATCTGAGTCTATCCTTTTTCACCTGTTTATTGTCAAGCTTCTAGAAAGAAAAAAATTGTACTTTCTGTCTCGTTTTCCTGACTTTCAGTTTGCTCCTCAGTCCTCTGCACCCTGGATCCCACCCAAAGCTGCGCTGAAGTAGTTCTTATTAAATTCATCAATAGCCTCAAGTTCTCATCTCACTTAAACCTCTTGGGAGCTTTCAACGCTGTCGACTTCCTGCAGCAGTCTCTGTTCTCGGCCTCTGTAGCACCACATCTGGGTTTCCGCTCGTCCCTTGAGGGGACCATCCTCCATTTAATTTGCAGGCTTGTCCTTATCTGGCCATTGAATGTCGTATTTCAAGGCTTGGACCTAACACCTCTTCTTTCACGGTATACTCTCTCCCTGGGGAAGCTCCCTCCTGCCCACAGCTGCTTTTCATCTTCAAACCAATGACTCACGACTTTATTTCTCCCTCCCTTGTCTTCCTCTGAGCTCCAGATGTATGTATCCAACTGTTAACTGGGTATCTCCACTTGGAAGTTTTGTTGACATGTCTGATTCTAATTTCATGATCCCAAAGGCTTACCTCCCCTGTCCATGCTGGAGTGATTCTCCACTGTGATTCTTCTCTAAGTGAGTGACGAACCATCTATCTAGTTACGGAAGCCAAGCTTCTAGCATCGTTCCTGGAACCTCTCTTTCTGTGCTACTTGTGTGCCAGAGTTGGCTCGTATAGACTCATGACAGCTGATTGTTAAATTTTCCAGAATTTTGTGAGCTGGTTGTTAAATATCAAATTATAAAAATTTAATGATATTAATGTACGAGTAACTAAATGATACTAAAGCCAAGGTAATAAATATTCAAAACCATCACTTCCGAACTCTTTTATTACACTTCACTATTACCTGTGCCCTTGAGATTATTTTCATCTGTGGTACCTGCGTGGTGGAAATCCTATCTGGCTTGTATGCTTTTCCCACTCTGCCTTCAGTGATGTCACATTGGCAGCTTGACGTCTGCCATGGTGAGGATAGTTTCACCCTGGAAACTGGCAAATGTTACCAAATGGAGCTTGATCTATTGCTCTGTTAGTTGTCTACAATTAAGAAGGAGTTGTAGGAAATGTATTAACATTGAAACTTGTGTGTTATGCCTTTAGCCATTATGGTGAGAATAACTTAAAATTCTGAGAAACTAGTCTTCCATTGTTCAAAAATTATTAGCCCATTCAGCAGAGAAATAGGTCAGGTCATTGACCAATGAGTGAGGTTCTCACACACGTCTTCATTATCTCACTTTTGTCTCTCTTACAAACAAAAATATCAACCGGTATTCATGTCAGAAATTTCATTAGTTGAAACACAGTTTCTCTACACATATAAGAGTTCTGCCAAAATAAATAAAAACATATTGTGAGAATCAACTTGCTATGTGGAATTTAGAATCCATTTGCCATGTGGAATTAACCATAAAGAATATCACATATGTCATCATCGTTTGTAAATTGTGTGCGGTAGTCCTTTATGAGAGTAACGTTCACTACTTTAGTCCAGTCATTACCATCTCTCAAATGAGTTACTGTGTTAGGCCCATCTCCACTCTTACCCACCCACCCCCGCAAACTTTTTAAAGTCCAAATGTGATCACTCACCTTTTTTTCCAGTTAATACTTTATTGAGGGCCTACTCTGTGTGCTACTCTAGAAGCTGATTATACGCAGCAGTGGATACAGCAGACATAAATCCCTGTCCTCATGGAATTTACACTCTGGAGAATTAGAAATTGACAAGGGCTATGAAGAAAAACAGGGCAGGGGTGGGGACCAGAGAGGATAGTTAGGTTTGCAGTAAAAATAACACAAATTGCACATGACAATACAGCTGTGTACCGTTGCCCCAGGAACCTGCTCTAGCTCTACCCTGGTGTCACCTCTGATCCAGCTGTTCCATCCTACTTGACCTTGGTTGTAGGTCTCCCGCAACCCCACACTCCGGCAGCTTTCCCTTTTCCCAGTTCCACCCAGTCACTGAGAACCCAGCCTGGGTGAAAGCCTCAGGCTTATAGTTTGCTTGGGAAAAGAATTTGAATAAAACTCTGGAGCCTTATTCTTTTTTTTAACATCTTTATTGGAGTAGAATTGCTTTACAATGGTGTGTTAGTTTCTGCTGCATA
>NC_041221.1:11294357-11313958 GCF_002837175.3 Physeter macrocephalus | reverse complement strand
TCCCTCTTGCGTCTCCCTCCCACCCCCCCTACCCCACCCCTCTAGGTGGTCACAAAGCACCGAGCTGATCTCCCTGTGAGCTGATCTCCCTGTGCTATGCGGCTGCTTCCCACTAGCTATCTATTTTACATTTGGTAGTATATATAATGGAGCCTTATTCTTATTTCAAGTAACATGTATTACCCAACAGTGATTGCTAGAGGGGAAGTGTCTAGGGTGAACTAAAATGTCATTGAAGTTGCACATATTTTAAACGAAGGAGGTGGAATTATATTGTGCTGCATGATGACCGCGTCACTGAAGTTGTGTCTTATGCAAGTGAGCCTCTCTTTCCGGCTGTTCCCCCTGCTGTCAGAGGAGGAACCAAGGCTAGCGAATCTGGGATTGTCTTGCCTAGTGAGAAGAGGGGACTTCGCTTCCATAGTGGCTGAGAAGGTATATTCTTTCTCTGTTGCTGCTGTAACAAATTACCATTGACTTAGTGGCTTACAACACAAATCTATTACAGTCAGTCCCCTACGTACGAGTGAGTTCCGTTCCGAGAGCACGTTCGTAAGTCCAGTTTGTTCATTAGTCCAACAAAGTTAGCCTAGGGACCCAACTAACACAATCGGCTACATAGTACTGCACTGTAATAGGTTTATAATACTTTTCACAGAAATAATACATAAAAAACAAATACAAAAAATAAAGAAAACATTTTTAACCTTACAGTACAGTAAGTACCTTGAAAAGTACAGTCGTATAGTACAGCAGCTGGCATCCAGGGGCTGGCATCGAGTGCACAGGCAAGAAGCATTCCTGACTGGAGGAGGGGGAGGAGGTGGGAGATGGCAGAGCTGAAGGGTCGTCAGCAATAGGAGACGGAGGGCCAGCTGCAACGTCACTCACGCCTGACGTTGACGCTGTGCACGTTCACATCTTTGAAAGTTCGCAACTTGAAAGTTCATACGTAAGGGACTTATACTTACTGTATATCACAGTTCTTCAGATCAGAAACCTAGCATGGCATGGCTGGATTTTCTTCTTGAGGCTCCACAAAGGCAGAATCAAGGTGGCTCTGTGGAAGAATCCTCTTCAGGCTTACTCAGATGTTGGGAGAATTCAGTTCCATGCATTTGTAGGACAGAAGCCCCCTCTCCTTGCTGGCTGGTAGCCAGAAGTCATTCTTAATTTCTAGAGGCATCCACATTCTTTAGCTCTTGGCCCCCTCCCTCTCCAAAGCCAGGAATGGCCTATCGAATACTTTTATGTTTCAAATCTCTCTGCCTTCCCCTTCTGTCTTTTTTAAGGGCTCATGTGATTACACTGGCCCCATCAGGATAATCCAGCATAATCTTTCTATCTTTTTTTAAAAAACATTATTTATTTAATTAATTTATTTCTGGCTGTGTTGGGTCTTCGTTGCTGCGTGAGGTTTTTCCTCTAGTTGCAGAGAGCAGGGTCTACTCTTCGTTGCGCTGCGTGGGCTTCTCATTGCGGTGGCTTCTCTTGTTGCGGAGCACGGGCTCTAGAGCGCAGGCTCAGTAGCTGTGGCGCACGGGCTTAGTTGCTCCGCGGCATGTGGGATCTTCCCGGACCAGGGCTCGAACCCGTGTCCCCTGCATTGGCAGGCGGATTCTTAACCACTGCGCCACCAGGGAAGCACTATTGTTTCTATCTTAAGGTCACTTTATTAGTAGCCTTGACTCCATCTGAAAAGTCCCTTTTGCTACCTTATGTAACATATTCACGGTCATTAACACCAAGGGTCAAAGTCACCGGGACCAAAATTCCTCCTATCACAGCCTGGCCTCTGGTTTCCAAGATCCAAGCTCATCCCTCACACCTCCTAAAGCCCTCAAAGGTCCCGTCCCATCACAGCATCAATTCAAAATCCAGAGTCTCATCTAAATCTTATCTGTTTGAAAGTGTCAGAGCTCATCACCTAAATCAGGTGCAGATGAGCAACCCATTAAGTACAATGCCTCCCAATCTAGAGACCTGTGTTTCCTGTCCCCGCCCCCCCGCCAAGATACAGTAGTGGGACAGGCATAGGTTCACAGCTACAGACATTCCTGTACAAAATGGTGGAAAATGGGGGGGTTAGAAGAAGTCACCAATCCAAAGCAATTTTGAAATCCAGCCAGGCGAACTGCACTAGATTTTGAGGTCTAGGAATACTTTTCCATGGCTCTCAGCTCTGCCCCTGGGCTCTCAGGTTTGTCTTGAGTCATCTTTCCTTTCTCATGAAAGGACCACTTTCAGCTGAACAGTTTTGTTAACCTGCTTGCTGCCAGTAGGATTGGGGATGGGGGTTGGAGGTGGGGCTGCCCAACCGCCTCTTTTTATTTCATCCTCTGTCCCTTTTGGTCCAAACCGGCAGTGCTTCCACCATATGAAATTATTCAGAACCTTGTGGGTCTCCTGGGAATGTCACAGGGGTTCACTCCCACTGGACAAAGGGCCAGTTCACGGTCCCTCATCCTAAAATGCTACTGTCGTCACACAATTATTATCATTGAATTTCCTACTTAGAATGCTTTCCTTTCTTTGGAAAAATTTTAGTCCATGAATCAAGGAGTGAAATGAGAGCACAGCTGTTCATTTGTCATAAGTAAACTTGATCTCTGGAAATCTGACTTCAGGAAAATAATAGGAAGGGAAGTAATTTGATTCTCTTTACTCTGGTGGTTACAGAATTTGGATACTACTGCAGCTCCAAGTCCCTGCAGTGGATTTGCTATTTGTTTTCTACAACTGTGGATCATTGCACCTTATGAATAAGAATATTACAAAATATCATTCAGCATTCCACTTTGAGAACCACTGGTTGGAGACAAATGATAAAATATCACATATGTAAATTAGATAGGCAGGAAATAGATGTATTCAGGGTTGGCCCTTGAATGGATATTCTGAAATTTGAATTGAGTAACCAATGAGCCATTCATTCAAACACAGAAGATCATAAATGACAAACAGCAAATTGAGAGCCACCTAATAGCAGGGAAACACATTGTCATCATTAAGAATAAAGCAATAAAAATTTAACACAGGAATTAATAGGAAAGCAAGAAATTTAACAGGACAACAGGAAAAAATTATAGAAGCATTTTGGTTGGGGGTGAGTACATAGGCATCATTGCAATAAACAATACTTTAAAGAGAGTCAAACTTCCTCACTTTAATAGTTTATCAGAATTCTTTGAGAGTGAGGAAGATTAGAGAATAAAATAATTGGGAGATTAATAAAATATAAGCCCAATACAGGAAAACTGCAAGAAAAAGTGTTAGTATTTCAACGAACTAGTAAACTGTATGTGTGTATGTGCACATGTGCATATGAATATATACATGTATATATGCATATGTATATACACACATGCACACACATACGTATACACACATACATGCAACCTCCATATGTTTGATTGTGCTATTTTTCTAGTGCCCTTGAACTAAAATCTGAATGTGGCCATAAAATAGTAGGAAAAGTCCATCATTTACCGAGTTGGATGTTTATCATTATATTTCAAGAATCGGGGAAAGCGTTCATATTGAAGTCCAAGGACCATCCCAAAGGGGATAATTCTTGAGATCCTGATATTCGCATTTAGAGGTTCCCAGCCTTGGTGACAGATGACCTCAGAAAATACTGTGTCAGTTGGGCTGGAGCATGAATATTTCTTGTCATCAGCATAAGAAAAGATACTCTTCTGAATTCCTTATTTATCGGTTTATGTGGAAAAAAAAAATGCTGTTGACAGAGTGAAATGGGTTTCTACCAACTTTCCTTTCCCCAGCCCACTCAGGAGATTTTTTTTTCAGTCTGCCAGGGAGGAGGGGAGACAGGCGTCCACATGCTCTGCATCAATTCACACAGGACAGAGGAAAGAATGAGTTGGGGAAGAGGACCAGGAGAAAGAGAAGAGAGACAAGTGAGCAGTGTTAGGAAGATTTGGGGGAGTTGGTGGAGACAATTGCTAAACATCTGAGAGATACCAGCTGTGCGGGGCGCATGGTGACCCCCAAAACGTACGTCAAACGGGGACCTGTGGATGTGAACTTATTTGGAAAAAGTGTTTTTGAAGATGTAATTAAGGATCTCAGGTGAGATCATGCTGATTTAGGGTGGCCCTAGATGAATGACAAGTGTCCTCATCAGAGAAGAGAAGGGGAAAAAAGAGACGGGGAGAAGATGAAGGTGCAGATGATATGAAGAAGGGGCAGAAATTGGGGTGATTCAGCTACAAATCAAAGAACACCAAGGATTAGCAGCAACCACCAGGAACTAGGAGATGCGTAAGGAATGATTTCTCCCTCTGAACCTGCAGAAGGAACCAACTCTGAAGACACCTTGGTTTCAGAATTCTGGCCTCTAGAGTTGTGAGAGAATACATTTCTCCTGCTGTAAGTCACCGAGTTTGTGGTAAGTTGTTACCATGGTCACAGGAAACTAATACATCATGAAGTATGGGGTTTGGGGGAGGGGAGAGTAAGAGAGAAGGAAAGAGGAGGGAGGGAGAAGAAACAAAGAACTGTAAAAGATATTTTCCCCTTTAAAGGATTTTAGTAAATGCATTTCCCTTCAATATTTATAATTCGTTTAATACAAATTTCTTAAGTTCCTACTCTATGCCTGGGGCCGTTCCAGGTGGTTGGAATTCACGTGTTGATAGAACAGTTACCAAAACCCTTGGTCTCATTGAACTTATATTTTATTTGAACTTCACATTTTCCTAATGTGAGGACCAAAACATGCAGCTTCGTATGAGTTACATTTTGGAGGCTCACCTGTGATTTTGACTTTAGACACATTCCTGTCCTGCTGTCCTCCGAGTCATCATCAGCCTCGAGCTAACTATGACCCTGCTTCTGGGCAGTGTTCAAAGACTTCTTTAAAGGTGTAAATTGCGTATGGTAACTCTATTTTTAGTTCCTTAAGTCCAGCCTGTTCTCCTTAAAAAACTAAAAATGGAGTCATCATATGATCCAGCAATCCCATTCCTGGGCATACATTCAGAAAAGAGGAAAACTCTAAGTCGAAAAGATACATGAACCCCAATGTTCACAGCAGCACTATTTATAATAGCCAAGATGTGGAAGCAACCTGAGTGTCCATCGACAGATGAATGGATGAAGAAGATGTGGTACGTATATATACAGTGGAATATTACTCAGCCATAAAAAGAACAAAATAATGCCATTTGCAGCAACATGGATGAATCTACGGATCATCATACTAAGTGAAGTAAGTCAGACAAAGACAAACATCATATGATATCACTTATATGTGGAATCTAAAATATGATACAAATAAACTTATTTACAAAGCAGAAATAGACTCACAGACATAGAAAACAAACTGATGGTTACCAAAGGGGAAAGGGAGGAGAAGGATAAATTGGGCGCTTGGGATTAACATATACACACTACTATATATAAAATAGATAAACAACAAGGACCTACTGTATAGCAATACAGTATTCAATATCTTGTAATAACCTTGTATGCAACTTGTATATATATATATATGTGCGTGTGTGTGTGTGTGCGTGTGTGTATGTAACTGAATCACTTTGCTGTACACCTGAAACATTATAAGTCAACTATACTTAAATTAAAAATTATTTAAAAAGGTGTAAATTGCATTCTAATAATTATCTGGTAGCCAGCCTGTGGATTCTTGGACGTTGTCACCTCATAGAGATAGTCCTTCAGGCAAGAACAAGAGCGCCCGGTTGTATATGGCATATATTTAACTACTTTTGGAGCAGACCTAAAACAGCTTTCCCTCCACGCAGGCTAGTATTCAATAAACCTTGTATTGATTTATGTGTATTTTCCCTACCGGCCAGAAAGAGTTCAAAGTAATCAAAAGACATTCCCCCATCACCTAGGGAATCTGTATCATGACAATTGAGATAATACAATAAGATTCTGATGCTGAGTCATTTATCTCTGTGCATCTCGGCACTCATTGCCTTGCTACAACTATTAGTCTCTCTTTATCCTCAGAAACAAATTTTCTGTAAGAATCAAGCTTGCGGTCCTCTGCGTTGCCCTGGCAGGCACCCATGTTAGGGGGACTCTGATTCTCTTTTGGAAACTGTCTTCAGTCAATCTGGTTCACTTTAGAGCAGAGAAAACCTGCCCACCCGAAGCAGCTGTGACTTGCCTGGCAAAGAGGAGAACCACACCGTAGAGAGTTCCGGCTACATCACAAATAGTATGCAAAAGGTAAAGGCAATGAAAGTATCATCACATGTTGTATGGAACTGAAGTGTTTCCACAATTTATTGTAACAGTCTTCTTTTATATTATTTTCTCTGTAAAAGCAGATATTGCATGCAAGAATATTAATTAAAAGTTTAGCCCAAGGATAAATGATTCCTTGTGTCTCCCAATTTTAGTTGAGTTCATTTTCATTCATTCATTCGTCAAATATTTCTTGAGTTCCTACTATATGCACCAAGCTTGACTGAGCTGGTTGATGGAATATATTACTTCCCTTGTTTTGGGTGGTTTAATCTGTATGTCAGAACTCGGCTCTCTTTTTCTGTTTCAGCAGATGGCCTCATTTGGTTTTCTATTTATCGAGAAGTATATTGTTAAAATCTGAATTCAACTCTTCCACTTTCTAAAGTAATAGCAATAATGTTTATGATCCTAAGAGGTCAAGCTGATTTAATATATTAAAATATTAACTTGCTTGCCAATTTCAATGCCAACAGATTTTAAATCACTATTATGAAAAGGGTTAAATGTGACAAGAAAAACAGAAAACCCAGGTACATTGTACCCATCAATGACCTTGGGAACCTGTTATAAAATCTTTCCAGTTTTGAAAGGATGCAATAAATGGTTGGAGAGAGACATTTAAAAAAATCATATGCAGTTATAACAATACATTCAGCCAACTAAATGGGGCCTGTCTGCAGTAATGATCTAAACTGACATCTATCCCCAATGCCTCAGTCAGCACTAACAATGGTGACATTCTGTGCTCACGGGACCTGCAAGGTTGTGATGTGAAAATTATTCTTCATTGGCTCCTTCAACCCTGATTCCAAATTGAACCCTTAGAGAAACATTTGCTTAAGACTGTGCTTTCAAAATAAAGCCCGTGCACTTTTTAAAAAATTAAAAGAAGTTAGAGACAATGGCTTTACCAGAACCACGTGGATTAGGTGGAGTTAGCTGTAATTTCGACAAAACAAGGTTAGTTTCAGGAGAGTCTCCAACAGAAGTTTTAAAAAGTTAAATAAAACACACCAACGCAATGGAATTCCACACTGGCTGCCCGGTGATGAAATGAAGGTGTGGCCTCAGAGAAAACCAGCTCAGAACAGTAATAAATGGCTTATTAAGACCAAGGGAAATAAAAAGACTCAGAGTATACCTACAGTCTTTAAAGGAGTTTAATGGTTTTTGACTGAAATTACTTAGTATCAGTAGAAGAAGCCGAATTTGCATGAGGTCTTCTAGTGGAAAATGAAATCAAATGTTGCACCATACAGGTCAAGAGGAACACCTCTCTGAAGTAAAAACAAAAACAAAAGCAAATTTCCCTGTGGAGAAATGTTTATTTAGATCCTCTGCCCATTTTTTGATTGGGTTGTTTGTTTTTTCTGATATTGAGCTGTATGAGCTGTTTGTATATTTTGGAGATTAATCCATTGTCGGTTGCATTGTTTGCAAATATTTTCTCCCATTCTGTAGGCTGCCTTTGTGTTTTGATTATGGTTTCCTTTGTTGTGCAAAAGCTTTTAAGTTTAATTAGGTCCTGTTTGTTTATTTTTATTTTTTTTACTCTAGGAGACAGATCCAAAACATATTGCTGCAATTTATGTTGAAGAGTCTCCTGCCTATGTTTTCTCCTAGGAGTTTTAGCATATCTTGTCTTACATTCAGGTCTTTAATCCACTTTGAGTTTACTTTTGTATGTGGTGTTAGTGAATGTTCTAATTTCATTCTTTTACATGTAGCTGTCCAGTTTTGCCAGCACCACTTATTGAAGAGACTGTCGTTTCTCCATTGTATATTCTTGCCTCCTTTGTCGTAGATTAATTGACCATAAGTGAGTAGGTTTATTTCTGGATATTCTGTCCTGTTCCATGGATCTATATTTCCATTTTTGTGCCAGTACCATACTGTTTTGCTTTCTGTAGCTTTGATATTAAAGCAAAAACAGGGATTGTTTTGCCCAAGGCGCTGAGATTAACTAGATGTACAAGCATCACTGGGTGTTGACCTCATCCTACACAACAGCTGGCTGGATCCTTATGGCCAGATTGTTACCGCAAGTTCAGTCTGAGAGTCTAATGTTTTCCTAACAGCCACGTAAAATCCATGCTCTTCAGCCAGGAATTCAAAGTCTCCCCAGTCTAGCCTCATATTACCCATGATCTTGGATTCTTCTAGCACATGCACTACTGGTAGATGAGTCCCTTCCTATCTCTTTCCTTTCCCTCCTTTTCCCCATCCTGTCTTTTCTCTCCACCCAGCACCCACCACAGTCATCAAGACCATAAACTCTCGGCTCCTATTAAACCTGGAAGCCCCGCTCCTCTCTTTATGAGTCTGACCTCCTTTTTGTTAAGGGCCTCTACTGGTTTCCTGTGGCATCTGAAACAAATAACCCCAAAGTCTGTGGCTTAAAACAGCACAGAATGTATTCTCCTGTGATTCTGGAGGTCAGAAGACTGAAACGGGTCTCATGGGGCTAAAATCAAGGTGTCACCAAGGCTGGTTCCTTCTGGAGACACCAGGGAAGAATCTGTTCCTTTGCTGTTATGGACTGAATGTTTGCGTCCCTCCCAAATTCGTAGGTTGAAATCTTAACCCCCAGTGCGATGGTGTTAAGAGGTGGGGCTTTGGGAGGTAAATAGGTCATCAAGATGGAGCCCTCACGAATGGGATCAGAGGCCTTACAAAAGGGACTCCAGAGAACCCTCTAGATCTCTCTGCTATGTGTGGATGCAAGGAAGTCCACTATCTGTGGCTTGGAAAGTGCCCTCACCTTAACCTGACCAAACTGACACCCTGATCTTGAACTTCCAGCCTCCAGGACTGTAAGAAATAAATGTCTGTTGTTTAAGCCAACAGGTCCATGATATCCCGTTATAGAAGCCCGGCCTGACTAAGACACGTGCCTTTCTCAGCTTCTAGAAGTTGTCCACAGTCTTTGGTTTGTGGCCCCTTCTTGGGAACACCCTGAACTCTGCTTCTGTCATCAACCCTCTACTGTCCCCTGGTGTCCTGCCTCTCTTTCCTAAAGACCCTTGTGTTTACACTGGACTCGCCCAGCTAATCCAGGATAATCGCTCCATCACAAGATCCTGAACTTAACCTATCTGCAAGTTCTTTCACCACGTAAGGGAACGTATTGACCAGTTCTGGGGATAGGATGCATATGTCTTCCATGGCCGTTCTACCCACCACAGGGCTCACCAAATTCTCCATCACAGGTATGTCCTGTCTGCAGGAGGACGCAGGCTGCAGCACCCTCCTCACCGCCTAAGTCCTCCAGCTGTTGTGATCCGATGGTTTTAGTTATTCACTCATTTGAGGCTTCCAGACCTCATGATGTGTGCTGGACACCTGTCTGCTCTCAGATCCACTCCTCAGCCCTTCTGAGCTCTGCTCCTTAAACAGCAGGGCTGACCCCATCACCAGGCTCCCCGGCCTGTCAGCTGGTTTCAGGGTGAGTTCCCTCAGTAGGAGGAAAGGAGAAGCCAGGGCAACTCTCATCTCCTCTCTGGGATGGCAGAGCTCCAGGCATCGGCTGCACACCCTCCGTGGTGTCCTTCCCGCTTGTGGCCTCACTTCCTCTTCCGTTTCGTCTCCCCACTCCCGGGTCCCTCCAGCCCCTGGGGCGGCTGTGGCTTCCTTGTGTTGCTAATTTTTGAGTCGCCTCACTTCTCCTCCCTTCTTTCAATTTTTCTAAACATCTTTGTATTTAATCCAATAAATTATATTCCCTCTATTTAATTGTTTGATAGGGATTATTTTTGTCCTGGCAAGTCCCTGACAAATAAGCCATTTCAACAGCATGGGAGAGGTGGAGATGAAACACAGCCGCATCTGTGCTCTCGGAGGTTGACAACGTAGCTGACAGCACCGGAACAAATGACCTCCTGTGGTACAGGATGACGCAGGCCACCGTCCTGCATCCACAGGATTCTGGGGGACACAGAGATGGGGTTCTTCTTGGGACTTAAAGCTTCACGTAGATTTGGTTTTGAAGGGTGGGGAGAATTTCAAAAGAGTAAGGGAGGGGGAAGGACATTTTGGGAGGGGGAGAGGAGCAGGCAGGAGCAGAGGCAGGACGGGGCAGGGGGCATCTGGGGGAGGAGAGTAGCCCCTGGGGGCTGCTGGCCATATGCACTCCCTAGCAAGGGAGGGGAAAGCAAGGGGCAGGGAAAGGTAGGTGGGGCTGGGTATCAGTTTCCACAAACCAGGTGGCTTAAAACGACAGAAATGTAACATGCTGCGTTTCTGAAAGTCAGAGGTCCCCTATCAAGGTGTCCACAGCGCTGTGCTCTCTGGAAGCTCTTCCAGCTTCTGATGTTTGTTTGCCAGCAATCCTCGCCCCTTGGCTTGTAGGTGCATCACTCCCATCTCTGCCTCTGTTGTCCCATGGCGTCCCCAGTATGTGTCTCTGTCTTTGCCCAGATTTTCCTCTTCTTATAAGGAGCCTTGTCTTTGGATTTAGGGCCCACCCTCATCCAGTCCAACCACATCTTAATTTAGTGACATCTGCAGAGACCCTATTTCCAATAGTGTTACACACACAAGGATGGGGGTCAGGGTTTTAAAGTATTTTGGGGTGACTTGACTCAGCCCACCACAGGCTGGTTGATAGAAAGCCCCCAATGCCATGCTGAGATGTGTATGTTTGATGACCTGATGAGATTTCAGCAGGATAGTGACACGAGGGGACTCTTGTTACTGGTGCATTTTCATGAGCATTTACCTCAAACCCACTCTGTCCTTTATCAACAAAAGCAAAACAAAACAGCAACCTCTCCAACCCCACGTTTCCACGTGTCTCTCTTCCCCTTAGGAGACAATGAAATAATTCTAAGTATAAAAAAAGAGAGTAGGGGCTTCCCCGGTGGCGCAGTGGTTGGGAGTCCGCCTGCCGTTGCAGGGGACGCGGGTTCGCGCCCCGGTCCGGGAAGATCCCACGTGCCGCGGAGCGGCTGGGCCCGTGAGCCGTGGCCGCCGAGCCTGCGCGTCCGGAGCCTGTGCTCCGCGACGGGAGGGGCCACAGCGGTGAGAGGCCCGCGTACCGCAAAACAAACAAACAAACAAACAAAACATTCCTGAACCTTCAAAATCTTGCTGATTGAAGCTGAAATGTGACCGTCATTACGTTGCACTAATCCAGTTACACTGGTATGAACTGCTTCTCAGAGGAGCTGGCAGTTGAGCTGCTGTATTTAATAACTTGAATACTAAAGTCTCCTCGGGTGAGGAGACAGTTTTGCCACCAACTGTGGAATTTTTTTTCTGCTCTCTCCTTTTTCCTGAGGTGGCCTGGCGGTGGTCCAGGCCCTCCTGAGATCTCAGCCGACAGGAGGAGCCCCTGCTCTGTCTCTTCCAAGAAGAGTCAGCGCACACGCCGAGTCTGGAGGTGACACAAGGGGCAGGGGCACGAAGGACTAGTCCTGTGTTGTTCCCAAGCGGTGATGGCTCAATCTCTCACAATCTATAGGAATAAAATATGCACGCTGTTACACCTGGAGAGTAGGACCAAGCATCTTTAGGACTTGGTCCACAAATAGAACAGTATCATCAGGAAAAGCTCTGAACCTAGGGCACCCGGCAGACATGGTGCAGAAAGACAGCAGGTGTGGCCGGGCCTCGCAAGGCTCCGGGCGTAGGGTCTCCCAGGAATTAAAGCACTCGGGGCCCAGCAGCGTGGCTGTGCTGTCTTCTTCTTGCAGACTCTAAGCTCTTCCTGTGAATCAGATTTAATACGTATCCGTCTATTTGCCTGGTCATGAAGGTTTGAAGTCGTAGAGCTGTCAGGAGGAAAAGGGTTAGGACAGCTGTTTTCCAGGTATGGGCAGTGGACCTCTGGGAAGCTTGAGATCCAAAGTGCTTTGCCAAAATCATATCAAAATGATTGTCTTCATACACTGTGAAGATGTTATTTGCCTTTTTCACTGAGTTGACTTTTATAGTGATGATGCAGAAGCAATGGAGGTTGTATTAGTCGACTTCTCTAGAGAAACAGAACCAACAGGGTGTGTGTGTGTGTGTGTGTGTGTACAAAGAGAGGAAGAAAGAGACAGAGAGAAACTGTGCTCTTAGGTGGGATGATACATACATATATAAGGTAAATATAGATTAGGTATATGGATAGATAGATAGAGAGGTAGATAGATAGAGAAAATACACACACAAGAGAGACTAGATTTTAAGGAATGGCTCATGTAATCGTAGGGGCTCGCATGTTCAAAATCAGCAGGACAGGCTGGCAGACCGGAGACCCAGGGAGCAGCTTATGATGCAGCCTGAGTCCAAAGGCGGTCTGGAGGAAGAATTCTCTAGTCCTCAGGGGACCTCAGTCTTTCTCCTAAGGCTGTCAACTGATTCGATGGGACCCACCTGTATCATTGAGGGTAACCTACCTCATGCAAGGTCTACTGATTGTATGTTAAATAAATCTAGAAATTCCTTCCCAGATATGTCTGCACTGGTGTTTGATGAAACATCTGGGGACCCCAGCCCGGCCAGGTTGACACATAAAACTAACGAGCCCAGTGTGTAAAACTGCTGGTGCCTTAGCACAGATGAGGCCAGGACATCAAAGTATACTAGCAGCCATTGGATTCTTCACGACTGTGCACTAGTGATAAAACAAACCACAAAAAAGGAAAGACGGTTTCACTTAAGAATAGCCTTGATGAAATCATAAAAATTCATTAATTTTATTACTTCTCAACCCTTGAGTTCATGTCTCTTCAGGTCCTGTGTGACAAGCTGGGAAGAACATAGAAAGCATTTTCACTGCATGCTACGGTACAATATTTGTTGCCAAGAAAAACACTTGTGTGATTGCTTGAGCTTCGCACTAAACTAGCCACATTTGGGTTTTCATGGAATACCACTTTTACCTGCAGTAATAATTGACAGACACACTATGATTACTCAGACCTGAGTATTTGGCAAACCTGGCCATGAAAATAAATATATCGGGCCTCTCACTTCAAAGAAAAAAATGGACGGTATTTGTTGTCAATGATAAAATTTGACCTTTTGAGTAAAAATTAGATTTAAAAAAATTGAGCTTGATACTTTCCCAACACTTAAAGATGTTTCTCACGTTATATCAACAACTGTGATTTTTTGGGTATTGTATAACGCATAATTTGGTGAACCGGTAGTTTCCGATGACCGATGCATGATGTTACACAAAGGCACACGTGGACAGAAGTCCCATTCCAAGTGACAGGAGCCCGGCGGATTTTAATGTTGCGGAGTATGAAAAGGCCACGGCTTCTGATCTCACAGCCCTGTAGGGAAGGGACATCCCTCCCGGGAAGTGGGATTCCCAGGACAGCGCTCCAGAGTGAGGGGTCCCTGACAAGGAGAAGGCAAACTGGGGACAAGAAAGTTCTTGCTGTAAGGATTGCTGTAGGAACCAGAAAACTAACTAGACCCAGTCTGAGCTGGGGAGGACGTTTTCTGAGATGGTGCTGGGTTATACTTTTACCAAATCTCCATAAAGGCAAGAGAGCATCTGGGTCTCCAGGGGAACTAGAAATGCAGCTGGGACTCCTGTTGATCTGTCTTCTCTGCGTGTCCTTGCCTACAGCGTCATCTTCTTACTCATCCCCCTTTCCTGCTGGCTTTCTCCACGTGGGGCCCACATGGCTGCCCATCAGTTGTCATGCTAGAGAATACTCCCATGGTTCCAATCGGAAAAATTCTAGAGAAAAATTCAGTTTGTCCTGTTTGGGTCTGATGCCAATCCCTGGATCATTTAAGGACGAAGGTGTGGGACAGATAGGATCGTGGGGCACAGACAGGGCCCCTGGTGTAACACCTGTGTCGAAGCATCCTTTCCAGAGAACAGAGAATCACAGAGAACTGGGCAGCATCTATGGGCTGTGGGTACAGAACAGGAGAGGGTCTCTGAGCCTCAGGGAGCTTGGTCCTTCTCATAAGACAGGTTTGGTTTCATGTTGCTCTCTGTGACAGTTCCTCTGTGTTAATTCTTGCTGTCGAGTTTCAGCTCAGAGTCAATTGAGAGAGGTGGAATTAAGAGGAAGACTCTGCGTCCATGTGAAATGAGAGCATTGTGGGCGGGGACACTTGTGCCCCTTGAGATCCAGCACAGGGGCGGCCGTGGCACTTAGAGATAGACCCCTACTGAAAGGTCAAGGGCAAGGGTCATGCCCCTCCTTCATGGGCATCTCGCTCCATTGCCAATCTCATTTTATTAAGAAAGAAGGAGAGAGGAGGAAGGGTTTCTCCACTTGGGCTAGGGTGGAGGTCAGGAGGGAGACCCTCCGGAGGCTGCATGGGTAGAACGTGGGGCGAATTGAGAAATAATGAAAGTGGAAAGAAGCATGTCTGAGATGGTGTCAAGATTTCTGCACTGAGTCACTGGGTGAGTGATGGCTCCTTTCCATGGAAAAGACAGGAGGAGAAGTGTTAAGGGTGGGAAATATAAGTTAAGGCTTGGACATATCTAGTCTGAAGTGATGTCCCACATTCAGCTGGAAATATGATGGAAAGCTCAGAAAAGGGGGGCTCTCTCTTCCTTGGAGAAAAGGTCGAGGAAGAAGCATTTGCGGACGCTGAGAACACTGTGGTAGAGAACGTGTTTTCCGTGGCTCGCAATGGTGCTTCTCAACCCCAGACACTGATGGGACGGCAGGCAGATTCTGGAGCCTTCTCTGTTCCTGCCATGGAGCCCCGCAAGCAATACAAAGTACTGTCGTTTTATTTCCCTCTTATCTCTTTCCAGGCACAGTTACCCAGCAGTGCTCCGGATTTCTTTTTTGGTTCCTACAGCAACTTCCTTTGGGACATCTTGCCATCTTCTGCCTGCTTACCTCACCCTATTTTCCTTCATAGTGTTACTGTCAACTGTCATTATATGTTCTGTTTACTTTTTATTTGTTCGTTGTTTTTTCCCTCCACTGGAGTGTGAGCCCAATGAGTGCAGGACGTCTGTCTGTTTTATTCACAGCTGTGTCCCTTTTACTTAAAACAATGCCTGGAGGGACTTCCCTGGTGGTGCAGTGGTTAAGAATCCGCCTGCTAATGCAGGGGACACGGGTTCGAGCCCTGGTCTGGGAAGATCCCACATGACACAGAGCAACTAAGCCCGTGAGCCACAACTACTGAGCCTGTGCTCTAGAGCCCGTGCGCCACAACTACCGAGCCCATGTGCCACAACTACTGAAGCCCGCGCACCTAGAGCCCGTGCTCTGCGACAAGAGAAGCCACCGCAATGAGAAGCCCGCGCACCACAGCAAAGAGTAGCCCCTGCTCGCCGCAACTAGAGAAGCCTGCGCGCAACAACGAAGACCCAACGCAGCCAAAAATAAGTAAATAAAATAAATTTATAAAAACAAACAAACAAAAAACAGTACCTGGAACACAGCAGGTGCTCAGCAAATACTTGTTGAATAAATGAATTTACACACAAAGTCTCCTCTTTTCTATGTACAGATAAGTGTGCTTAAAATGTGCTTTTTAAAATGAAAGGAGGGGAAAAAAATCCCTTTATTCATAATGATTGTCTTTCCCTCCCTCCCCTGACTCCATGCGGCCCCACTTGTCTCCTCCGGACAAGGCTCTCTGGTGGGACATTGACACCAGTCAGCACATTTGACTTTTTGATTTTAAATAACACAAATTCAGGTTCATTCACTCAATTCAGGGAAGACTTACCTTTTCACACCAGGAAATTCTCAGGTCGGTGCCAACAGAGGAACCAGAGAAGAGCGGAGAAAGAAGGCATTTTATAATTTATCAGGATTTTAATTCTAAATTTTATTTAAATAATTATGTTTATTTTAACTATGACAGCAATACATGTACTTTGCAGAAAAGTTGAAAAATACAGAAAATTAATTTGACTGTATTGATGGATTGATTCTATTTGATATACACGAATATAATGCTTCCCCTGTACTGGGTGCTAGTCTAAGAAGTTTCTTCATAAAAACTATATAAATAGATACTATTATTATTTCCCTTTTTTTAAGAGGGGGAAATTCAGACACAGAGAGGTTAAGTAATTTGCCTGAGATCACACAGCTACTCAGGGAGTAGAGGTGGGCTTTGAGCCTGAATTCTGGCTCCAGAGTCTATGCTCTTAAACTCTATGTGAAAATAAGAAAACAGGCAGTATACAAACTTAATAGTGTTGATATTTGGATATTTTTCTCTTCTCCATGGGCTTCTCTTTCTTTCTCGTGTGTGTGTGTGTGTGTGTGTGTGTGTGTGTGTGTGTACAGGCAAACTCTGGGTCATATTGCAGACTGTTATTTAGATTGTAAGTAACTTCATAAAATACTCTATAATTAACGTTTTTCCATGTCATTAAATATTTTTTTAAAAATACGACGTTTGTGACTTTGTGGCACTTAGGCCTATGGGTGTATCATAGCCAATGTGACCAGTTCTGGTTACTGCACACGTAATTGACTCCAAGGTTTGCGCCACCAGGAATCCCTCCGTCCTCTGGCCTCCGCGCGCAACGTCGCAGTGAGAGCCCACCCTTTCAACCTCTGCAGACACTTTGACCTCTGCTGCTGGCTCCACGGGGACCGTCGTGAGCGGAATGGGGCTCAGCTGGCCCCACTGATGGCGTCTGTGTAGTTTCTATTTCTGTGACGTCATTACCTCTGAGTCCAGCACAAGCTTCCATCAGCCGGCGACAGCAGTGAGGTGAGAAGGAGCTGTCCCCTCGACATCCGCGAACAGATGCTCCGTGCTCGTCTCCTGCAGGCCTGATTGTCCCCACCAACGAGGGCAGGGAACAACCTTCCAGGAAGAAGTAAACGATTGTTTCTATCCCCTGCCCTGTGCCCAGCCTCTCCGTCTTAATACGCCTGATATCACCGCGTCTGCGGAGCATCTCTCAGGAAAGACGTCTCTGCCGCTCAGGTGCGTTTTCCAGGTAACAGAAGCTCCGTACCGTGGCTGGCATCAGCCAATTTTATGGAAAAACCACTATAATTCAGCTTCCCGAGAGCAGGGACTTGCTGGTCACAGCATCCCCAGGGTCTAGAAGAGAATCTGGCACATGATCAGGCACTAACAAATAGCACTTGTTGAGTTAATGAGTGCATGAAAAGGGTTAGGTTTGCCCCAGTCTTCTGCAGCGGGAATCTGCCTGAAGCCTCTGTTGGTGACTCAGGACAGTGCTTATCTGCTCCCACCTTTTCATTCCTGTGCCGGTGGCCCGGCCAGCTCGACCTTTAGCTCCTGCAAGACTCAGCCTCTGGGCTTCCTCAGGTTTCCGCCTGCTCTTTGTGACTTTCTCTCTCGCCACCATTGCTGTCGGCTGCCTTTTATTTCTTATTATTTTTTGCGGTACGCGGGCCCCTCACCGTCGTGGCCTCTCCCGTCGCGGAGCACAGGCTCCGGACGCGCAGGCGCGGCGGCCACGGCTCCCGGGCCCAGCCGCTCCGCGGCACGCGGGATCCTCCCCCCCCGCGTCGGCAGGCGGACTCTCAACCGCTGCGCCACCGGGGAAGCCCTCGGCTGCCTTTTTACTGTGCGGCATGTCTGATCGTCGGTGCTGCTTCTCATCTGACGTGAGCCAACAATTACTAACGATCTCTTGTGAATATAGTGCAGCTGGCAAAGTGTTTCCTTCACACACGTAGTAAAAAACAAACCCGGGGCTTCCCTGGTGGCGCAGCGGTTGCGCGTCCGCCTGCCGATGCAGGGGACGCGGGTTCGCGCCCCGGTCCGGGAGGATCCCACATGCCGCGGAGCGGCTGGGCCCGTGAGCCGTGGCCGCTGGGCCTGCGCGTCCGGAGCCTGTGCTCCGCAACAGGAGAGGCCACAGCAAAGGGAGGCCCGCATACCACAAAAAAAACAAAAACAAAAACAAAAAAAAAACAAACCCGACCAGAAAGCTTATTAGCATTTTTTTATGGTTACATTTTATTGAAGTCTAGTTGATTTACACTGTTGCGTTAATTTCTGCTGCACAGCAAAGTGACTCAGTTATACATATCCTTTTCATACGCTTTTCATTACGGTTTCTCACAGGATATTGAACTTTAAGGTTTCCTATGATGTGTGAGGAGTGCTTTGGCCCCCGGATGACAAACCTCTGCCTGCAGAGCTACTGTAAGGGGATGGCAAAGCCACAGGTGCCACAAGGTTCGTCTGAGGACCACGTGTTTGACACCGTTTTCATTGCTGTTCTTCAGATATACACAGCTGCTCAACCAACGGTAACTTGAATGCAGGTATTAGCACTTCCGAAGAGAGTGTTTCTCAAAACGGGAGCGGGAGTGGGGACTGCACCGCAAAAGGGAGAGGGTCTCAGAGATGTCCAAACATTGCCTGGGAGGGGGATGGCTTCTGGAAGCCTGATGCACCAACAGAGAGAAGGGGGCTTCCCCATTTCAGGGGCGTAGGGGGTGGGGTCCCACCTGCTGGATACTCGGCCCAGCTTGATCCCTCAGAGCCTCCAGCCCTCCCTGGTCTGTGTATGGTTTGGGGTCCTCAAGGAAGTTGTGCTGAGCAGAATTAGGCCTGGAGAGGTTTATAGAGGCTGCCTGTGGAGGATAAACGGGAGAGGGCCTTCTGGACACGATGCAGGTCTGACACCTGGGCAAGGAAAGCAGGAGGAGGGAGGGCTAGGTGAGAGAGTCTCGGATTGAGGTGCAGCTCCGGGAAAGCCTTGGCCAGGATGACAGGGAGCCCCAGACGGAGACGGCCTTAGGGGAGCCTCGTGCTGGGCAGGAATGGCCTGGCTCTTGTACCCACAGCCCCTGCCCCAGAGCTGCCTGGGGAGAGTGTGGCCTCAGGGTCAAGGCTACAGCGGATCTTGAAGATGTGGCAGCCGGGCACTGCCCGCCAAGCACACTTCTCACTGCAGGCCTCCTGTCCACTCACATAGGGATGGAGACCCCCGGGAAGGTGGAAGTGCTGCTCTTATTCGCCCTAAACCGTTATCGTGTGCCCGGCCCTGGCTGTGCACAGACCTCCGCCCAGCTTGTCCCAGGAACTCTGGACCAGATGAGAGCAGGGGCCACGGGGAGAAAGAGGAAATGGCAGATGGAGAAGCAGAGACATGGAAGAGGTCGCCAGGCAGGCAAAGGCAGCATCGTGACAAGATTTTCAAGCACTCACCGTTACCTGGAAAGGACCCACAGACCATAACTGAAACACCGAGTGACCGAGGGAGAGCGCATCCTTGGACAGGAATCGGTAGCCCACGACACATGGGGGGAGGGACAGTAAGTCCCAAGTGGGCGAACTGGAGTGATCAAAAATCCCTGCCAGAGGGCCTTCCCTGGTGGCGCAGTGGTTGAGAGTCCGCCTGCCGATGCAGGGGACGCGGGTTCGTGCCCCGGTCCGGGAAGATCCCACGTGCCGCGGAGCGGCTGGGCCCGTGAGCC
>NC_041221.1:11267913-11294172 GCF_002837175.3 Physeter macrocephalus | reverse complement strand
AAAAAAAAAAAAAAAAAAAAAAAAAATCCCTGCCAGATGATTCACTACATGTGGCCAGTGGCCTTTCTCGGTGGGCATTGGATAAATTCATATTGTTTGCATGGAGAAGCAATTGTTCTGAAGCTGGCTGTGGCCAGCGGGGCTGTCAGGTCGATGCCATGTTTCCTCCTGCAGTTGTGCAGTACACAACCTGGAACACTGTGCCCTGCTGCTGCGGGCCATGGGCAGCTTGGACCTGAGCTGAAAGTCACGGCCATAGCCACGGAGGCAGCTCTTATGTCAGAGGGTGAGGATTCACGCCCAGAGTCACGGCAGCAGCTTCATCTTTCCAGAAAAGGGGAGGTAGCTCTAGACAGGTGGCCCTACCACACTTACGCATCTGGGGCCTTTCGTCTGCTCTTGGCTCTTAGCTCCTGGGCGCTCACACCTGCTTCCGGGTCCTGGCTGTTACCTTCGTTAGGCTGGACGCTGCCTACACCTTCCCTCCTAAAATCTGACCTTCTATCTGGCTCTACCCTGGTTCATGCGCCACCTGAAACCCCCTCACCTGTGGGCATCTTTGTTTAGTACTTCTCACAGGTTT
Organism: Physeter macrocephalus; assembly: GCF_002837175.3. Classification (NCBI taxonomy): domain Eukaryota; kingdom Metazoa; phylum Chordata; class Mammalia; order Artiodactyla; family Physeteridae; genus Physeter; species Physeter macrocephalus. Next base: position 11,293,589 of record NC_041221.1, on the reverse strand, counting down.
ATCTCTCATTTGCTACAGATGATGAATCCTGGGAGATATATATTTATTTATTTATATATTATAAATAATTATATAATATATATATTTATACATTATAATTATGCATATAATCATATTACATATAATTAATATATAAATCACATTATGTTATAATATAATTATAATATATATAATTACTATATTATATATAATTACCATATAATTGTATACAATTTTTAATTAATTTAATTTAATGTATAATTATTCGTAATTATATATCTTGGCATGTCTATATATTATATATAATTATTTATATATTTATATTCTATATTATAAATAATTATATATTATGTATACTATATTTACATATTATAAGTAAAAATATAAAATTTACGTCAAGATGTGTATTTATTTACCTCAAATCAATTTTATTTATTCATTTATTCTTTGTTTAAATTTATTTAGCTCAAATGTTTACTTTTTTGCATTCAAAATATAGTTTCACTCTAAAACATGTTCACCGTTTTCTGGGAATGTTTTAAACACACCCGTTTTCCTGGTGCGCCATCGCATTTCCTGTGCTGGCTGTACGGCTTGATTCTGGAACGGTTCTGCGATTGAAATGTTCATGGTGAAGCTTCATTACCTAATTATGATGCACGATCTGCACCGCGTGGTAGGAGTGAGCTGTTTATTAGGACGACTTTCGATATCCTAAGCGTTTCTCATGGTCCCATCACCAGGGCTGTATCCTGGGAGGGCTACCGGTTGGATGCCTCTCCACTGAGGCTCTGTTAACAGCCAATAAATGGGACCTGGAAACATTTAGGAATGATTTTCATCCTCGAGATGCTGACAGCCTGGTTGGAGAGAGACGACACAAGGAATTCTTACCAAGGATAGACACTAAGTAGGTGCCAAATCAGGGGCACGACGTTAACTTCCTCGTAGGAGAGCGTGCGAGCCAGAGGTCCGCGGCGGCGTCCCACTTACCTGTGGCTGCCTTTTCGCAATAGAAACCGCGCTAATAATATTTAATTACCGTGATGATGTCTGACGGAGTACTGGGGGGCGAGCACTCCCCAGAGAAGGAGGGCGTGGAAAAGTGACGAGGAGCCACGTGGGACCTCGGCTGGGAACGATGTGGAAAAGTACCGGTCGCCCTGAGGACCAGCTCGGACGCACTTGGTTAAAATGAAAGGGTCATTGAAGTGGGGGAGGGGTGAGGATGAGTCTGGAAATTAGGGCAGACCCCTCAAAACTGCTTATTCCAAGAAGGAAAAACAGGTCTCCTCCTCTGTAGCGTGCTGGGCTTAGCAAGGAGGCGGGGCCAGCCCACCCAAAGCCCATGACCCTTTAGCGCCTCTGCCATAATTTTACTTAAGGAGTTTCCGTCCAAGGCGCCCGTGGCTCCGTTAATTAGACGTGACAGTGACCCAGGGCTTCAGCCACATGTCAGGGGTGGTGCCTAATGGGAAAAGTACAGGGGCCGTAATGCTGAGCCCACAGCCGGCCATGAGCTTCCGTTTCATAAGAATCTTCTAAAGTCTGTGTCTTAGTCCATTTGGGCTGCTGTAATGAAATACCGCAGACTGGGTGGCTTATACACAGCAGACATTTATCGCTAACAGTTCTGGAGGCGCGGAGACTGAGGACGGGGTGCCAGCAGGGTTGGGAGGGCCCTCTTCTGGGTCCTAGATTTCTCACTGTGTCCTCACATAGTGGAGAGGACAAGGGAGCTCTCGGGGCCCCTTTTACAAGAGCACTGCTCCCATCCTTGAGGGCTCCACCCTCAGGACCTAATCACCTCCCAAAGGCCCCACTCCTAAGACCATCACTTTGGGTGTTAGGATTTCAACAGGCGGATTGTGTGGGGACACAGACATTCAGGCTATCGCAGTCTGAGTTTGCTATTATTGCCAAAAGCTCAGGTTCTTTTCCTACCGAATGTTAAAGCCATTTCCTTTTCTTAATGCTTACATCCACTTCCTCTTCCTTTCATCTCTGGCCACATCAGAGTGAAAACTGGTGGCTGGAAAAACCATTTCATTCGGTAAGACAGTTGAATGGGTATTACTTCCTGCGGTACCTTGCTTCATGACAATTCAATGAAGAAATAAAAATAACTTGTAACAATAACAAGAATAGCTTGTTAGAAACTCAGGTATGGGCCTTGCTACTCTGATCTAGCCCTGCTGGGGAGAACAAGAAGTTCCCAAATGCTTTCTGAGCTGGTTACTCTTGGCTGATCTATCCCGGGGGTGTTCCCTGCCGGGCCCGGAGTCTGACCTCAGTGGGTGCATCCCTCCAGGGTCCTTACCCTCTGGCTTCTGATGAGGTCACCAGTGGGAGGAAGGGGTAGAAGATCTGCAGGTGGGAGGGAGAGAGAGGTTTGGATATGGCTTCTCACGTTGGTCCCGGGGCACACGGCATCCTTCTTGTCTGCCTGCGTCTCAGCAAATGGTCCCCTCATTGAGCTCTCTTCCCAAGAAGAAGTAGCCGAAGACATTTCCCCATCTAATCTCTTTTTAATTAATTTTTATTGGAGTAGAGTTGATTTACAATGTTGTGTTACTTTCTGCGGTACAGCAAAGTGAATCAGCTATACATATACGTATATCCACTCTTTTTTAGATTCTGTTCCCATATAGGTCATTACAGAGTATTGAGTAGAGTTTCCTGTGCTCTACAGTTGGTTCTTATTAGCTATCTATTTTATATCTAGTAGTGTGTGTATGTCTTGATGGGGGAGGGACTTCCAATAAAAAGAGCTAATCCCTTCTGCATACCCTGGATTAGGTGCTAAGCGGTAGGTGCATTAGTGTTACATGCCTCACCTCCTTTCCTGCTCACAAGGAATCCCTTTTGGATTCGGGACATTTACCAGAGGGGGAAGTGGAGGTCTCTGAATCCACAGGCCACATCCAACTATATCTATGCTTCTCCCTCTAGAGTTCTTTCCTTACCTGATTTTTCTTTGATTTTCTCAGTAAAATTTTCCTGTTCTTTTCTTTTTTTGGTATCCATTAATAACTAAGTGGGCATCATTTGAAATCCTGAGTATGGTAAAGTACTTATCCCAATTCGGATAACTGAAACAAAAATACAGTTTTTAGTCATTTACCTAATCTCACAATTTTATTAATATTTATTTGAATTACATTGTCCAAATGACTCTGCTTCATTTTTCACGGCACAACTAGTAAACATGGGATATTGTAAACAAATATCGTGGTACTATTTCTACATTTCATGGAGCCAGGTGGTTAAAAAGTAGTTACACAAAGTTAAAATGAAACAGATTCAAAATATTAAATGAAATATCTTCATGACACAGCATATATGTGGTCAAACTTGTAAGCAGACTTTTCCCATGTGTTTTGTTAGTGTAATTTATCTGTTACAGTAATTTTTTATGAATAAATTGGTCAATCATAGTTGTTTTTAATTCTGGATTCTTATTTGAATTCATTAGTTATATTGAAATGATGGCTTAAATTTCCCTTTACACAAGTTGTTTTCACTGAACCTCAAACAGCGTGTATCCAAAACCAACACAAACACTAAATGGAAACCCTCTAACCCCTTCTCTAAATGTGTTCTTGCTTTCAAACCCATCTGGACTGAAAACTTAGCACCAAAAATATGTCACAGCACAGCAAGAAGTGAGACACACTGCACTTTGGCTTTTAGCCCTTCCACTAAATAGAATTTATATAATAAACCTATTTCTCTCTGCTGTAACAACCTTTTTAAAAATATTTTTTATTGTAGTAAAACAGACATAATGAAAAATAACATTTTAACCGTTTTAGGTGAAGAGTTGAGTGACATTAAGGACATTCACCATCCGTCCCCAGAGCTTTTTCATTTCCCCAGCTGAAAGTACGTACCCCGTGCAGCAATGTTTGTGAAGTTGATCCTTCACTCAGTTGGTGTCTCTCCTCTAACAGCCAGCGGTGTCATGAGAGCAGGTGATGAGCACACTCGACCAGCTTGTTGATAAAACATCAACACCAGCTCTTTAAAGTGCCAATCGAGAATCCATTGATCTATGTAACGACCTGTCAATCAGCCCTCTGGACGGGGCTGTCCAACCAGCTCCAAGCTTACAGTTTGGGCTCCGAGAAAGCATGGATGAAAACTCAAAGCTTCTGATAACCACAGACCTTTCTTAATAATAAGGCATTTCCTGTATTTGTGGCATCGACCACTTAAAGCATTTTATTAATCACGTTTGTACACCCAGAAGTCACAGTTAGAATTACTGTAGATCCTTCTGATTCATTTTCTTCTGACATTGGTGACAATCGGATGCTTCCTGAGGGAGGTTACCTGCCTTAGATGTCCCGCATCATAGAATTTCTGGAACAGAATAGACTATTGTTGAATGGAGCTTTACGAATTATGAAATTTGCCAACTACATGGTCTCACTGAATCCCCACAGAAGCCCTGAGGGGTAGTGGTATTTTGCCATTTCAAAGACTCAAAGACTGAGGTTGTACATTCTCACTCATCTGCAGGGATCATACCGAAGTAGACTTTTTTAGGAGGCTGGGGGCTTAGAGAAGTGATGAGGACTGGATTACGCTTCAGGTCAATCACGTTGTCTCCATCAGACTTGGTTTCTTTATGCTACTAACTGTTTAAATTAAGGATCTGTAAATTCACTTCTTGGATTAACGGTCTATGATTTTAACCTGCCAGAATGAAAAAATCCGTGTGTATTACATGGATCAATCTCTTTGCCATTTCTGAGTTGAGTGTGTTTAATTGGGTTTGTCTCTGAAAATTTAGGTTAGGTTTGAGGCTTTTCAGAAGCAAAGTCTCACAATTCTTTAGTGGTTTGATTCACCCTTAGAGAGGGCTGGGCTCCACCCACCCAGAGCCCCCTCAACACAGCCGATACATCACCCCCACTTTTGAGTAATTTTAGGTTCACAGCAAAACTGAATGAAAAGTACAGGGTTCCCTAACACCCCCTTTACTTATATAGACACAGCCTCCCTCACCTTCAGCATCCCCCAGCATTGGGGTAGATTTGTTGCAATCGATGGACCTACGCTGACTCATCGCAAAATCACCCATAGTCCATAGTTTACACTGGCGTTCACTCTCGGTGTTGTATATTCCATGGGTTTTGACAGATGTACAATGACAGGTATCCACCATTATGGTATCATACAGAGTAGTTTCACTGCCCTAAAAATCCTCTGTGCTCCACCTGTCCCTCTCTCCTTTCCCCCTAACCCCTGGCAACCGCTGATATTTTTATTATAGCTTTTTCTTTTCTAGAATGTCACATGGTTGGAATCACATAGTACACAGCCTCTTCAGAAGGGCTTCTTTCACCTAATAACATGCATTTAAATTTCCTCCGGGTCTTTTCACGGTTTAATAGCTCATTTCTTTTAGTGCTGAATAATATTCCATGGTCTGGATGGACCACAATTTATTTAGCCATTCACCTACTTAAGAACATCTTGGTTACTTCCAAGTCCTGGGGATTATGAATTAAGCTGCTGTAAACATTTGTGTGCAGGTTTTTGTGTAGACATAGCTTTCAGCTCTCTGAGTAAATATCAAGGAGCAGGTGATGCTTTTTTTTTTTTTTTTTTTTTTTAAACACCTAGCGACAAATGATCAATGGGCCATTGGTTTCTTCATTGGGCAGAGAGTTCCTTGAGAAGCAGAGCTTGTCAGCATCATTACCTTATCCCCAAGGCCATGCTACATGGCAGGTGGTTACAAAATGAGCCCCTGCCATGCAGTCATGGTTGTATTTAGTGAGAGAGACAAAAGACGTTGCATGTGGAGTTGTGTTTAAGGACCCTGAAGTATGGATAGGGAAACAAGGCATGGATTCCTTAGGGCACAAGGGCTGTCACCATGAGTGGTCAGACCAGAAGGGTTCTGACACTGTGATGGGAGCTCTGGGCTGGGCTGGAGTGAGCTGGAAAGGTGCTAGGAAGGGCTGGCACGCACCTGGGCCCTGGAGGATGGGAGAGACGGACCTTCTTCGTGGATGATGGAGCTCACAGTGGAGGTGTGCATGGGCCCTGACCTCAGGATGGCGTTAACCTGATGAGGGGCTGTCAGCTCTTCTCCAGTAAAAAGCAAACGCTGTTTTCCTCTTTGGTGTAAGAGAGAAGGAAACCATGGAGGCCAGGGTTGGATACCAAACACTGCCAGGGTGGCATTTTGCCAACCTGCTGCAAAGGGAGGTGTGAAGAGAGATGCCAGAGAGAGAGAACAGTGGCCGGCGTGGGGAAAGTACCGGGGAAAGGAAGCAAAATGGTAAGAAGTGAGGCGAAGCTGAGGGGATAGGATAGCTCTCGAAATCCTGTGCGCACTCTGACGCCAGTCATCCAGCCGTAAATAGGGATATTGATCATAAGCATCCTTCCTCATCCCTCCCTCACCATTCTGCCTCTTCTTCGGCAGTAAACATGTTCTGCCTTGCTCAATACATGCATCAAAAGTTAGAGCACAGGGCTTCCCTGGTGGCGCAGTGGTTGCGCGTCCGCCTGCCGATTCGGGGGAGCCGGGTTCGCGCCCCGGTCTGGGAGGATCCCGCGTGCCGCGGAGCGGCTGGGCCCGTGAGCCATGGCCGCTGGGCCTGCGCGTCTGGAGCCTGTGCTCTGCAACGGGAGAGGCCACGGCAGAGGGAGGCCCGCATGCCACAAAAAAAAAAAAAAAAAGTTAGAGCACAATCCTGTATGGCCCCGGTCTGCAACGGGAGAGGCCACGGCAGAGGGAGGCCCGCATGCCACAAAAAAAAAAAAAAAAAAAGTTAGAGCACAATCCTGTATGGCCCTGGTACAATGAACACATTTTGAAAACTTGTTTTTGCCATATCCTTTATAACCCCTAGAAAATCATGATTCCCCGTTGCACATGGCAGGAGGTAGCGCAGTGGTTACTTCGCCTTCGTGTTTCTCAGATTTAGTGAATAATGAATGGTCTATTGCTACAGATCTTGGCAACGCCCATGTGGCTTGGCAAGGGTCACCCCTGGCCCCGTGGGCAGTAGGAGATAAACAAGCAGTGTTCCAGGAGGGCCATGCACAGGGTGGACGCCAGCCAGGCCTCCCCCCTTGCTGCCTTCGTAAGCATCCCCGGAAACACCTTCTCCAACCTCTGTGATAAATGCACCATGAAAAAACTCATATCTGCATAAAACCAAAAAGCTTCATGGTCATCATTCAGGAGGAAACCACTGCTCAGGTAACTGATGTGAGGGACTGAACTCAGGGGGACAGCTCCGAAATCACAGGGATCCCCAAATGCGGTGTGGACAGAGCGGTAACTGCAGAGGCCGGTATTTGGCAGGTAAATCTGCTAGCAGTCTGGGAGTTTGGGACCAGCACAGTGTTTACGTGCTTTGAACTATATTTCTGTCAGGTACTGGCTTTAATGGTTTACCTTTGTCCCCGCCGCTCTGTTCTGTCTTACAGCCTACGCTTCCCCGTGCTGCCCACCTGGTCTGAACTACCCAGGCCCCCCAATTACACACTCTCGCCGCAGCCCAGAGTCTTCCTCAGGGACCGTATCACAAAGTCACCTTGAATCACATTGGTGTCTATATTTCTGTCTTCTCTCCACTAGCAAGTAACAGCCACAAAGGCAGAAACCTGTCTCTGGTTTTCTCTTGCCCAGGATCCAGGATCCAGGAAGCCTCCACACACACTGGTTACAAGATGATGAGATCACAGGCAGGCCCTCAATGCCCCTGAGAGAATGCAGGATGGGCTGTCTTCCCATCAAGATTGACATGAAAATTAACAAACAGACCATTATAGTGTCTTCATTCCTGGGCACAGGCCCTGTCTTTGGTGCAACCCTCAGGTCTGAGAGGCTGGAGTTTGAATCTTTTATCTCTACTTAGAGCTTGGCCTTCTTCTCCTTGGTTTCCTGCACTTTGAATGCAGTTTGGTTACACAGTGGAATAGAAATCTCTAGACCAAGATATGTCCCCTAAAAGAAAATCCCCTCTCTCTATATAAATTATATACGCATCTAGACATAAATGTGTGTATATAGATTTATATATGATATCAACAGAAATCATCTAATTATTTTTTCCTTCCAAAACTTTTGCATGTTTATCTTACCTTTTTTTTTTAACATCTTTATTGGAGTATAATTGCTTTACAATGGTGTGTTAGTTTCTGCTTTACAACAAAGCGAATCAGTGATACATATACATATGTTCCCGTATCTCTTCCCTCTTGCGTCTCCCTCCTTCCCACCCTCCCTATCCTATCCCTCTAGGTGGTCACAAAGCACCGAGCTGATCTCCCTGTGCTGTGCGGCTGCATCTCAAACAGTGAGTCCATTTCCTTTATATCATGTTATAAAAAGCTAGAGAAATGGAGGGAGAGGAGAAGTAGACCTGCTATCAAAGATGCTGTGACTGGGGCTTCCCTGGTGGTTCAGTGGTTAAGACTCCGTGCTTCCACTGCAGCGGGCACAGGTTCGATCTCTGGTCGGGGAACTAAGATCCTGCATGCAGCACAACCAAAAAAATTTAAAAAAAGAAAAAAATGCAGTGACCATTAACCTGAATGTATCGTGTGGGCTAAGGATGAGGCACCGCACATGCCTGGGTAATAAAGCATCTGTTTACTGTAGGTGACAATCCCAGGAAAGGAGCAGCCTCTGCTGCCCTAAGCCCTTGTCATCCTCAGGGATTTTAAACACAGTTGATTCGAGGGATGATAAAGGTTGTCTAAAAAGAAAAGCATTTATTTTTATTCTGGTTTTAGGGGTGGGGAGGGGAAGCTACCTTAACAATACATAGGCATTATTAGAGAGATTAGACATAAATGACACACACTTTAGGGTTCAAATATAAAGCTATAATATGTCATTGGGATAAAAAGTTTCGAGGGTGTATCTTAGATGAGCTTTACCGAAAACAACCAGTTTCTTTCTCTGCGAGCAAAAAGTCAAGGTGTTGCCAGACACCTATTTATCGCGGAGCACAGGCCCCGGACGCGCAGGCCCAGCGGCCATGGCCCACGGGCCCAGCCGCTCCGCGGCACGCGGGGCCCTCCCAGACCGGGGCGCGAACCCGGCCCCCCTGCATCGGCAGGCGGACGCGCAACCACTGCGCCACCAGGGAAGCCCATCCTCAGGGATTTTAAACACAGTTGATTCGAGGGATGATAAAGGTTGTCTAAAAAGAAAAGCATTTATTTTTATTCTGGTTTTAGGGGTGGGGAGGGGAAGCTACCTTAACAATACATAGGCATTATTAGAGAGATTAGACATAAATGACACACACTTTAGGGTTCAAATATAAAGCTATAATATGTCATTGGGATAAAAAGTTTCGAGGGTGTATCTTAGATGAGCTTTACCGAAAACAACCAGTTTCTTTCTCTGCGAGCAAAAAGTCAAGGTGTTGCCAGACACCTATTTATGTTCTATTCTTTGTTCTCCCATATAGTCTAGGACTTTATGTGGGTGTGTCCTTTTAGAGGCGCAGACAAATATGTAATCACCACAGTACTCAAACACGCACCCTTCAAGAACTCCCCCTGAAGGGCAGAAATAAATGCAGCCGTGGCCCTCAGCGCCCTGGCGGCAGGTCCTGGCTGCAAAGCTGGCTGCAGCTGCACCGTTCAGCCCAAAGTTGGTAATTATAGCAGCTCTCGAGCTCGGTTCTGCTTTGCCTGGTGATAACTCCCTCATCTACCTTCGAGTTCCCCGGTTTGTTTTTGCGAATATAAGGCGACTTCAAGTTAAATCGAATGAATGGTTGAATAGCACGGTGAACGTGTGGGCTTGTCCTCCACGCATCTGCCCCATTTGGGTACCAAATAGTGAGGGGTCTGCGTTTGGACACTGAACTTCTCTCCGGAGCAGCTGGAGTGAGAGCTGAACAGGTCAAATCTCGGCTGCCTTTTCGGTGTCATCTGTCCATAGCATGTGTATTCCCGACACGTTCGTGAACATGTCCCACGCGGCGGAGCGCTCGTAGCATCCCGGCTCCTGAGCAAGCGGTGTGAGCACAGCAGCCTCTGCTCGCTCGCCGTCTCTAGTCCCTCGGGCCAGGCCCCCGCGCGTTTCCCTCCTCCTGTGAGCGTGAAGCTGTGGTGAAGGGCTGTGCGGGGATTGGTCCCTATTTCTGAGAATCGTAATGAAATGCATCAGAGCCGCCGACATTCCCCGGGCACTGACCACGGCCTGGGCTGCTCCGAGCGCTTTCGGGGAACGGACACGCTTCATCCTCTCAGCGACCCTGCGAGGCCGGGCATCAGTCAGCCTCGGTCAGGACCACCGGAGCGTGGGAGGGTGGGCTCTCGGGCGCCTGCCGCAGCAGCCGAGCCCCCGAGTCTCCCGAAGGAGGCCGGATCCCCTGGCAGATCTCCGGCCCCGTCCTGAGCTGGCGCCACACAGCTGCCTTTGCTGAGCCCAGCCCGACTCTGAACAGCCCAGGGGCCCCTCGTTGGCAGAGTCTAACGGGACCCCACGGGCACGAGGGTGGGCAGTGAGTCTCTGGGCTCTGCCCCTACGGAGCGGGGGAGGATTCGGAGGGCAGCGTGCTAGTGAAAGCCGGCACACGTCCAGGATTCTGAGCTACTGCTGTCGCCTGCATTTGTACAGGGAGGAGGCGGAGTCACAGAGAGGCCAACTCCCCCGTGATTTGTGCAAAGCTGTCCAGCTAGGGAGTGGCGGGGGTGGAGTGCAAACCCAGGGAGTGGGCTTCGTAGCTCAAGGTGCCCCCGACCACCTTGGCCGCGCTCCCTGCCTGCTGAGCGCCACGTGAGCCAGCTGCTGGGGCAAGGGCGGCAGCGGGCCACCTCAGATCATCCTCGGGGCGGCCGATGAGCGGGACGGCAGAGGACAGAGGTTGTGATCGTCCCTCTGGGAGGGGCCCGCGTCGGCGCTCAGAGTGACACGGAGGGAGCAGCTGGGCCACAGCCTTCCTCCCTCCGCGCTGACTCTACGGAAGGAGGCGGGGCCGCGGTCGTCAAGAAAGGGCTTCCACTGTCAGAAGGATGCCCGGTGAGAGCTCCAGCGGCAGCTCAGGGGGGTCACGGCGTGTGTCCATCACGGAGCTGTCTTGGCTGGCGGGGGTGGCAGATGGTGTGGGGCAGGTTCCTGAGAGAACCATGGAAGTGGCCGCGAGAGAGCTGGCATTTGAGCATCTGCCATGATGAGGGACCACAGACAGCACCGGCCGACACGAGCGAGACAGCCTTGCGTCTCCAGCTCACCCGCTTCCTTCTTTCTCTGTCCTGGAGGGCTCACTGGGGAGGCGGCAGGAAGGTGATCAGAGAACGAAGAGACACGCTGCGTCTTCCTTGTGGATTTTCAAACCTAAGCCAGGCCTGAACTGTGGAAACATCAGCGAGATACTGAACTTCGGGAATTAGACTAGACTGACTTTTTAATATCCAAAACGGAAGCCTTACAAATACCTGAAAAGCTGTGGGTTTCTTTCAGACGTCATCCAACTTTGGGATAGAGACTTGAAAGCAGGAGATCATGGTGGGTTAAAAATAAAACTATGGGGGCTTCCCTGGTGGCGCAGTGGTTGAGGGTCCGCCTGCCGGTGCAGGGGACGCGGGTTCGTGCCCCGGTCCGGGACGATCCCGCGTGCCGCGGAGCGGCTGGGCCCATGAGCCGTGGCCGCTGGGCCTGCGCGTCCGGAGCCTGTGCTCCGCAGCGGGAGAGAGGCCCGCGTACCACCAAAAAAAAAAAAAAGAGAAAAAAAATAAATAAAATAAAATAAAACTATGTCCTGACTGCATCTTCCCCAAGTTCAGCCCCTTCCAGAAACTGGCATCTTCACAGAGACATCATCAACCTTGATCCTCTCAAAACACTCTGACGTGAGGTCATTACGTCCATTCTACAGACAGGAAAACTGAGGCTTAGAGCGCTAGCCGATTTACTTGTAGGATGGCAAAACTCAAAAGAAAACAAACAAAAAAAACTAGGCAAACAAACAAATGCCGTTAGGTTAATACAGTTAAGTTGGATGAAGAAAGGCTGCCTGAAATTATATGTACAGTTGATTTCTCCTGAGAGAGTTTGTTCCTGTCTAGATGTTGGACACTTGGCTGTGATAGTATAATAAAAATCTTATGGAAGCAATTATATCAGCATTTAATGAGGAACTGGTGTGTAGTTGATGAATCATTAATATTCTAGGGAAGCAGCTGCTAAGAGAGATCTTTGGTAAAGAATCCAAGTCTAAGGTACTATTAATGCTTGAATCTGACACTGATTTGTTCAGAAGGGCGCTGAAAGCATTTTTTCACTTGGCATGAGAATGCACTCAGCTAAAGGGACTGAACTGGGGGATCAATAATCCCCTGGGGATCAATGATTAGTCGGGAAAAAAGGCAGACTGTGAAATGCCAAGAGTGGAAAGACAGCTGCTCCAGACTGTGTTCCACCCAGGAGGGTGGCACAAGTCAGAAGCCACTGCACCTGGCATTCGATGCTTGGAATCCGGGGAAAGGAGGATGTGGGCAGTAAAGTTCTTGCAATGGATGAGAATGAAAACATATCCTTAGATTTATAACATCTGAAGGGTGACTGACACTAGCGCCATCTTAGAGCCAGAACCCAGCAGCTGCAATAATTTGGTTCTGATACAATTAAAATGTTTGCCCCCAGCTCCCGGGTGTTTAGGCCTCTAGGGCCTCTGTTTGCTTCCACTGTCTTCAGCATTCAACCTATTTGCTTATCTACTCGCCCTTAAAGTTTACACCGCTTATTATTATGATGATGATCATTTTATCATTATTGTCACTATCTTCATCACAGCCACCACTGCCACCATGGCCACCATCATCAGAACTACACTCTAACCTCCCCCTCCTCCTGGAACATTTACACTTCTTTCATTATCAAATTAAATTAATTCTGGAAGTCATATAATTTTGGTCCATGGAACATACCTACAACCCGTAAGCATGGCTACCATGAAAAGGTTTTAAAAATGCTACAAATTAAATTTATAAGAAAATACGATATGATATAATAATATTGCATGGCTTGGGACTTTTTTCAAAGTGAAATATGGGGAAGACAGTATGGAATAGCAGAGTGGAAAGCTGAATATTAGCTTCAAGATGCCTTACTATGTTCCTTTTTTTAAATCTAGCCTTGTATATTTGAATCCATCTGCCTGCTAAAACGATAAAATAAAAGGCTCACGTTGGGGCCTCCCTGGTGGCGCAGTGAAAAAAAAAAAAAAAGCTCATGTTTTGGGGCAAAATTTCCTAAGTTGCAGTAAAATTTAACAAATTACTACTAAATTAAATAAACGTGTACCAATGATCCATAATTCTGCACCTCAGGCCATTAACAAAGTTTTAAGGCAACGTCAAAACAGTATCTTCCATGCCTCTAACCTACAGCACCAGGGTGTGGTTATAAAACACTAGTCACATGTCAGCCCGGGATGTGTCATTCCTCCTGGCCCGAGACGCCGGAGCTCTCTGGTGAGTTATGCTAGTGAAAGATGGAGGCTGATTCAATTTTCTTTACCCTTTGACATAAAATTCCAAGCAGAAATGGCAGCTTAGAAGTTATTTTCCAAGGTAACACATAAAGATTTGCTAGGAAATCCGGAGTGCACATGACGTCTTTCGGGACAACCGTGACATTGCTAAAAAAGTACAAGGGATGGAACAGAATAGAACTGGGTGAGCTTGGCACTCAACGTTTGCTGTTTGATAGAACGGTTATTTTATGGCTTAGGGGTTTTAGTGCATTTTGCTTCCAAATCAGATAGAAGCTGTTTTCAGTTCCTCACACAACCCTTTTCTCCTTCTTTACAGGGACAGACCTCTTGAAGATCGAGTTGACTGCTGACCTGAAATGAATGGGCTCACAAGGAAGGGGTACGGCGATCATTCTGGAGTCATAATCCGGACAATGAAATGCTACAGCACACTATTTTCAGGACATATTTAAGAATGGAATTACTTGGCAACGGTGAATTATAAGATAATTTTCGTCACCTTAGATAGGAACAAAAATCTTTGGTGTTAATATTACATCATCCAGAAGCCTAAAATCTCTTGCTAAATCATTCAAAATAAAACTGAATAACCTTAATTACATGTCCACATGTTAACACCTCAAACTAAATACTTTTAAATGTGAAAATCATTAATCATGGATCCATCCCTTCAAATAATTTAGATAGAATTTTAAATTTCTATTATGATACACCAAAGTCTTCAAACTTGGCTTAAAAAAGCACTGGTACTTTAAACAAATCAGCTTACTACCCAACTTCCTTTAAACGAGAACTCTCTGTTGGCCATTTTTTTTGTCTCTTCACTATGAAAATTGAGAGTAATGACCAGTAATGACCATGAAGTGGAATAAACAGGGGAAGCTGGTTCAGTTTGACTTTGAGGGCTCTGACTGGACGTTCTGGATTCTTCTTCCAGGATAATGTGTTTGTGTGTGTGTGTGTGTGTGTGTGTGTGTGTGTGTGTGTGTGTTTTTCCTTCACTCAGAACTTAAGCCCCTTTTCCTTTCCGGTAAAGTTCTGCTCTTATATCAGTAAGTGCATATGCTTAAGGAGGTGTCATGTACAACTCTTTGCAGGTATAGCTGAGATCTACCTGCAGGCAGAAGTTCAAGTCCCAGAAATGAAATACCAATAAAGAAATTCTAGGCACCACTGAATTTTGGGGAAAAATATTTGATCTTGCACCCCTGAAGCCGTGTTCTAGAAACTGCTGTCCCACTCTGAAAGCGTCCTTGGAATCCCAAGGACTGAATTGTATTCAAATGGTTGGGTTGCAGGGTATTTTAGTGCAGTCTCTTGCATGTGCTTCGCTCATGCAGGGTAGTAATTTTTTAAACTTCTGCATCAGCGAAGTGCCAGGCACTATGTTAAATCTTGTTGCATCTGTTGTCTCATTTAAGCAAACTCGTGAACATGCCCAGACACTGCTGCTTCCTCCTGTCCCTCCCCACTGCCACCTACTCTTTCTGGATGCATTCAAGTCCTTAACCTCCAATAACCCTTTTCAGAACCTCTCCTGCCCCAGTGCTCCTTGACTCCTTTGATAGCATTAATTTTGTGGTTAATATATTAGTCCAGGGGTCAGCAAACCACAGCCCAGACACAAAATGGTTTAAATATTTTTAAGTGGTTGAAAAAAACAAGAGGAGTATTTGTGACACAAGGAAATTATGTAAAATTTAGATCTGTGTCCAATAAATAAAGGTTTTTTGGAACACAGTTATGCCTGTTCATTTCCAAGCCGTCTGTGGTTGCTTTTGTGTTACTTAGGCAGAGTTGAGTACTTGAGACTGTGAGCATAGAACCTAAAATATTTACCATCTGGTCCTCCCCAGGCGAAGTTTGCCCACCCTGCCCCAAGCCATCACTCTCCCATGGCTTCACCATCTCAGTTCATGCCTTGAATTGTAATTGACCTTCTCACATACTGAGAAGCATCAAGAGGGTACGTGCTTTAGTCTGGGTTGATATGACACATAAGAAGTGATTCCCAAGAAAGAGGATGGATGATTCATGAGTGGATAATTGGGATTCGAATAAATATTAGAAAATTTAGTCAAAGCAGTAAATAATATCAGACTGCATTTCTTCAGTGCTCCTTATGATATAAACTCTTTACAAACATCTCATTTAATTATCACTTCAGTCCCATTGGGAGGTACTTTTTTACACCCATTTTACAGATGAGAAAACTCAGGCACAAACTGGTTAAGGGATTTCTAAGGGTCGGCTGGTCAGATGAGGAAAGAGCCTTTGAAAGAGATCAGTCAGATTCTTCAGGCCATGGTCTTAGCCACTCTGCTCTGTTGTCACAAGACTTTTGGTGGAAAGCCGAAGACCGAGTTCAAGTCCTAGATCCCTTAGTAATTAGCTGTATGACCCTGAGCAAGTCCTTAACCTCTCTCGGGGCATGATAAGCGTTTGCACACGGGCTTGTTGTGAGGCTAGAAAGAGACATAGAAAACAAACATATGGTTACCAAAGGGGAAGAGGGGAGGGAAAAATTAGGAGTTTGGGATTAACACATACACACCACAGTACAAGTATATAAAATAGACAGACAACAAGGACCTACTGTATAGCACAGGGAACTATATTCAATATCTTGTAATAACATATAATGGAAACGATTCTGAAAAAGAATATATAATTGAATGACTTTGCTGTGCACCTGAAACTAACACAGAGCAAATCAATTATACTTCAATAAAAAATAAAATTGAAAATACATAAGTAAATAAAAAGATGTGCCTGGTAGACTTCATGCAAAATGTGGCGGTCAAATGTCAATGAGTTATAGGCTTTATAAAATGTCCAAGTGTCCAGCAACATTTATTCTTGATTTTAAGTGAACTATTTCCATTAATCACAGTATTTTGTTTATTTCATGCTTTCAAAGCCATGCGTCCGGCGGCTTTGATGCTACTCTACATTGATGGGAGAGGAGCCCACTCAGAAACCCCAAGCATCCTGAGCCTTGAGTCTTCCACCGGCATCCACGAAACTGTGATACGCTGACCTGTTAGCTTGTAAGCGGGGTCAAGTCTCAGCCCCTTCACGGCTCTTGTTATATACGTGGTGTTGATTGATCAGGGTACGGGCAGCAGGAAATAAAAGCATGTGGACCTTTCATTAACTGGTTGTACTCAGAAAATAGTTTTCTGGGGCACGATGTCAATACTGGGTGAATGACAGTAATGATGATGAAAGCTGATATTTGCTGAGAAAAGCACTGTTCAATGTGTGTCACCCGTATCTCATTTTTTACTAAAAGCCCCACTAGGAGGTAGGGGCATCCTTCTGCAGATGAGGAAACCGAGGCCCTAAGAGGCTAAGTCCTGGGCCAAGGTCTCACGGCTATTGTGTGGGAGAAGCGGGATTCATACCCTGCTGCCCCGACCTGCTGCCTGGGTTACTGCTCTGCAGGCAGCACTGGTGTGCAGTGCTGTCACGTCAGAGGTAACAAGAGCTTTGGGTGGGAGAAACACGGGCAGAAGACTAGGAGGGGTGGCCTCCGGCCTGGCTTGGAGCTACATGGGCCAGATCTTCAGCAAGCCCTGGACACCCCCGTCTCCAATGACCGTGCTGGGCCTGAGGGTCCCCAAAGACTGACTCCGAATTGTATGACTTTCAAAAAACTGTTACCTATCAAGTGCTTTACGTATTGAGTAAGATCTTAAAAAGAAATGGAAGAAGTGGTATCGATCTGTTTGAAAAAAAATTTAAAAATGCAGAAAAAAGCCTGAGTTCAAAATATTGATTTTTACCAACCATAAGACAAAACACGATACTGTTACTGTGTCCCACCCATACAAGATGATTTGACTGGACTAAGAAAACAGTTAAATTTGGTAACACTGCCTGACACCCAGTTTGGTTATTCTGTCCATTGATGATATTGGTATTGTAGATGCAACATGAGAAAAGACCAAGCATGAGAGAAGGGGTCCAGGAAGGCACTGACCACTGTCTGCACCTGAGCCTGCAAAGGGACCAGTTTCTGCTCATAAAGTGGGGAGGAGTGTGGCGCTCCAGTTGGGTGAGTCCACAGTACCGACCTGCCATCCTTTTCAATGGTGGGAAAGTATGTGGGGGGACACAGGAATCGGATCTTGTATCCATGAAGCCATTACAGAAACTGTTGTCCCACGCTGACAAAGTCCTTGGACTCATAATGACTGAATTGTATTCAAATGGTTTGGATGTAGGGTGTTTTAGTGCAGTCCCTTGCATTTACAAAAGTGATCTGCTCATGTAGGATAATAACGTTTTACTGACAGATAAACATTTACTGGCAAACGTTCCCCAGGCCACGCTGAGATCTGCAGCCCAAAAAGGCAAGGGAAGGCTTGGAGAGAAGTCAATCAAAATACCTAAAATCTGAGAGGAAAGGCAGGTGAAATGTGCCACTCAGGATGTGACTTTAAAACTGTCCGCAATGTTATCAAGGGCATGTTATGGACAGTGATGCCTATTCTAGAATTTTACTGAATACATGAGTGCAAACTGTAACCACAATGAGCTAGAGGAAGAAAAAAAGGCCAAAACATTTTTTTTTTCTGTAAGAAAAGGTTTGTTAAGGACTGAACAGATCACACACACAAAAGTCATGCAACCTTGAGCTGCTAAAGAAATATATTGTCAACTTTTTTTAACTGAGAAAATGTAGCTGAAATCTGCTAGAAGGTGTGAAAGGGAACCAACAAAGGATTCATGGAAGGTAACACTTCTGAGGTCTTGTGTTTATTTTACCCTCGCACATGAGCTTGAGGGATGGGATGGGTTAGTTAGATTGGTGATTCTTTTTTCTCAGATATTTGGTCATTGTTCGGGGCTTATGACACTCTTGTCCCTTAAATGTTTTATCGTTTTTATTATTAAAAAAAAAATAATACAGGTACTGTGAGTAAGTTAAAGTTAAAAACAGTAATCTCCTATTACGTGTTGGCAATAAAAAGTGATGTTAAAAATTCAGATATAACATGAGTGGTGGTCAGCTCTGATTCTCTCCTGAGGGAGGGAAGACTCAGAGAGAAGGTTGAAACCAAGATGGGAAATGGCAGGAGACCCCAGTTCCATAAGTGGGAAGATAAAGAATGAGTTTCCTTGTTCCCAGTACCTCCCAGTTCACCTTCCTCAGATCACAAACACCATCAAACTGGTGCCCAGTCACCAGGAGAATTCAGGAACTGCTGCCGCTTTTCTGAGAGTCCCAGGCCACCATACAACCCAAACCATCCCTGTCAATAGATCGTGTCTGTGCAGACATTGGCCACCAGGTGGTGCCCAATTGCACAAAGGACCAACGTGGGTTGGGCCATGTGCCCTGACCCCCAGGACAGGCAAGCTCTCCCTGGGCCTTTCATTAGCTTCCAAAGAATGCCACCCTCCCTTGACACTATTTATTTTAAGTATCACTTTTTTTTCAGTGCCATTTTACTCTAGCATTTCTGGGTTTAAAAGAAAGAAAGAAAAAAAAAAAGATACATTTCTTTACCCCCTGTCCACCACAAACTTGTACTCCCCAGAAGCTATTTTCAATTTTTAAAGGCTTTTTTCCTTTTCTGGTATTTACCTTCGTATTTTGAACTCAACCTGATTTTATTGTGATTTCTTCATTTCATTCTGTTGAAGGCGTTATCTACTGGCTTCCTACTATGGATGATGGAGTTTCAGTTCTGTTATACCCCTTCCTTCTACCGCGTAAGAAGGCACTTCTCCTCCCTACCCTCCCAGTATACTAGTGTACTGACTTTTGGTTAACTCACTTTTAGTATTTACATGATCACTCTGTAAATAGTAATCACAGCTGGCCAATGGAGTCCTGCCATGACATTTCCTTTCTTGTACAAATTTTGTTATTCCTGAAGGTAACAGGTGCTTCAGTTTTTCCAGTTGTTTTGTTTTCTACATAACTGTCATTTTCAGTTCTACACATGCAAACAGAACTATCCATCTCTCCATTCATTCAGAAACATCAGGTAATCTGTTAGTGTTTATTTTTTTTCTTGGAAGCCTCATTCTTGATGCTCTCTGTGCCCAGCTCCAGGGTTATCTGCCTGCACTTGAGGATGATTGGCAGCTCTCGTCCTGGGACCCTGCCTCTCAGTCCTTCCGCCTTTCTCTCTGCCTTTCTCTCCTAGGGATCCCGGCTTCCTGAGGGCAGGCGTGGGGAATGTCTTTCTCTTCCATGCTTCACTCCCTAGTTTTGGTGAAGTTAAGTCTTCCAGTAGCTTTGTTGGAAAGGGTTCATGGAAGGTAACATTTTAGAGATGTTTATCTTTATTCTACCCTATACTGTGAGGTTGATGGATAGGCCAGGGTAGACTAGCCATTCTTCTCCCTTAGGATTTTAGACATCGCTCCTCTGTGTCCTCATAGCCCTATTGAGAATATGATGTCCTTCTGGACCATGATCATTTAACGTGAAAAATTTTAGGAAACTTTTAGGCTATTCTCCTTATTCCTAGGGGGTCAGAAATTTCATAATGAAGTGCTTTGGATTTAGCTATTTATTTTTGTTTAAAGATACACACCAGGTTTATTTTTTTGTTTGTTTTTTATACATATACATGTATCTATTCTTTTTCAGATTCTTTTCCCATTTGGGTTATTGCAGAGTATTGAGCAGAGTTCCCTGCGCTGTACAGTAGGTCCTCGGGGGTGATCTATTTTAAACACAGCCGTGTGGACATTTCTGTTCAGGGTACTCAATATCCCTTTTCATTCCAAAAGGTCCTTCAGTTCTGGGAAACTTTCTTGAATAAGTTTTTTGATAATATTTTTCTCTCCACAATCTTTATTCACTTTTTCAGTAGCTCTTATGATTCAGATATTGGCTCCCTTGATTCATTTTCTAGTTATTTTTTCTCCTCCTACATTCCACCCTTTTGCTTTTTGGGAAACTTCCCGACAACTTTATCTTCCAATCATCCTATTGACTTGTAAAATTTCTGCTCTCATAGTTTCACTTTTCAGGAGCTCATTTTTAGGTAAGTAATCCTTTTCATATCATGACATACCTGTTTCAGGTTTGGAAACGTTTCGGTTATCTCTCAGGGGTCATTAATTACAAGCCTTTCCTTGTGTTTAGTTTGGGCTTTTCTTAAAATGTCTGTCAATCCTTCCGTGTACATTTATTTTTCAGAAAGAGAACAAAGTTGTTAGTAGGAAACCTACGTATCATGTGCATGAGATGGGAGGGAGGGGCTTGTTAATTAGCGGGCTTCTCTCTAGGCTTCTCCCCTGGGGACCCCCCACCCCTCAAATGCCAGTATCTGGGGGGGGTCTCTTCTCCTGTGGGTCCCTTTCCCAAAGAGCAGTCTCACGGAGGGAACGGAAGGTGCAGGCAGGGGTGACGTAAGTTTGGCTGCCTGCATCGTGCAGTCTGAGCAAAGCGGAGGGAGGCGCTCAGCTTAGGGGTGTGGGTTTCAACTGAATTCTTTTTTTTTTTTTCTCACAACCTACCCCCATCCACAGGGTTCCCAGGGCTCCTGGTACTGAGTCCAGATGCTCTCTGGAGGTTTGTCCAAGTCTCCTGCCAGGATCTTCTGGGAGATGCCTATGGAGGGGGTCACCTGGGATACCACCTTTCCTTGAAGACTCTCCTTCAGAGCACCTGGTGCCTTCAGATGCCTCAGTCATTCCAGGTTCCTAAAGCCCAGGCACCTTGCCTCTTGTTGACCCCTTGCAACAGAAAAAGCTTCCAGCTTCTTTCCTGTCCGTTCAGCACACAAACTCACTCCCCGCTCCACGGCTTTTCAGGTTACATTGGCCTCCTCTGCCCATGTTCGGAGCCCCTCCATTCGCTCTGTCCTTCAGAACTCCACTCTTTTCCTGTCATTGGAGTCAGCTTCCCGAGGGGAGCTTGTGTCCTGCTCTCCACGGTTAACTGGAAACCCTCTAGCTTCTAGGATGCATCGTCTGTTTTCAGGCCTTTGGGGAATGATCCACAAAGAATTCAGAAAGTGTTTCCTACCAAAGTTAGGGAACGGGAGGACAATTCGGGCAGCCGCAGAGGGCAACAGGGGCCTCAGAATACCGACCTGCAGCTGGAAAGACTGCCTTGTTCCTCAACCACTTGCTTATTAGTGGACAGACCACAGTTCTCCAAATCCGTGTCCTACTCTGGAAAATGAGCCCAATCTACCAATACCTGGGTCACACAGCTATCGCGGGGAATATGCTCAGGCCCTCTGAAAAGCAGGAAGTGTCACAGTCAGTGCAGACCATTTTGGTCACCTATCTTAAAGTTGGCATGTTTATGAGTGCAAGATAATATTTCTTTAGCTTTTTAAAAAACGGAGGCTATCAACAGGGATGCAAGGCTGGATTTCGATAAAGGACCCGGAACACAGGGCGGCAGACCAGTCCACCGTCTCTTTTCCGGACTGAATGTACTCCATCCCTGCGGGTCCTACCTCCTTCCCCCTCTGGACGCGCGGAT
This sequence comes from Physeter macrocephalus, assembly GCF_002837175.3. NCBI lineage: Eukaryota > Metazoa > Chordata > Mammalia > Artiodactyla > Physeteridae > Physeter > Physeter macrocephalus. The sequence goes on along the minus strand of NC_041221.1, from coordinate 11,271,650 downwards.
GCTCGGCTGCTGCTTTAAGACTGCAGAGCGCCCCAGCGGCCAGAGGCAGGGGAGGGGGTCCCCGCTCGCCTCCGCTCCGCTCGCTCCTCGCCCGCCCGCCTCCCAGCCAGGGAAGGTTAGCGAGGGATCAATGTGATTCGGGCCGCAGGAGAGGAAAGATGAGCCTGCCCGCCCGCCTGCTGCCTGGATGCGGAGGCTGAGGGCCGACGCACGGGAGGCCGCTTGCTGCGCAGTCGGGGCGCCGGGCGCCCGGGAGGAGCTCACGCCCGCGCCTGCGGCTCAGTCCACCTGCCGACCTGCCGGCGGCCCCCTGAGCTGAGGGCGCACCTGGGCTGCAGCCCCGCCGGCCCGCTCCGGCCGCAGCGTTGGGCGCGGCGCCCGGGAGCAGGTGTGCAGGAGCGCGGCGCGCGGCGAGCGCAGCCCTCGCCCCGGAGGAGCCGGGGGACCGGGGAGCGGCGGGGCTTCGCCCAGGTGAGCGGCCGGCGCCCTGCGGCTGGGGCTCCTTTCCAATCTCTGCTAATTAAAAAGAGCATCCAAACATGGACATCGCGCTTCCATGCAGGATTTCAGCGATGGACCCTCTTTTGTGTTGCCAGTGGATAAACTGCAAACAACTGTGCCATCTTTCAAGCTGGATTTACCAGTAAAGCCACAGCGTAGTCTAACTTCCACGAAGCGGGCCTTTTATGTCCTCAGCCCTCCCGCCCCGGCAATGTTCTCTTTTGGAACATTTCAGAGGAGTGTCGATTTCCCGCCAGGTTCCTCCTCAGATTCTGGGGCTGCTCTGAGTAGAGGGGCTCAGTCGCACTTTGTTGAAAAGGCTTCGGGTTGAGTCCGTAAGGGGCCATATACTGAGGTCTGCGCCCCAAGTTGGGCTTAAATTAGGGCTGACACCCACCCATCAGGGTGTTTTAACCCCCTTTCTGGTTTTACCTTTGCAGTTGGTTTGAGAAATTCAGGGATCAGTTTTTCCCCGACAGAAGAGGTCGTGCCATGGACTCTTTCTGGTCATTCTCGTCTAAGGTCTTTCATGGAACACAGGATGCCGGAGGCTTGAGCTCTTCTGCATCTTCACGTTGGGGAAAGGCGTCCAGACGAACCCGTTATTTCTGGGTCGAGCAGGACACTGCCACTTTGCTCTGCCCGGCCGGCTTGGGTCGTCTCTGTGGACAGTCTTCTCCATGCTCTTTCCCCGCTAATATCTGGGAAGGATCCTGGTGTTCCTGAGTGACTGACACTGTTCCCTGCTTGTGCCTGGGGCAGAGAAGAGAGGCAGGGGTTCATCCTCGTCCAAAACCTGCTTCCTGTCCGCTTGAGCCCTGTCTGGCCTAACTTGCTTGTACTCCTCCAGTGGACCTGCCTTGTTTCGGATAATGATGATTGTTTTGTAATTCATATGTTTTTGTCACTTTTGTTGTTTTCCCCCTGACGACCAGCCATGGCAGGCCTCCAGCCCTGCCTGAGCACCTGCCTTGGACTGCTACCCTGCAGCTCATTTGATCCATTCACGGACCTTCAGAGGCAGATTATATTCTCCCCAAGGCACAGGTCCACTGCTGATATTGGTACCCAACACGCTTAAGGTCACACAGCGGCGGATCTGACACACGTCATCTAAGAGAGCAGCTTACAGATTATGCTTCAAAAATCATTCCTGACCCTCACGCATTGCTCGTGGGAATGTAAAAGTGTGCAAACCACCTTGGAAACCAGTCTTGGGGTTCCTCAAAAATTTAAAAATAGAGTTACCATATGACCCAGCAATTCCATTCCTAGGTATACGCCCAAGAGAAAAGAAATGAATTGCCACACAACACACAAAATGTGTACATTAATAGTCATAGCAGCATTATTCATAGTGTAAAATCATGCTAAAAGGAGAAATAACTCGAATGTCCATCAACTGGTGATTGGATAAATCCAGTGTGGAATATCGATACAGTGGAATATTATTCAGCTACAGAAAGGAATAACATATAACACACGCCACAACATGGATGGACCTTTAAAATCCTGAGCTAAGTGAAAGAAGCCTATCAATTACACATGGTCACACGCTGTATGATGCCATTTATATGAAATGTCCAGAATAGGCAGACCCGTAGAGAAAGTGGGTAGAATTGTGCTTGCCTAGGGCTGGGGGGCGGGGGGCGGTGGTGGAGGGAAATAAGCATGAGGTTTCTTACTGGGGTGACGAACATCATGTAAAATTAGATCTGGTGAGAGTTTCCCAACCCTGTGAATATCACCAGACCGTTGAAATGTGCAGTTTAAATGCGTCGAATGTAGGATATGTGAATTCTCTCTCAATAACACTGTTATTTAAAAAGTAGCTCTTTGTGACCTACTGGGGTAGCCGAGATGCCAATCCTGCTAGCCAGCTTTGGACACCCACACTCAACCTGGGAGCCTGACATTGAACCATCTGTTCCCTGCGAGGATGCCAGTGAGAGCCTCTTACGTCCACCTTCCCCCAGGAGCTAGCGGGACTGCCACGTGATGGATATTTAATAAATGACTGCGGAGCAAATAAAGGAAAGAGTTGATTCCTTTTAACTTGTTGCTATTAAGACATTATTACTCCTGGGCGGGGCCCTGCCTTAATCCCTTATGGAATTTCCAGGTTTAGCTTCTATTATCAACACCTGGGCAGGGTGACCGGCTGGAAACGTCCTGATGCAGTGCCTGACACTCAGTAGACTCAGCAAATGCCTTCTTTCCCCCCAAGCTCGACAGAGGCTGGACATGGCGAGGTGTGGGAGGCTCAGAGTGTGCCCGGCGGACACCGATGCAGGACGGAGAGGATGTCACAGCCAACCCCCGTCACCCTTCTATCTCCATTAGAACTGGGCTGTGCACAGTACTGAAATCAGGGCAATTGCCTAGTCCCACCTCACCCACCAAAATGTCCACTGTGCACAATCAGATACGGTTTGGAGGTGACAAACTGCCTTCACGTGCACTGTCTCAAATAAAATCACCGGCAACCCAGCTCTTGTTTGTAGGTGATAATCAGAGCTCGGAAGGGTTCAGTCCTTCGAGATGACTGCCAGGTGGGGTTGGAGCTGAAGATCACACCTGGGTCTCCTGACGCCGACGCGGATCTCCATCTCTTCGCGCAGCACCCCCTCTCTGGGTGTGTTTTCCATCGCCTGATACGGATAATTAACAGGAGAAATGGTCTGATGTTGCTTGTTTCCCCTTTTTAGCTCCACCTCTCAGTCCCAAAACCAGGTAAAAAAAAATGTAAAGCCCCTAGGTGGGCCTCCAAGAAAAGTTTCATGCTCTGTCGTCTGAGAACCTTTGCCTTCTGGAGGAGATGACATGTGCTTCCACTCCTGTACACTCTCCAGGCTCAGAACTGGGGCAGGGTGAGACGATGCCGGAGGGAAAATTTTTGTCCAGGAGCAAATGACTACTTTTCCCTTCAAAATCTTCCACTAGAGTTTGGAGTGCATGAATGCATCTGGAAATTGAGGACTGAGATTAGAGAGAAGATTTTAAATAGAAAATAACCTCCGTATATGTCTCCATTGGGCACGAGGATGGGGGAACAAAGTCATTTCTTTGCATTCAAATGGAGCATCCAGGGCTTCCCTGGTGGCGCAGTGGTTGAGAGTCCGCCTGCCGATGCAGGGGACACGGGTTCGTGCCCCGGTCCGGGAAGATCCCACGTGCCGCGGAGCGGCTGGGCCCGTGAGCCATGGCCACTGAGCCTGCGCGTCCGGAGCCTGTGC
>NC_041221.1:11262275-11267724 GCF_002837175.3 Physeter macrocephalus | reverse complement strand
GCCTGCGCGCCCGGAGCCTGCGCTCTGCAACGGGAGAGGCCACAGCAGTGAGAGGCCCGCATACTGAAAAAAAAAAAAAAAAAAAGGGAGCATCCCAGCATGATGAATGGGGGTGCAGGGCCCTGGAGTTTAGTCTTACCGCAGTAAATTATATGATCAGGCATAAATCACTTACACTCTCTAATCCTTGACATTAAGTACTATAAAATGGGAATAATACTGTTTGGGCTATTCTCACAAACATATTGTTAATCATATATAAAAGGAAAAATATTTAAAAGTTATTAAGAATATAAAAGTCTATAGGAGTGTCAGATTATTGTCATTCTTTATTTTTATTACTATGTATTAAGAAATAGAAAGAAGAAATATGCTTTGTATATTAATGTTTAAATTCTGAGGATCAAAGTTTTTCCAAATAATAAATAAGTTTTTTTTTTATTCCGTGGTGCTCCAGAAAGCAATTATTTATTTGTTTCTTCATTGAACCAACTGAATGAACAAATAGTGTGGATTGGTTATTGCCCATCTGTTTGTGCAAATACAGATTAACATTTTACTCCGGAAAGAATGGTTATAATTTTTCAAATCTATATTCCTATGCATAATAAATCCACAAAAATAATAATAGCTCTGAGATTCCAAAAGGGCAAGTTCCTTCTACTCCTCCCTTTTAAGGACAAGTATTTTTCCCCAGATCTAAATCACTTACATTTAAGTGACCCGTGTCCCCTGCATCAGCAGGCGGACTCTCAACCACTGCGCCACCAGGGAAGCCCTAAACTTATATTTTGAATAGATCATGAGCTATTGTCATGAAACATCTGCTCTCACATGAAAACTCTCATGGCTTCAAGGTGAACAAAATCCCATTATTTCATAAGCAAAGAGCCTCTATACTCACTGAGAAATTTTAGTAGATATAGTCTCTACCATTCTTTCTGCCTCTTGCTTATGTAGTAGTTTTTAAATAGCTGTCTTGAGACGTCATTCATATATCATGGAATTCACCCATCTAAAGTGTACGATTCAATGTTTTTTAGGATATTCACAGACATGTACAGACATCACTACATCTAATTTTAGGACACTTTTGTCACCCCCAAAAGAAACCCTTTACCCGTTAGAAGTCAATTCCCGTTATTGCACCTCCTCCAGCCCTAGGCGACCGCTAATCTAGTCTCTTTCTCTATGGATTTGCCTATTCTGGACATTCATATAAATGGAATCACGCAACATGTGTTCTCTGTGACCGGCTTCTTTCACTTAGCGTACTGTTTTTAAGATTCATCTCTATTGATCGTCAGTACTTCATTCCTTCATTTCTGAATAATATTTCATTATGGGAATATACCATATTTTATTTATCTCTTCATCAGTTGATGTGCGTTAGAGTTGTTTCCATTTTTTGGGCAACCATGAATAACACTTCTAAAAATATTCATGTACACATTTTTGTGTGGACATAAGTTTTCATTTCTCTTGAGTAGTTACCTAGGAGTGAAATTGCTAGGTCATATGGTAACTCTGTGTTTAATGTTTTAAAGAAACTGACAAGCTGTTTTACAAAGTAATTGTACCATTTTACTTTTCCAGCAACAGTGAATGAGGGTTTCAGTCTCTTCAAATCCTTTGGGGCATTTCTTTTTACCTCTTCCTGCTGCTTAGTGAAGCAGCTTCTCATTGAGGTTTTGATTTCTGTTTCCCTGATGACTAATGATGTTGATTGTTTTATCATGTGTTATTGTCCAATTGCATACCTTCTTTGGAGGAATGTGTAATTAGATCCCATTATTTTAACTGGAGTATTTCTTTCTTTAATCAGTGTGCTATAAGAGTTCTTCATAGGTCCTGGATATAAGTGCCTTATCAGGTATGTGATCTGGAAATATTCTCATTCTATGGGTTGTGTTTTCACTTTCTTGATGGTGTCATTTGCAGTACAAAAGCTTTTAACTCTGATACAGTCTGATTTATGCATTTTTCTTTTGTCACTTGTGCTTTTGATGGTATATATAATAATATTTTGCCTAATGCAAGTTTACAAAGATTTACTGCTATCTTTTCTTCTAGGAGTTTTATAGGTGTAGAACAAATGGGAGTACATTGAACATTTAGGTGTATGGTTCATTTTGAGTTAATTTTTGTGTGTGATGTGAAGAAAGAGTCCAGTTTCAGTCTTTTGCATGTGGATGTCCAGTTGTCTCAACACCACTGGTTGAAAAGATTATGCTTTCCGTCTTGAATTTTCTTAGCACTCTTGTTGAAAACTAAGTCACCCAAAATTAAGGGTTTATTTCTGGACTCTCAATTCTGCCCCGTTGATTTACAGACCACACTATCTTGATAACTGTAGCTTTGTAGTAAGTTTCCCCCTCCCAGTTTTATTGAGATATAATTGGCATATAACATGGAATAAGTTTAAAGTGTACAACATAATGATTTGATATATGTATGTCTTGAAAAATGATTACCACAATAAGTTTAGTTAACATCTGTCAATCTCATATAGTTATATATATTTTTCCTTTTGATGAGAACTTTTAAAATCCATTCTCATTGTAGTCAGTTATGGAATTAGAAAGTGAGTCCTCCAACTTTATTCTTCCTTTTCAATATTGTTTTGACTATTCTTTTCCTTTTCAGTTACTTATGAATTTTAGGGTTAATTTCTCAATTTCTACAAGAAAACCATCGGGTATTTTGATAGGGATTGCACTGACTCTGTAGATCAGTTTGGGAAATATTGTCATCTTAATAACATACATTGGGGAAAAGACAGCCTCTTCAATAAATGGCGTTGGGAAAACTGGACAGCTACATGAAAAGAATCAAACTGGACTACTTTCTCACACCATACACAAAAGTAAACTCAAAATGGATCATAGACTTAAATGTAAGGCCTGAAACCATAAAACTTCTAGAAGAAAACGTAGGCAATATGCTCTTTGACATTGGTCTGAGCAGTATTTTTTTGGATATATCTCCTCAGGCAAGGGAAACAAAAACAAAAATAAACAAATGGGAGTATATTGAACTAAAAATTTTTGCATAGCAAAGGAAACTATCAACAAGACGAAAAGGTTGTCTACTGAATGGGAGAACATATTTGCAAATGACATATCCAATAAGGGGTTAATATCCAAAATATACAAAGAACTTATACAACTCAACATCAAAGAAACAGACAACACAATTGACAAATGGGCAGAGGATCTGAATAGACAATTTTCTAAAGATATACATGTGGCCAACAGGCACATGAAAAGATGCTCAACATCACTAATCATCAGAGAAATGCAAATCAAAACCACAATGAGATACTACCTCACACCTGTCAGAATCGCGGTTATCAAAAAGGCAACAAATAACAAATGTTGGCGAGGATGTGGCAAAAGGGAACCCTTGTATGGTGTTGGTGGAAATGTAAATTGATGCAGCCACTATGGAGAACAGTATGGAGGTGCTTCAAAATATTAAAAATGGAACTACCATACAATTCAGCAATCCCACTTCTGGATATTTATCAGAAGTAAACAAAAACACTAATTGGAAAAGATATATATATATATCCCTATGTTCACTGCAGCATTATTTACAATTGCCATGATATGGAAGCAACCTAAGTGCCCAACAATAGCTGAATGGATAAAGGGGATGTGGTATATATATAGAATGGCATATTAGCCATAAAAAAGAATGAAATTCTGACATTTGCAGCAACATGGATGGACCTAGAGGATATTATGCTCAGTGAAATAAGTCAGAGAAAGACAAATACTGTATGATTTCACTTATATGTGGAATCTAAAAACTACAACAAATAAACAAACATAACAAAACAGAGACCAAAGGGGGTTGCCAGAAGGAAGGGAAGGCAGGTGAGAGAAATAGTTGAAGGAGATTAAGAAGTTCAAGCTTAACTGTTACAAGATAAATGAGTCACAGGTATGAAACGTACAGCATGGGGAATATAGTGAGTAATAATGTCTTTATATGATGACAGATGGCAACTAGACTTGCCATGTTGACCATTTAAAAATGTACAGAAATATAGAAACACTGTTATTGTGCACCAGGAACTAACATGTAGTTGTAGCTCAATTATACTTCAAAACAAACAAACTCATAGAAAAAGAAGTCAGATTTGTGGTCACCAGAGGCAGGAGTTACGGGGAGGGGGAACTGGATGAAGGTGGTCAAAAGGTACAAGCTTCCAATTATAAGGTAAATAAGTACTAAGGTTGTAATGTACAACATGAAAAATATAAGTAACACTGCTGTATGTTATATATGAAAATTGTTGAGAGTAAATCCTTAGAGCTTTCATCACAAGAAAATTATTTCCCTTTTCTTTTATTTTGTCTAATATGTGAGGTGATGGATGTTCACTAAACTTATTGTGGTCATCAAGTCATGATGTACACAAGTCAGATCATTATGCTGTACACCTTAAACTTGTACAGAGCTGTATGTCAATTATATCTCAGTAAAACTGAAAGGAAAACAATAAAACTATTGAGTGAAATTTTTAAAAATTTCTTTATCTCATGTGTTACTCATAAAAATATGTCATTAAGGAACTATTCCATAGTTTTTCTACAAAAACAAAAAATATCAATATTGTCTTCTAATCTATAAACTTGAGATTTTTTTCATTTAATTTTCTTCTTTACTTTTTTGCAATGTTCATAGTTTCCAGAACGCACATTTTTCATTTCTTTTGTTAAATATGTTTCCAAGTATTTTATTATTTTTGATGCTGTTATAAATGGAATTGTTTTCTTAATTTCATATTCAGGTTGCTTATTGAAATTGTACAGAGCTACAATTGATTTGTATATATTGACCTTGTACCCTACATCTTTGCTCAAATTGTTCAATTGTTCTAATAGTTTTTTGGTGAATTCCTCAGGATTTTACATATACAAGATTGTGTCATTTGCAAACAGAGGTAGTTTTGTTTCTTCCTTTCCTGTCTGGATGACTTTTATTTCCTTTCTTGCCTAACTGACTGGATAGAACTTCCAGTACAACATTGAATAGAAATGGTGAGAGTAAAGTTCATTGCCACATTCTTCATCTTGGGGGGAAAGTATTCAGTCTTTCACCATTAATTATGATGTTAGCTGTGGGTTTTTTGTAGATGCCCTTTATCAGACTGAGAAAGTTTCCTTCTGTTCCTAGTTTGCTGAGTGCTTTTATTACAAAAGAGTGCTGAATTCTGTCAAATGCTTTCTCTGTATTTTTTGAGATGATCCTGTTTTTTTGTCCTTTATTCTGTATTTTTTTTTTTTTTTTTTTTTTTTTTTTTGCGGTACGCGGGCCTCTCACTGTTGTGGCCTCTCCCGTCGCGGGGCACAGGCTCCAGACGCGCAGGCTCGGTAGTTGTGGCTCACGGGCCTAGTTGCTCCGCGGCATGTGGGATCTTCCCAGACCAGGGCTCGAA
>NC_041221.1:11224460-11262018 GCF_002837175.3 Physeter macrocephalus | reverse complement strand
TCGCGGAGCACAGGCTCCAGACGCGCAGGCCCAGCGGCCACGGCTCACGGGGACAGCCGCTCCGCGGCACGTGGGATCTTCCCGGACCGGGGCACGAACCCGCGTCCCCCGCATCGGCAGGCGGACTCTCAACCACTGCGCCACCAGGGAAGCCCTGTCCTTTATTCTATTGACATGTGTTACATTAATTGATTTTCAGATATTAAACCACTCTTGCATCCTGGCATAAATGCAATTTGTTCATCATGTACAATCCTTTTTTAGGTTGCTAGATTCATTTTCTAGCATGTAGATGGAGGTTTTTGTATCTATATTAATAAGTGATATTGGTCTATCGTTTTCTCATGATGTCTTTGTCTGGTTTTAGTATCAGGTGAATATTGGCCTAATGTAATGAACTGGGAGATGTTCCCTCCACTTCTAATTTTTGGAAGGTTATGAAGAAATGGTATTAATTATTATTATTTTTTTTTACAAATTGATTGATTGATTGATTTTTGGCTGTGTTGGTCTTCGTTGCTGCACACAGGCTTTCTCTAGTTGTGGCGAGCGGGGGCTACTCTTTGTTGCAGTGCTCGGGCTTCTCATTGTCCTGGCTTCTCTTGTTGCGGAGCACGGGCTCTAGGCACGTGGGCTTCAGTCTTTGTGGCTCACAGGTTCCAGAGCGCAGGCTCAGTAGTTGTGGCGCACAGGCTTAGTTGCTCTGCGGCATGTGGGATCTTCCCGGACCAGGGCTCGAACCCGTGTCCCCTGCATTGGCAGGCGGATTCTTAACCACTGTGCCACCAGGGAAGCCCGGTATTAATTATTTTTAAGTGTTTGGAAGAATTCACCAGTGAAGCCATCTGGGCCTGAACATTTTTTCGGTGGGTGGGTTTTGATGGCTGATTCAATCTCTTTACATATTTCAGGTCTATTCAGATTTTCTGTTTCTTTTTGAGTCAGTTTCAGGAGTTTGTGTTTTTCTAGGAATTTATCCATTTCAGCTAAGTTATATAATTTACTGGCATACATTTTTTCATAGTATGTCTGTATAATACTTTTTAGTAGATCAATAGTAATCGCTCATGTTTATTTTCTAATTTTAGTAATTTGAATCTCCTCTCTTTTTTCTAAGTCAGTCTAAATAAAGGATTGTTAATTTTGTTAATCTTTTCAAAGAAGTTTTTGTTGATTTTATCTAAGGTTTTGCTATTTTCTATTTCATTAATTTCTGCTCTACTCTTTAATGTCTCTTTCCATCTGCTTGCTTATGTTTAGTCTGATGTTTTTCTTCCCCAGTGTCTTAATGTAGAAGACTAGGTCATTGATTTGAGATCTGTCTTATTTTTCAATACAGGCATTTGCAGCTATAAAATTTCCTCTAAGTGTCACTTAATCTGCATGCTATAAATTTTGTATTTCATTTTCAACCATCTCAAAATATTTTCTGATTGCCCTTTTTATTTCTTCTTTAACCTATTGATAGTTTAGGGTCATGTTGTTTAATTTCCAAATATTTGCGAGTTTCCTAAATTTCTCTCAGTTATTGGTTATTAATTTTTTCCATTGTGGTCAAAGAATAATTTGTATGATTTCAATTTGTTTAGGCTTGTTTTATGGCCCAACATATGGTCTATGTGGAGAACGTTCCATGTGCACTTAAGAAGAACATATAACCTGCTCTTGTTGGGTGAAGTGCTTTGGAAATGTCTGTTAGGTCTAATTGATTTATGGTGTTGTTCAAGCCCTCTTCAATGGCCTTCTGCCTGGTTCTTGTATCCATTATTAAAAATGAGATATTCAATAATTATTTCTGTATTGTCTATTCCTTTCTTCCATTCTGTCAGTTTTTGTTTCACCTATTTTGGGGCTCTGATGTTAGAGCATATGTTTATAACTGTTATATCCTATGAAAAATTGATGTTTTATCATTACAAACTTTCCCTCTTTTTGTCTAGAAACACTTTTTGCTTTAAAGTCTATTTCATCTGATAGTTACACAACTGCTCCAGTTTCTTTTATGATTGCTGTAGATTGTTTTCCACGCTTTTACTTTCAGTCTGTTTATACCTTTGAATTTAAAGTGTGTCTTCTGTAGTTACCATGTAATTGGATCTTGGTTTTGTTTTGTCTAGTCCAACAATCTCTGCTTTTGGTTAGATTGTTTAATTCATTCACATTTAATGTTATTATTGATACGGATGGATTTGTCTGCCCTTTTACTTTTTGTGTTCTATATGTGTCATGTCTTTTTTGCTTTCTTTTGAATTAGTGAATATTTTCTAAGGTGGCATTTTAATTTATTTAATGATTTTTCACTATACTTTTTTAGGTTTTTTTTTTCCTAGTGATTGCTCTAGAGTTTACAATATACATCTTCTTATCAGAATGTCCTCTAGATTTATATTAAAGTAATTCAAATGAGATTATACAAATGTTACTCCTGTGTAATTCCATTCCTTCCTCCTATTTTTGTATAATTGTAAGCTTGTTAAATTAACCTTCTTATTTATAATTTCTGATTCTCTTTCCTTCTGTTGATTTGAATTACCATATTGTGTCATTTTCTTCCTCCAGTATAATTTTGTTCCCATCTGCCCCCTTTTTCTGTCAAATATATTATAATTCTGTAGGTTATAGAACAAATAATACAATTACATATGTATTATTTTAAGCAACTGATTTTTAAAACAGTTAAGAGGAGAAAGGAGAGTAAATATGCAATTAAACTCTATTTTACAATTAACTATAAGATTTTGTTTATTGGCACTCCTTATTTCTTTGTGTAAATTGGAATTACTGTCTGATGTAAATTGTATTCAGGCTGAATACATTCCTTTAGTATTTCTTATAAGGTAGGTCTGCTAGCAATGAATTTGCTTAGTTTTTTTCTTTCTCGGAATATCATTAATATCACTTGCCCTTTGGAAAAATAACCTTCCTAAATATAAGATTCTTGCCTTGGTTTCCAGATTTTTTTTGTTTGTATTTTTGTTTTTTAGCATTTTGAATATGTCATCCCACTGCTTTGGCTTCCATCGTTTCTAATGAAAAGTCAGCTGTTCATATTGTTAGGGTTCCCTTGTATGTGTTAACTTGTTTTTCTCTTGCTGCTTTCAAAATTTCTCTTTGTCTTTGGCACTCAACATTTTGTCTAAAGTGGGTCTGGGTTTGAATCTCTTGGATTTATCTGACTTGGAGTTCATTGAGCTTCTTAAATACATAAATTGCAGACTTTTATCAAATTTGTGCAGTTTTCAGGTATTTTTAAAAAGCATTCTTTGTGCTTTCTCTGCTCTTCTGATACACCCATTACCCTTATGTTCGTGTGCTTTATGATCTCCCATATTTACTGAGGTTCTGTTCATTTTTGTCTTTCTTTTTTCTCTCTGTTTCTCAAATTGCATAGTCTCTATTGACCTGTGTTCAAGTTCATGGATGCTTTGTTCTGCCAACTCATACCTACTGTTGAGCCCCTTAGTGAATTTTTCATTTTGGTTGTTGTAATTTTCAACTCCAGAATTCTCACTTGGTTAGTTTTTATAATTTCTATCTCTTTGTTAATATTCTCTATTTGGTGAGACATTGTTATAGCATTCTTTAATTCTTTAAGCATGGCATCCTGATGAACATCTTTTATAAAAGCTGTTTTCAAGTCTTTATCTGCTAAACTCTAAATATGTGTCTCTCAGAGGCAGTTTCTTCTGCCTGGGCTTTATTTTTTGCTTTATTTTGTTTTGTTTAGTTTTTCTGTGTATGCATCACTCTTTCTTGTTTCTTTGCATGTTTATTAATTTTGTTTGTTTGTTTGTTGGACATTTCAGCAACTCTGGATACTAACTCCCCTCCCCCGCTCCCCTAAAGCTTGCTGGTGTTTGACGTTTTATCTGTTCAGTGACTCCGCTGAGCCAGGTCAGTGAAGTTCATGTTCTCTGCAGTGTGCCACCTTTGATATTGTTCCCTTGGGCATGCACAAAGTCACCCAGGGCATGACAATGGTTTTGGCCAGGCTGTCACTGTCCATCTCTTTCTTTGCTTTCCCTGCTGAGTTCTGGATGCTCTGCCTCTGTTGGTATCACACCCAGCTATTAACCTCCACTAATTGCAAGCTGATTGCTCCATTATTTTTAACAACATTCTGGGGCATAAAGTACTCCACAGTCTGATCCAATTAAAGTCAGACCCCTTTGCAGGGGAGTTACCTGAAGCCAGACTTTGGGGCTTGCTCTGATTCTAGGATGACTCTTCTTCACACTCTTTCTGTGGTTTTTCCCTGTTAAACTTCTAGCTTGTCTCCTATTTCACTCATTGCTATCATGAAGCTATTAGTTCCATGCTCCTCTTAATTGTGCACCAATGGAATCTCCATTGTTTTTGACAGTGCCCTGTGGCTTGAACTTTCCTATACTCTGTTCCAAATGAAGTAAGTCACCTGAGGCATATTTACAGAGCTTTCTGTTTTTACAACCTGTCTCTACCCCTGGGAAGAGCTTCTGTGATACTGCTCTGGAATAGTGGCCTGCTTCTCTTGGAGTGAAACCCTTTAATTATGAGTGGTGTGTGGGGCAAGAGTGGTAGCCTCAGGTATTCTCAGCTTGCTTCTCCTGGTGTGGAATCTCCACTCAGAAAGTGAGCTGGGGTTAGGGCAGGCAGTCAGGACCCAGTATTCTCAGCCTGCTGTGCCAGGGAGGGGTAGAACTTTCATCCTATGAGTGGGGGCTGGGTGGAGGAGGGAGGCCCAGAAATCTTGGCCATGGTTGCCTGGAACAGAACTTCTGATACACAGAGCTGGGGGAAAGGGAATGAGAAGTGTTGGTGGCTTCCTTGCCCTGGGGAGAAACTTAGCTTTTGGGTGGGGACCGAGGGGAGTGGGATCCTCGTGTTTTTGGTTGTACCCGCCTGGAGTAGAGCTTTTATCACGCTGAGGTGGGAGTGGGGTGGAGAGGGAGCATGTTATGGCTCAGATGTTACAGACACTCACTGTTCTTACTGAGATTTAGTATATTTTCTGGAATTAATATTTCTCCATTTGCTGTATGCTTTTAGAACAATTTCCAGAGACTCAATTTTTAAAAAAAAATAATTTTTGCCAATTTTATGGTTGTTTCACTTGAGAGAGGGTCCAGGTAGCTCAACATGCCAACATTCCAGAAGTGTTTCTTTATATGTTATTATTAGTTCATTTTTGTTTAGATTTTAGGTATTTCTGTTTTAATTTTTTTTCTCAGACTTACACGTGTACTTAATTTGAAGAGTCATATAGTTTACAAGGTTTGCTACAGAAACAGCATCCCATTCTCTCTTTCCTTTGCCCTAGAGAAAATCACTTTCAACGCTTTTTTTTTTTTTTTTTTTTTTTTTTGTGGTATGCGGGCCTCCCCCTGCTGTGGCCTCTCCCGTTGCGGAGCACAGGCTCCGGACGCGCAGGCCCAGCGGCCATGGCTCACGGGCCCAGCTGCTCCGCGGCACGTGGGACCCCCCCAGACCGGGGCGCGAACCCGGTTCCCCTGCATCGGCAGGCGGACGCGCAACCACTGCGCCACCAGGGAAGCCCCTCAACGCTTTTTAATTGTCTTAAAAAATGATCATTTTGTTTATAAATAACATGCTTGTACACAACATTTTTAAAAAAAATTCCAGTTTTAGGCATGATTTATTAACTTCCCATGATAGTAGATGAAGCTTGGTCTCCATTTAACTCTAACATACATGTGTGCTTCCATTATATGCCCTTTTCAAGACAGTTGTCGTGTTGATTAGACCAATATCACATGGTTTTTTTGCTGCACATTGGCCTCCTTCTCACCTGTCTGTGCAGGCAGGGGATTGGGGCCATGTCTGTCTTATTCACTAACATAGCCCATGTGTCTAGCACCAGGCCCGGAACACAGTAACCTCATTTAGCACTGGTTGAAGGAATGAGTTTGCCTGGGTGCCTCTTTGCCTTCCCTTGGGGGCTGGGGTAGACTTTGGATTTGTAAAGCATTCTGTGACCTTGGCTCTTCAACTGGACAGGACATCCTGAACCTCCTCTTCCACTACACTTGCAGCAGCTTGGTTACTACTCTGCTTCCTGGACCACTAACAGAGGATGAGGGAACAGCCCCTGACAGCAGTGGTCACCACCCACCTGCCTGTTGGAATCATCTGGAGAATTTATGAAATGCCAAAGCCTTGACTCCACTCAAGTTCAATCTCCCCGGGGGATTCTAACATGACAATCACTGCTGTTAACCCATTTACACTTGTCTTAAGCAGAATAGTAACTTATTGGTCACCACCTGGATTCCTGACTCATAGCAGACTGACATAAATGAATATAGGGGGGTGGGGAAGGATGTGCCAGAAAGTGGTCCCATACACCAAACAACAGGAACACTAGGTATAGGGACAAGCAGGTCTCTGCCCTACACCATGATGTTCATAATGATGGGCTTCGGTCATCATGAAAAATTCTGTTACGCTCCACATGTATTCCTTAAGAAGACAGGACATAATAAATCGTCGGCACTGAGCACTGCTGACGTACCAGGCACAGTTCTGAGCAGAGATGATGCTTTGTTTAAACTTCACAAGAACCTTACAGGTTATGATCTGTTGATATTCCAATTTTGCAGATGAGGAAACTGAGACCTTGAGAGATAGAGTGAGTTGCTCAAGGTCCCATTACTAGTAAGTAGAGGAATGAACTCTAACCCTCATCTTTCTGACTCTAAAGAGAAAATGTTAATCTTTATTTGAGTAAGTTCCTTTTGTTCATGAAAAGACAACTATGTTGGGAAAATTTCATTGATGAAGAACACATCATTATCTATCAGGGTTATCGTGTTAGTGAACCCACTGCTATGTTTACTTAAAAATTACCCATAAGGGGCTTCCCTGGTGGCGCAGTGGTTGAGAGTCCGCCTGCCGATGCAGGGGACGCGGGTTCGCGCCCCGGTCCGGGAGGATCCCACGTGCCGCGGAGCGGCTGGGCCCGTGAGCCGTGGCCGCTGAGCCTGCGCGTCCGGAGCCTGTGCTGCGCAACGGGAGAGGCCACGACAGCGAGAGGCCCGCGTACGGAAAAAAAAAAAAAATTACCCATAGGAATGGACTGGATAATGGTTGACTGATGTAAATTTTTCAATACTTATTTATATAATTGGTATTCAAAGCGCTTTGGTGGATAAAGAGACAAATCAAACTGATTCTATCATGTTTTACTATTTTGTACCTCCTAAATTGATGCAGATCCATACAGGATTGTATTTGCTGGGTTTTTGCAGTCTGAGTAACAGTGGATAGCAGAACTATGCTGCTGTACCCGTCTTCCCTCCACTGGCCTGTCTTCAGGCTATCCCAGTAAGTGCCTGGCCTGAGAGAGGATATTCTTTGTAAGCTGGACCAGGCCCCATTTTTACCTCCCTGTATGGCGAGTTCAGATCAGGTTTCTATTATAAGCCTACTCACACAATTCTGTGAATAAGAAAAGGGAGAGCCTGTAGTGTTGGGAGATTTATATTCCTCTCGTGGTAGCACGAAGGTCATTCTGACTATCTGCTTGCAGATAAAGACAAAGCTTTGCACTTTCTCTGCAGGTTCTGTTTTCTCCTCTAAGACAGGTCACTGCAGTTTCTTCAGGGAAGTCCAAAGATAGAAAAAAGAAATTGAGTGAAAGAGCATTTTATATTCATCCACACTTCTTCTTCTAGTGGTTGATTATGGAAACCCCCATCTAAGGGATGGCTGGGTGCAGGGCTCTGTGTGGAAGACACTATAACCAACAAAGTGTCTTCCACAGGGAGCTCTCAGGAGGGCAAGTCTTCAGCCAGATGATGCTCTGAGGTCCTATTAGCTGGGAGTAAGGTGGCTCCATCCACAGAGGAGAGAAGTTTAGAATCAGCTATTTTCACTCTAAAAGGCAAGGATAAGAAATAATTTTGCATTTTATCTTACACTCATTGAAAGAAGCTTTACTAAGTCTTAAAGTTGACTTCCTTGGCATTTGATTGATCAAGACCCCAGTCTGCGTGCTGGATAAGATTTAAATTGATACTGGACTGATTAAGAAACACAAATGAAAATTTCAGAGTACAAATGGAGGGGGAATCCTTAACTGATTCTGTGAAGTTTATTGAACCAAATATACTGCTCACAACCCTTAGGGATCTGTAGTTACTCAAGCTTCACTCTCAGCTGGGATTAGCACTGTGGCTTCCTGGAGTGGAGAGAGACCTCAGAAACCTGAGCAAGTTAGAGAATAAGGGATTCCCGTTCTTTCAAAAAAGTGAGGAGGCACCAGTATTTATACGGTAATAAAAAGATCAGATGATTTTTGGCTTGTTAGTTTTTTTTTATTACTTTATGCTTTCAAATAGCATCAATAAACACTAATTTAGGTTTCCATGGGGCAAAAGTACACAGGCATTGTAATAATACTTAAAATATATGCAAAATAACTTAGACCCTTAAGTCATGACACTGTAGACTTTTGAAGGGATGAGTTTCTCACTTTCCTTCTGGTTAATGAGGCGGGGAGAGAGGGAGAGACATATGTTAAATTTAAGGAAATGCCTATCTTTTTATAGGTATGCAAAATCTGTTCCGTATTGGTTTTTTGTTTGTTTGTTTGTTTGTTTTGCATCAACTCTACGATGAAGAGTGAAGGCTTAGATATTTCCAGAAAAGTTCTCTAGCTCTAGGTTCATGAAGAGCATCCAGCACTGTCCAATGTAACTTCTGCAATAGTGGAAACACTTCTTTTAATTCACCTTTAAATATAAATAGCCACATGTGACCAGTGGCAGATACTGGTTCTGACATATTGGACCGAACTATAGATAAGAATTTTTTAAAGCTCATTAATATCTTTTTTATGCTAATGACTTTTAAGTGAAAAAGTACACATACGCATAGAAAAATGAAATATAAGTAGTAACAAAACATCTATTTGATAGGAAAGACTATTTCATGAAATTTTGTACCCTTCCCATGTCCTACTCCAAGTCCCCCTTCTGAGATGTGACCCTGCATAATAGCTTCTTACCTTTCTCCATGAGTTGTCTATGCATGTATAAACATGTAAATGTACACACATTTCATTATATAAGTGGGCACACCCAGTGCCCACCATTTCCCCAACCCTGCTTCTTTCATTTCAGAACATCCTGGGGTTCTTGTCCTCGGAGGTCTAAAGCTGCCTCATCTTTTTAATGGCGGCATAGTAGTCCATTATCTCGGAGCACCATTATTTATTTAACTGGCTCCAGTAATGGATATTTTGGTTTATTACTTCCAGTTTGCTGTTGCAAACATCATTTTAATGATCGTCCACCCACTTGCATCTTTGCATACATGTTTGTGGCTGGTATTTCCCATGATAGTAAATTGCGTGAGAAGAGAAGTCTCAAAGACAGCACCAGGATACAAATCAGTTAGGATTGAATGCATTCTCTTCCTTGAGTTGCTCTCAGAATCAAACTAGAGTGAGTAGTTTCCCTCTGGTGGACGTAATGCTGACTGTCTGCTCCACGAGAGAAGTGGTTCTATATTGTTCACTAACGTACCCCATATGCCCACATTCCTAGCCCGTAGCAGGAGCTCAATAAATATTTGTTAAATGAATGAGTAAATGTCCTAGTTTTAGATCATATTCTGAGGATTTTTACCGACTTTGGAAAGCATCTGCTGAAGACTGAATGGGTTACCTTTGTCATAGGTAACAAAGGCTATTGATAACTCTGCTCATCAAATATTATTTATTTTTAATTACTTCATACTCCTTCCTGGAATAATATCCATTACTGTACTTAGAGAAGTGGCACTGTCAAAGTTAAGATGTTGGGACTTGTTCTCCAAAATTTTTCTTAAAATTTGATAAAATCATATACAAATTGGTATGGATAAAGATGTCACTGCCTGTTTCATGGACTGAGTTTTGCTAGGTTGCTCCCTTGGGCTTTCCTTGGTTAAGAGGACCAGTCCTCTGCCACCCTAGTGCATGGGATGTTTCTGCAACGCAAAGAACTGAACTGTGGCACAGAAGGGAAAGCCAAGGTTGCACGGTTGATCTCAAGCAAGATTTCCAAGTGGACTTGAATCTGACCTTCTCCTTCCTCTCATTCCATCTTCTTCCCCCACCGTAGGTGTCCATGAACACTCTGTGCCCTTTCTTCTGTAACCACCCAGTCTCCCTCCCATTACCTTGACCCTTCACCTCTGAGACAGCTTGCACCTTGAAGCCCTGGACACAGCCCCTTTTCTCTGTCACCTCCTCTGGGTTTGGCTTCTGACCCCTCTCCTACCCCATGGCTCAGCTCTCTTCAGGAGAGTGGGGAAGTGAACGTGATGAGGGATTTTACTTCTTTAGGGATTTTTATGATGAGAAAAGGTCAAAATGGGCTCTCATCCAGTACATCTTCAGTGCAATGGGAGTAGCAGATGAAGCATAAGTCTCATGTCCAGTGGGGCTCTCTGAAGAAGTGGACAAGAAGGAGAAGTAACCAACAATATGGAAGAATAGGCCCTTGAGTCCACAGTTGTGGAGGAGAGTGGGTTCCCAACTGGGTTGCAGCGAGGAAGGACCAGAAAGGTCAGGAGAGAAGGAGATGAGAGAACACTGCCCTCTAGGGTGAGCATATCCACCAGTACGCTCTCCGTGGTATTGTGGTACTCAGACCTTGTCAGGCTTCCTAAGATCCTTTATGTAATTTTATTATTGTCTTTTAATTTCATTTTACATAGTCATCAAGAAAATAAAAAGGATCAAACAACCCAGTAAAGGATAATAAACAAGTAAAAAGCAGATATTATACTACGTAGATAATTACCACTTCCATTTTGACATTGATATTCTACATACATGAGCTCATATTATACATGCTGTTTTTTCTAAATCAACCCTTTCTTATTTTCTTTGAGTTATTTTCTCCTTTCTTTCTCCCACTATCCCCACCTCAGCCCAATCCGTAACAAACGTTTGTATTGGTGTCAACATTTTTTCCACCCTTGCAAAGATTGCTCACACACACATACACACACAGATAGAGGGTTTCTCTTACTATTTGTTCTACAAAAATGAGACATTTTATATAGTCCTCTGCATCTTGCTTTTCTCAATTAGATATGCTGGCAATGTCCTCACATCACTGATTTTTTTGACTAATGTTGCAATACTTTCACGTTTTAAAATTTATTCAATATCCCTCATTGATGGGCACACAGATGATTTTCTTTCTTCTTTTTTTTTCTTTTCCTATCTGTTGTTTCAGCAAACAATGCTACCGTGGATAGCATTGTACAAATAGCTTTAAGTACTGCTTATTTTTTACCTCAGTGGGAGAGATTCCCTGGAGTAGAATTGCTAAGTGGAAGGGTAAGTGCATTTTTTCATTTTGTTTCTTTTTTTAAATACATACTGTCAGAATCTTTAAAAAATAAAGCTACAAAAGCATCCCATTGCCACGAGCAATGTCTGAAAGTGCCCTTTCTCCCCGCATCCTTCCAACGTTAGAATCTCCACTTCTTTTAATGCCTTTCAATTTGGTGGTGAGAAGCAATATCCAGTTGTTACTTAAACGTACATTTTATTGCCTGTTAATGTGATTGAGCAACCGCTCAGGTTAACTGGCTGCGTTCTCTTCTTCTGTGAGCTGTCAAATTCAAATCCTGAGCCCATTTTTCTACTGGCTTGATTGCCTTTTTGTTATCAATTGTAAGTGTTCAGGCTTTCATTGACATTAGGCCTTTACGTGTCCTGCCTGTGTCCTCAACCCAGCCCTCACTTGTCCTCCACCTTTTTCTGTGACATTTTGCTGTTCGAGGCGTGTACTTTTCTAGGTCTGCCTCATCTAATCGTCACTGCGGCCCTGTGACATGGGCAGGGTTAACAGAGCAGTCTTTTGAGGCCAGAGGCTAAGCCCCTCCCAGGGTCACACAGGTCGGAGGATGTGCCAGGGCGTGACTCCACAGTCCCCGTCTGGACCACAGTGCTCCAGACCTACATCCACCTGGGCACACAGCCTTGTCTCCCTGGCCTTTCCCACTGATGTTTTGGTCCGCTTCTCCCTGTCCGCTATCCCCCCGGTAATGATGGGGCCCCTCAGCCGTTTCATCTCCTTCCAGTGGTGTCTGGTGTGCAGCCCATGAGGCCGCAGGGCTGAGCTGTGTCTGGGAACTCGGGGGCCATCACCCAATGACCCCGGGCTGCTTCCTCTATGTCTGCCCCCAGGGCCTCACGGGGCCATGTCCCATGACACCAAAGCCCCGTGCTAGACCCAGAAGAATTTCTTCCCCACATTCAGAGCTGAGGCACCTTCTGTAACGAGGTGCAAAGCACAGTTGCCTGAACTTCTCACATCTCCAGGAATTTGGTGTGAACACTAGTCTTTCAAGAGAGGGCTGGTTTTGCCACTCCGGGTTTTAGGCCCCCTGGGCTGACCTGCAGGGGGCGAGCCTGGGTCCCCGCAGGATCCGCGGTCCTGCTCTCCCATCCCCCCTCTCCTGCCAGCCCCTCCAGGCCGCCAATCCCAATGGGCTGCCTTGATCAGCGCTCTCCACACAGGCCTATGTTTCCCTTTGAAACGTTGTCTGCTTCTGAAACGCATTTGATGCGAACCCCGCCTCTTACGATCCAAATCCCCAGACTCGGTAACTGTCTTCATTTGGAAAAATAACTGGTTAGCATGCCTGTTAGCAAGCCATCTGCACGGTGGTGAGTAAGGAGGGATTTATTTGGATGAGATGTTTATGCACGTCGGGGCTGACAGGTACGAAGGTTGTTTTTCCCGCTCCACCTGGGTGTCCTTTTGGCTATTCCTGTTCTGTAGTCTCCCAGGAAGTGAAATGGAGGAGATGCGCTGAGGGTCCGCGAGATTTTGCCTCCTATGACATTTGTCCTGGAAACTCAGTCTTTCTTTTTCATTCAGCAGATATTCACTGAGCGCTTACAATGTGCTAAGCATTGCTGTGAACGTGGTGAGTGCCACAGTCCCAGCTTCCGTGGAGCCGGGCGAGCCAGTTAGTAAGTACGTGGCTGTGTACGGAGAATGAAGCTCAGAGGCCGAAGAGCGGCAGAGTAGAAATGCTCTGGCTGTGCAGGGCTGTCAGGAAATGTCTCTCTGAGGAGGAGGCTTTGGATGGGGGGGCAAAGGCAGCAGGAGCGAGCCATGGGGGCGTCGGAGGGAAACATGTTTTAGGTGGAGGGTGGGAATGAGCTGGCTGTGTTTGGGGGAAATCAAGGAAGCCAGTGTTGAGTGTGTGACTAGGAACATAGCAGGAGACCCGCCCGACAGGGTGGTGGTGGTGGGAACGCCCACCTATGGCAACGGTGGGGACTTTGGATTTTATGCTGTGAAAGATCAGAGGGCAGTGGAGAGTTTTGAACAGGGCTTCCTGTGAGCTATGTGTGTGTGTGTGTGTGTGTGTGTGTGTGTGTGTGTGTGTGTGTGTATTAAAAGATCGTGCTGGCTGCTTTATAGACTGTGGGTGTGGGGGGTAGAAGTGGGTGGAATGTGAAAAGCTTCTGAGAGATGATGGTGTCTCTGTTTTTGTTCAGTCGCTCCTCTGTCCACACAGACATCCCAGGTGCCCCTGGGAGTCATCTTGCTGTCCTCCCTACCTCTCACCACCTCCTTCCTCTCTCTCACCACCTCCTGCTTATCGCTCACCACCTCCTGCTTATCGCTCACTACATCCTGCTTATCTCTCACTACATCCTGATTATCTCTCACCACATCCTGCTTATCTCTCACCACATCCTGCTTATCTCTCATCACTTCCTGCTTATCTCTCACCACATCCTGCTTATCTCTCACCACATCCTGCCTGTCTCTCACCTCTTCCTGCCTGTCTCTCCCCACCCTCTCCCTATCTCACCCATGTTTAGAGGAGACCTATCCTTACCAGACCTACAAGTGTTGAGCTTTGATTCAGGCCAAGTTCTGTCTCTGATGGGCTGGGCTACAGTGCAAGCTTCTGGGTCTCTCTGAGCTGAGGTGTCCCCATCTGAAGAATGGAAAGGACAGTAACAGCCCTTGGCTCACAGACAAGAATTGAATTCCATACGCATGTACAGGACCTGGCATAGAAGTGGACTCACCAGTGCTGACGAGCTAAAGAACCACCACATTGATAGTGACACCAACTGTCACCTCTATTAGTAGGGTTTCTAAATCTGATCATCTCACCTTTTAAATATCTCCTGATATTCTAAGACACAAGTGTCTTCATCCCAGGACCATGGCTTTCCCCAGGTCTTGATCATTTCCCCTCTGGACTCAGGCTAATTTTCTAACGGTCTCCCTGTGTCCTTCTTGAAAGCCTCAGGTTATTCTCCACTGTGTCCCTAGCAGGGAATGTTTCCCAAACAGATCGGATCGTGTCACTTCCTGCTTACCCACATCACTTCCTCTCGCCTTCAGGACAAAGTCCAAACACCTCGTTGTACTGGTCCTTCCGTGTCTGTCCCATTTCCTGCTACACCTGCCCTCACCACACACACACACACACACACACACACACACACACACACACACACACGCCAGCTGGCTGAGTTAGATGTACCGATTATACAGTCCCAATTATAGAGTTTATCTGATCAAATTATTTTAACTATTATCTGAATCCCCCACTAAACCGTGAGATTAGTAGGGACTGTGTTATAGTCATTTTTTTTTACATATTGTCAATTGTGTAAAGTGCTCTAAACTTAAGTGTACAGCTTGATGAATTTTTATATGTGCACGTATTCTTGTAACTTCCACCCAGACAGAGTCAGACAGAGAACACTTCAAGCAGCCTAGAGGTTCCCTAACAGTACTCAGAGACCTTCCTGGCTCATGCTTATTCATCCTTAAGCTCCCAGGAAATATGAGAGCAACCTGGAAGTAGCAGGCATGCTCCAAATACTTGCTGAAGGTCTCCATTAGTTCGCTGGAAGAAGAAATGGATGGGCCACTGCTGGCACACCCGAGCGTCTCTGCCCATTGCAGCTCTGAGACCAGAGGTGTAATAGTGCCTGATTTCAATTTAATCAAAGCACCAGCGGCCAGAAGGAGGCTTTATCAAGTAATAAATTTACTCAAAATGTTTCTGCAGGTCCAGTTGTAGACAGTAATGATTCCATGAAGTTGTTCTCTGTGCAATCTTTATCTAAGCCAATTCCCATATCTCATTTGATCATCTCAACAGTCCTTTAAGATAAGAAGAGCAGGCATGATTATTTCAGTTTTCAAGGGGAGAAACTGAGACTCCACAATGATGTCTGAACCTTTTCTCTGGCACATGCACCACAAATGGGCCTTGGGCGAAAGTGAGAGGTGGGGCAAGACCCTGGGGTCCCCATCCAAGTCCATGTTCCTTCTCTTAGGAAACGCATGTCACACCTCTTGTCTTTTGATTTTGGGTCCTGTTACAGGTTGAATTGTGTCTCTTCCAAATGATATTGAAATCTTGACCCCCAGTATCTCAGATGTGACCTTATTTGGAAGTAGGCTTATTGCAAGTTGCAGACGTAATCAGTTAAGATGAGGTCACACTGGCTTAGGGTGAATCCCTCACTGAGTATGACTGGTGTCCTTATAAGAAGATGGGAAGAGACACAGAGACACAAGAGGGAGAAGTCGATGTGAAGACAGAGACTGGAGAGTTACATCTACAAGCCAGGGATCTCTAAGGATTGCTGGCCACCATCAGAAGCTAGAAGGATTCTCCCCTACGAGGTTCAGAAGTGTAGCCCTGCCAACACCTTGATTTTGGACCTCTGTCCTCCAGAACTGAGACAGCACCTTTTTGTTGTAAGTCATCCAGTTTGTGGTACTCATTTCAGCCACCTGAGGACACTAACATAGCTCCCATGTGGGCAACTACCTATCTTCTTGGTCAGAATTAACTCCATGTATCAGAAAGGAGTGAGCCTTCCTCATTTGGCCACTGATGATCTCTCCACCAGAATGCCCTCCTTACTCACCCCCAACCCTCCTCTAGAACACAGCTCAAATGCTACCACTTCAGAAATTCTTTTCTTAATCAAACAGGAAACGGAGGAGTAACAGACCATGTAATTTGGGTGATGATGCTCTCCAGATGAGGGTTGCTTCTTATCTGGCATCATTCAAGTGGGCACAAAAGTAGCCTCTTCGACTTTCTCTCTCTTCTGCTGAGAAGGCTGACCCAGAGTAGGAGGAGGAGGGAGGGGGTGAGGGAGGCTAATTCCATATGGTGTGGTTTTAGGTCAAATGTTGATCTTCAGGAGGACAGGGATTACATTCGTTAGGAATACTGTACCAAAAAGAATTACATTGTTGGAGGAGGTCCTCAAGAGGACCCCACTGTCGGTTGACCCTTAAGGTGGAACCAGGCAGTCAGAGGCTCCTTCCCTCCAGCCTCCCACCCCATGGCCTTCTTGTACTAGGAGACGCTTCAAGGATGCAACCTTGAGAAAGCGAGGTGTTGAGACCATCTTGACTGGATACGTGATTTAACCCCATTAAGTCCTCTCTTGTTATAAACTCTTAAGATTCTGGGGGTGAGTGCAAAGATGTAGCCTTGTACCAAGACAAGCCTCCTATGTAAGTTTCCTTGCTTATTACACCTGTCACCTACCTTCTGGGGTGGCTGCCTCTGGGTTCTGTCTCTGGCCCTCCGCGTGCTGGAGTCAGTCTCAAGTTTCACCCGGGGAAGTTCCAAAGAGATTTTCAACGAAGACACATTAAACCTCAGTGTATTTGATAAAGTTGGTTTCTCCTGATGGCTGTTTGGGTGGAATGCCGCCTTTCCTCGACTCTGCTATGCATGTTGACATCTTAACTGCACTTGAAGGCTCAGCTAAATTGTCGCGGGTGTGTATGAGGCATTTATGTGCATGTATCACAGAGCAGTTTCCACCGTCTACCTGCACCAGAGCTCTGCATTCCATTCCATGGGTAGTCACTGAGCGTGTGCACGTGCCAGCCTTGGGGACAGCTTTCTGGAGAAATGCAGTATCTGAGAGCTCATGGAGCTCACAATTTCGTGGGATGTGAGTATGTTTTTATACTGAAGTATGTTCTAAAAATATTTGCAAAAAGAGAGCTTGGTGCTTGGTTAGGCCCATTCTGGATCATTAACCAACTCAGTCTGCAGGAGATGCATTAGGTGGAAGACCACAGAGGGCTGGCTTCATGGAGTTGAGACCAATGTGTCACAGACCCTTTCGAGTTGGGTCCTTCTGCCTGGTGTCACTCGCAACAATAGAAGGAGACCAAGTTGGGTTCAGAAGCAGAGGAAAGTTTTATTCTTTGATCAGAGAATGGAGAGGTGCCAGCTTGCTCTAGAGAACACGCTTTCCCGACAGGCCGACACCGGGCTGCTTCGCAAGTTTCTGGTCTGCGGAGGGAGGGGCGGCGTCATTGCCGCGAGGCGCATGCGTGTTGCTCACAGCCAAGTGCCGGGGCGCAGCATCTCTGCACACGGCCCACTGCTGCCATTTTGAATGGAGGTGCCCTGCGCAGGGTTTCTGCGCAGCGCTTCTGCGCAGGCCCTCTGCGCAGGCCCTCTCCGCAGGGCTTCTCCGCAGGGATTCGCCACGGGGCGCAGTTGCCAAGCCGGGGTGTTGGCGGCGGTCCTACGGCGGGAACTCTAATCTGACGCCTCTGCACTCGGCACCGTAATGGCCAGTGAAACTAGACTAAGCACAAAAGAAGAGGTGAGACCTTGTCTCCTAAATTCCCTCTTATTTTTCCCTGGGGCCCCAGTGGGCTTTGCTGGTGACAAATACTCTTGCCTTGGGATCTCCATTCCCAGAAAGGCCTGCCCTTGGGGTTAAATGCTCTGTAGTTGCCGTCATAAAATTTTTATTAGTTTTTAATATTAATTCTATCCCTGTACTTACAGTTCCCACACCATCCAGCCTCCAGTCACCTCCTGTGATGCCCTGGGCCTTGACTGGCCTCCACCTCTCCAACCTGCAGTCGCTCCCGCTTTCTGATGGGATGGGGGGGCGACGGGGTCATGTTGGAAGAGGAGGCTTGGGTTCTGCTGGTGCCCTCAGTCTGCAGGTGGGGCCTTGAGACCACACAGGGAGTGCTGAGGTTCGAATCAGCATGGTTTTTAGGGTGCCCCTCCCCCAGCCTGCCGAGCTATGGCATATTGTACAAGTGATTTGACCAGGGCCACCTGTGATCCAGGTACAAGCGCCACCCAGCAGGGAGATTGCAGTCCCTTGGCGATCTCCTGTCCACCACACGCTGGGACAGTGCCCTGCAGGAAAGGGAGATGGATGGACTTCCCCCTCCCAACTCCGGTGGGGCACGGCCTTTGGTCCAGTGGAGGGTGGTGGATGTGGGCCACTGGTGCTTCCCTGAGTCACACACACTCACCCTGGACTACTCCTGTGACCAAGGGTGCATGACATTAAATAGCAAATTAAAAAAACACCACGACAGGATGGGAGAGACTGAGAAAGAAAGGGAAAAGCTTTATATTTTAGCACCTTAAATGGTGCCTTTTTCCTTTTTGTAAAAGAAGCCCCCTGCCACCATTTTCATTCTGCACTGGACCCTGCAAATTATGTAACAGGCCCTGCTCCCAAACTCAGTAATAACCATAGCCGTCCTTTATCACAGTGACCACCATGCTTAGAAATATGTCATCGGATCTTCACAACCATATGTGTCAGGAACCTTGATAAATTCCATTCTATATGAGGATGAGGCACCAGTAACATGCACGAGCCCTGCAATGGGTAAGTGGTCCAGCTGGACTCTGACCCTGAGTGTGTCTGACTCCGGTGCTGGAGTGCCTGACAATTAAGGCTGAGTGGAGCCTTGCAGGTGGCTGGTATGCAGTTAAGAATTTGTGAATTGAATGAATGGGTGGAGGAGATGGATGCAGGAACAGAAATCACCCCATTACCTGCCTTCCTGGGCTGCGTTGAGGAAAGCCCAGAGCCTGAGCACCCTGGGTGTGCAAAGCCAGAGGACACTGGGGAGTGTGTAGGGCAGGGTTGGGCTGGCAGTCCTGAGTGGGCTGCAGCACGTGACCACCTGCAGCTGCAGAGCAATGGCGAGCATGCAGCATCATTGGCTCAGCTGGCCCTTCCTCATACATAGGGCCTGGCCATCTTGTGCCCAACTCTGGTAAAGCAACACCATTTTGTTTCTGCCTCACCATTTGCTTTTCCTGTTATTTTGTGAGCTGTTCTAGGTGTGCTTCATTCCTGTGTGTATTTGGAGGGGCGTGTGGAGCTTAGGCACAAGGTACCCAGTGCCCAGGAAACCCAACTTATTCCCCATGAGACCTCCCTCCCCCCTTAAATGCTTCCCCTCAGTCTTTCATGCCTTGCCCCTGAAATTCTACCTCGGATCCTAAATCGGGTGCATTCCAGCCCTGTTGGTAGTTATTTTGCAAAGTGATGGAATATGGATGCATGCGCTTTTTCAAGGTGTTATTTAGATATTATTATGACTTCAACGACCATACAGAACATTCAGGAAATGTTGTCATATTGGCTTTTCACAGTAATGTGGATGGGTTATATGTTTGGAATTACTCAAATTATCAGCAATTTTAATCAGGTTTTTTTTTTTTTTGCACCATTCAGAGAGCAAAATTAGAATTGCCTATGTTTGCAGTCTACCATGTATTTGCGATAATTAAAAATTAGACCGTGAAACCACAGAGATCTTTATAGTTGCAGCAGGATTTGGAAGTTGCATTTCTCTCCAGGCAAATGAACTGGACTTTTATGACAGTAAATACGAAAGCTAAATCCAGCTGAACATTTTATTAAAACTGCTGCCCTTTCCTGGTCACCTCTGCTTATCTGGCAACCTTCTGGAATAGTCACCCCTGGCCATAATCTTATTAGCAACCGGCAAGAAAATAGCTAAAAATAATGGGCTGTTGAAATGATTATTTAAACCTCGAAGAAATGCATCCCGATGACTGTGCGTGGCTGTGAGGTGCCTGCGCTCTCTCCGGTCCTGCCTCCAGTTCAGTTCCACTTCTCGGCTGCTGCTTTAAGACTGCAGAGCGCCCCAGCGGCCAGAGGCAGGGGAGGGGGTCCCCGCTCGCCTCCGCTCCGCTCGCTCCTCGCCCGCCCGCCCGCCCGCCCGCCTCCCAGTCAGGGAAGGTTAGCGAGGGATCAATGTGATTCGGGCCGCAGGAGAGGAAAGATGAGCCTGCCCGCCCGCCTGCTGCCTGGATGCGGAGGCTGAGGGCCGACGCACGGGAGGCCGCTTGCTGCGCAGTCGGGGCGCCGGGCGCCCGGGAGGAGCTCACGCCCGCGCCTGCGGCTCCGTCCACCTGCCGACCTGCCGGCGGCCCCCTGAGCTGAGGGCGCACCTGGGCTGCAGCCCCGCCGGCCCGCTCTGGCCGCAGCGTTGGGCGCGGCGCCCGGGAGCAGGTGTGCAGGAGCGCGGCGCGCGGCGAGCGCAGCCCTCGCCCCGGAGCCCGGCCGCGCCGCGTGTCCGGGCGGCTCGGCAGCGGCGGCGGCGGCGGGCGGGCGGCGGCCCCCGGGCGGGTGGCGAGCGAGCGGAGCCGGGCGGAGCGCGGGGGGCGAGGCCGGCGCGGCGCTCGCGGGAGGCCGAGGAGCAGCAGGGGCATGTGGATACTGGCTCTCTCCTTGTTCCAGAGCTTCGCGAATGGTGAGCCTTTCGGTTTGTGATGAATTTCATTTCTTGTATTGACCGGAGTGTGGGGGGATTGGATGCATGGGTGAAGTCTTTCCCTTTTCCTCCTCCATCTGGGTTGAAATTTGCAGGCTTTTATGTTTTTAAAAATCTTATTTATATTTCTTCGGGGAGGAGAGGAGGCAGTGAAGAGAGGACGGGTGAAAAATTGCTCTGTGATCATTGAAAGGCGCTTACCTAGCAAAGTGACAGCTCCGAGCTAACTCCTGTACTAGATAGCTACCTCATTCAGAATAAACCAGGTCTGCTGAGAGGAAGAGACGGAAAGATCGCCAGTTTGACACACCACAGACTGCAAGGGACATGACATTCCAAGTGCAGGCAGGTGGAGGGGTCAGTTAAGAGCGTCTGCCTTCAAAGCTTTTTGAGCGTTTAAAACATGTGCTTTAATTCTGCTGCAGTTCGTCTCCAGCAGCAAGAAAAGCCGTTAAGAAAGATCTGTCCTTCTGCCCCCCTCCCTTCTTGGTACTACAGAAGCCCCACGGTCATTTATGTAAAAATATGCACGGTAGGCACTGATAAGCATTACATCATCTGAAATGTTGACAGATTCTTTAAAACACCTGTATACTTGTAAAAATGAAACCAGTGACTATTGCAGATAGCATTCCTTTCCTCATGTCCATCCAGTATTATATCTTGAAATGCTTTCTTCCTGGGTATTTGAAAAGCTATTGCTCTTGACTGAGTCAGATCCAATTAGTAAGTGTGACTGCACCTTCGGTTGCCTGTCACCGCGTAAATATGAACTCGCATGTGTGAATGGCTTCCTCTCATCTGGGAATGAGAGGAAATTGTCATCATTTGGCATTGCCTGGGAGTAGTTACAGCTTAAATTCCCATTTCAAATTTCGGAACACAAATCTGCATAAAATGTATGACTTGCTGACAGTTAAAATTAAACCATTAAGCAGAATCCCGTACCCAGGAGGGAGGGAGGGGGAGAGAGAGAAAGGAAGGAAATCTCGCCCTTATGAGAAAATACCAGAAGCCAAGGGGAGGCTGTAAGATTTTCCTGAAAGATGCACAGGGCAGCTCTGAGTGTTAGCTGCATAGAGGTGCATTTTCTTTGCCTACCAAGATAGTACTCAAAGAATCAACACACCGACAGGCCAGAGGAAATGCATAAACTTTGTAAAATTAAAAAAAAAAAAGGTGACTAAGGAAAGGTAACACTGCAAGAAGGAAATCCTGAAATTCACATTAAAATGATACTTTGCTCTCTAATATAACCTAAAGCAAAGTGTTCAGAACTTTCATTTTGAGATTTCCTAGCAGGAAAGAATTGCAACAAGTTCTGACATGACACCCATCTTTCCCAGAGGGCACTATACCTCTTCTGCAGCCTCGCGGGAATTTACCTTGGGGGATAGATCTGCTTTAGCTAATGTGTGGTGATGCATCAGGAAAGTCGGCCCTTTATGCTGCTCTGCTAATGTGAACTCAGAGAAAATGTAAAAATGCTCACATACGTGTTCGAGCGCCACAAAGCATTGACGGCCTGTCTCACCTGTCAGGGCATACATCTCTGGGCTTCTCAGAAGGGCCTGGGTTATGGGATGAAACATATTTTCCACCCTATTGGGAAGTGTGTATTTCAGGATGAGGAAAGAGGTTGTGCTTCGGATTGTCAGTCAATTGGTATCTGTTTTACAGTTTCATAGTTATATATGACAGAAATAGGTCTGGTACAGTCTCTGAAACAGAGATGCTAAAATGTGTGACTATTTCTTTTTGAATCAGTTGTACTAAAATAATCATGATAGAGTCATATATAGTGAGAAAATTGTATAAAACCTCAAATAATCTACTCTGTGGAAAATACATGCAAAGGCTACGTATGTGCATTTATATTGAGTCCTAGAGCATTATCTTCTTATACCTTTTTCAGGACCCTTAAAATTGATTGATAACCACCACTATTGATACTATAATGAATACAGGTAGATTTCACAGTATGAGATATAGACTGTACATGCAAATGAATATTTTACTTTGCTGTATTACATGTTCTGATCCTATCTACCAGAAGGATATGGAATCTCATGTAAAAATGGCCCTCTCTTTATATGATGAAGCATTAAAAAAAAAAAAAAAAAAGGCCTGACTGTAGAGCTTTGGATTCTTTTCATTTGTGGGGGGAACTGGCTTTAAAGAGTTTTCAAGGAATGATGTTCAGTGCATACTGTGGAAAGGATCATAAAATAGATAGTCATGTCAAAATAAAATGAGTCCAGTTTGGAATGATGCCTGTTCATAGGACCATATTTCAAAAATGTGAAATTAAATGGTTCTTACCTATCTGAATGAGACTTGAAGAGAATTGAGAGATTTTTTTTTCAATAATGTCATATTTTGGTCTACCTTAATTTTGAAAAATTCCTGAATGTGTGTGATAAAAAAATCTATGAATTCTAATAGCTAAACTGACTACTGCTAGGCCTGAAACATCAAAACGTCTGACATGATAAAAAAAATAATTGTAAAAGATTATGCAGTTTGATATTTTGGGGTACTCATAAAATAAGAAGCCCACAATGTATCTGCATTTTAACAGTAGACAACAGCGTTTTTCCTACTGATGTAGTAGGATGTACATTTATTTCTTAATGAAAGCATGGTTGCTGGACAGGCTGCAGACAGTATTCAGGGTAAAACATAGAAGTCAGAGAACAGTCCCTTCATGGGCTAAATCCTTGAATGAATTACCTCACCTGATCAGGTGCAGTCATCATGCTTTAAAGCAGTCAACTTGTCTTGCAATGTTCTGGAAATACTCTCAGGGAGCTTCAGTTACTGTGCAAGGGAATGGGGGTCCCTATATGTGCAGATATGTCTCACAGCCTTTCCTTGGGATGGGATCACACTGCATTGTGTTTTATCACAATTTCTTTTGGCTTTAACTCTGATGAGAATACTCTAGTTTACAATTCTTGTTAAAAGCATAGGTGGGCCTAATAAGCAGATTTATTCTATATAATACATTTTTGCTAGTATCCTTGATTTCTGTTGTTATGTACACATAGGTCCCTGACATCATCCTTTCCTGAGCCATGCAATTCTGGGCTTTGCCGCTTTGCCATTTTCAGGGAGCTTGTGGAGCTTAGAGAGGGTGGGTGTTGGGAGAGAGAAGGGTGCTCGTCAAAAAGAAAGTGGGCTGCTGCATCCCCTGTCATCTCCACAGGGAATTACGTACCGCAAACTTATATTTTATTTAAATCTAGGAGCAGACGTTTATGAGTGCAAATGCAGCTTCAGGGTTTTAAGGTGATTTTTATTTAATTCATGTAAATATGTGGAAGTAAAAAAAAAATGTTATCAGGTGAATAATTCCAGGGCTTGCTCCCCACTTCTCCCTCTCCTGTTTTTATTAAGGAGATTTAAATTCCACCCCAGAATTACAGGGTTCATAAAAATTTTCTAGGTCTCTTAAGCTTGGGTGCCCCTACAAGATGCCCTGTGTAGGAAAACAAAATGCCATGCAGACCTTTATTAAATGCCAGCCGATCCTTCTCCACTTCTTACTCTCTCCTGAATGCCACTTCGGTGTGACGGCAGTTCGTTGCTGTGAATCAGTGACTCACTGGGCAGAACTGGTCCAATACAGCACGCTGATAGGGGAAAATAATTGTGACCAAGAAAAAAAAAAAAGCCAATCTAAATCCCTAATTCCTGGACCTCCATGTAGCTGTCAAAGTGTTTTATCACTGATGTGTCTGGGTTGAGATGCAGTGAGTATTTCATAAAGAGACTCAATGCAATGGGCATTGAAACTCCATGTAAAGGAGACAGAGAAAAAACCAGGGAAGATCATTTTATAAAGACCTAAGAACACTGCAGGAGACTGGAAATTTATGTTTGAAAAATAAAACGATGGATTTCTCAGTGGATGCATTTACAAAACTATGGCATCCAAATTTCACAAAATTAGCCGAATGCTACGGCTGAGATTATGAATGCGCCTCATAAATAATTAGCAGGCAGTGGAAATAATACGGTTAGCATTAGGTAGGGCAGAGCAGTCGGCAGCGCTTCCAGAGGCGAGCACGAGTCCGCGTTCTGGGTCCCCTGGGTGTTTGCCGGGGCGGCCGGAGGCCCCGGGCGTTCGCAGGAGGGCGCTGTGTCTGGGCATTTTCTTGGCGCTGCGCTGCCGCGCACGCTGGCTCCCCGGACCAGCTCCATCGGCGGCCTGGGAGATGGTGAGGCGGTGCTACCTTCCTGTCGGTTGTGTCCCTGCCACAGGACACTAGTGGGCGGCAAACCTCACAAGACTGGTGCAGCCAGCCTTCACGGGCAGACGAAGTCGCCGCCTCCGAGCAGCGGTGCTCTGCGCGGCGCGGCGGCCGGAGGCTCTCCTCCCCGCGGCTTCTCAAGTTCGCCGGGCCCAGCCTCCCGGGTCCCGGAGTTCAGCCCAACAGGAGCCACGAACGCAAAGGCTACGGCCGGCGAGGCAGCGTCCGCCGTCTTTGTTTCCAGTTTACCCCAGGAGGCCGGTGCTCCCAGCAATCTGTTGCAATCTCGAAGGTGCAGAGAAAGGGAAAGGCGGTGTCCGGGGCTGGTGGGCCCGCGGACCGTGCGTTTGCATCCCGCCTTCCCTTCCCACTGGCTGGGGAGCCCGGCCCCGCGGGCGCCTCCTCTCGGCGGAGGTGGCCGCGCGGAAGCAGCCCCGCGCCTGATTGGCTGACCTTCCAGTGTCATTGCGGGAGGCCCAGCCCGCTTCGCCGCCGCTGCTGGGGACGGGGCTGAGGCTCCGCGCCGCTCCTCTGCGCTCCCCCGGCCATCCCCGCGGCCCAGGACCTCCTCCTGCGCCCCCAGACAAACCCAGCAGCACCTGTTCGCCTGGACCAGGTGTTAATCCTTCACATGCCACAGAGCCGGGCACAGAAATTCTCATTTTAAATTCTCCTCTTCTCCTGCCCCTCCCCCCATATTCATTACTTTTTTTTCTCTCATGTTTTGAAAATATGAAAACACTCAAAGTTGCATTTCCCTTGTTGGATTTATGGGTTAAGATGAGGCAGGGGGAATGGGAGGTTCCAGCAGCCCGACTTGTACACACTGTGCAGTTCTGAATTCCTCGGCCGGTGGCACACCGTCCACCCAGGCGGCAGGAGGGCAGGCGCGGATAACCAGTTTTGGGTACAGAGGTTAGACAGCTTCTGATCGGGATGTTCGGAAGGACGGGATCCAGAGACCTGCTCACCCCAAATTAGATTCCTGCATTATCTGGTTTCCTCAAACCTTGGCCATTTCCTTGACAGTGTCTGGAGTAGTCTGTAACTCTGTTTCTTTGGTGCCTGTTTGGCTAGTGACTGCCTCCCTTACTGGATGGCAAGGTCCGAAGGTGAGGCTCCTGCCGTGCCGGGGTGTGTCCTTCGCACAGAGCAAAGTGCGCGCAGGGCGGGTGGAAACAGATGTTCACTGACTGACGGAAAGAAGGGACAGGATGATGGGCAGAGCCTTCCTCCCCTCCTTCGCCCCCTCCTCTCTCCCATCTGCCCCTGTCTCCTGCCTCTGTCTTATCCTTCCTTTCCGGGTTAGCTTCTTGCCTGCCCCATCTCTGATTCTACTGTATAAACCATCGCGAGGAAAGCACGTAGGCGGCAGTGTGCATGCCTTGGCCGCTGCCATCTTGTCTGATGCGCTGACTCCATGGCTGTAGAAATGCTCATGTTCTAGAAATGCTTCTGGGGGCAT
The DNA here is from genome assembly GCF_002837175.3 of Physeter macrocephalus. Taxonomy (NCBI): domain Eukaryota; kingdom Metazoa; phylum Chordata; class Mammalia; order Artiodactyla; family Physeteridae; genus Physeter; species Physeter macrocephalus. Next base: position 11,235,691 of record NC_041221.1, on the reverse strand, counting down.
TTTCTTCTCTTTTCCAAAATGGATTCACCTTTGGAATATGTGATGGGACTTCATCACAGTTACATAACAACGCTGTAATTGCTTTAGGTGTTCTTTGTGACTTGGATTGGGTCAAATGTCACAGGAAAGAAGATAATAAATGCATTGGACCCCTTGTTCTCAAGAGTACGCTGCTAGCTGGCACGATTTGAAAATCCCGCACAAGGTGTAACGCGCCCTGTCGCGTCCTGAAAGCCAGTCAGAAACATCACACCAACACATACGTTTCCCTAGGGGTTCCTGGCAATTCATTTCTCCATCACAGAGCCTCCAAGGATATCAAAACAAAGCTCAGTTCCTTAGGCCTTAATCGTCTTTAAAAAAACCACATTACTGTTTTCTTAAGCATTCTGTTGGTTTATGGGTGTCTGTCTCATCATTATCTTTTTTTCTTACTTTCCAGCAGAACCAATGGTAAAAGTTGGTTCCTTCATCAAAGTAACATGAAAGGAATATGTTTTACCATTAAAATTGTGATTTGTATCAACTACGAGAATCAAATTAGGTGTCTTGGAGCTTACAGTATTTATCATCGTTTGATTTTTGGAGATCTGTCTTTATTCTTTACTGTCAACACTTATTATTTTAAAAAAATCATTCACTTGGGTTAATTTTTGGTCTTCAAGCCCCCTGGGTTATGGAAATACGTATCACGGTGGAACAGAGAGGGATGAATGGAGCTGACCAGATAGATGATGAGAATAAGAAGAAGGAAAGAGGCTACTGCACAGAGAGACAGAATGACAGGTATTAATGAATCTCGCCTGCATCCCTATTTAAGTTATTTTTACGCAGAAGACAGTGAGTAAGACTTAAGAGTGAGGAAGCAGTCCTATTTATAGAAAGCCGTTTTTAAATGTAGCGGCTGGGAAAGCGAAAAAATTGAAAACGTGAGATCACCTCCATACGAAATGCTGGCTTCCCCTACCTCCCCAGGACCATGGAGATTTTTTTTTTTTTTGGGGGGAGAATAAAAGCATAACAGCCCTTGAGGAAATATTGAGAAATTGCTTCGAACTCTGCAGAGTATTCTTGAAATGCTCTCAGGGCTTAAGTCCATCTCAGACATGGGGAGGTGAGGGTGCAGAGCCAATATCTGTATTATTTGGAAACTGGGCTTCGGTAGGTCTGAACAGAGGAATGAAGTGAAGGGAGCATGTTGAACTTGCAGGGCTGCCACAGATATTTACCTGGCAATAAGCATTGTCTTTCCTGAAGAGCTCAGCAGCACAGAGTGGAGGGTGAATCTGCATGCATGTTTAAAGTAGAGCAATTACTAAGGGTTCACACTTAGGATCTTGTGATTATTATAGGTTCCTCTATATTAATGAGTTATTAAATTTTGGAGGTTTAAAAAATTGTGGCATATGCTCTTCTAATTGGCCAGTCCACTTGGGATAGGCAGTGTCACCACAGGCTGCTTGATTGACGTCAATGTTCCTGGACAAAGAAAAATGAACACACTTGCTCTTAGGAATGAAATAGTCTTCTTTCCTAGGACTGCATTTATTCAGTGTAACATTTTGGTTTTACTGGCCCCAAGTGCACCTTATTTTCTGTTAAGGGTAGAATCCTTGAGTTTGTATGGAAATGCTGCTGGTGTACAGGTTGCACGTCTGAACAAAAGCCAGACCAACCCCAAAGTATGATGCTGTGAAAAGCATTTTCCTTTTATCTTGTGAAGAACCATCTATGCAATGGGTTGTTTTGCAATCTCCTTAGACTGTGGAACAGGCAGGTTTGATGAGGTGGTGGAAGGAGATTTGAACTAATTTATTGCAGATTTTGTTTCATATGAGCCTTGCCTCTTTTAATATGAAAATGATGAACCAGGAAGCAGTTTTAAGCTTGGCTTTACACAAAACTTAAGCCATTCTTCTGCTTGTCCACTGTGCATAAATACTAAATACAGTGAAGTCAGCTTATAGTTCTTCCTGGATACCTGAATCTCAAATTATTGGATGCTTCTTCAAAACAACAGTGGTAATAACACTCTCAGTGAAAACTCTGATGACCTCAGGGTCCCCGGGTGCCTTCTGTATCCTCATGGGACTGAGTGATGGCTATGTAAAGCTGGGGTTAGAACCAGCATGAATGGGTCCATTGGATGCTGACCGAGGTGGCCTGTGTCACACCCTGCAGAGCCATGTCATTTGAAAGAGCTGATGGCAGTGGACACTCTTACCATTGATTCCTTTTCCTAATATTGAATAAAGCATTGATTTTTTCTCACGAGACCTGCTTTTTCACTCATCGCATGGACTTCAGGACAATGGGAGAATTTTTACAATTATATTGTTACAGAAAGGCAAAGCATGAAGATAATTAGAACCACTGCAATTTGCTGTGTTTTAAAATTTTACTCTTTTTTTTTTCCCTTTATGTAAAGACCTGAGATCTACTGTGGAAGCTTTTGAGTAAACATACTTTCTCATCAGAGAAACTTGAGATTCATTTCTTCTCTCCACAGTAGCCCCACTGTGGCATAATTTGATCTTGAGCTCCCATAAGACACCAAAAACCCCAAGTCCAAGTCTGCTTAGTTACAGCGTTTATTTCTTAATATTGGCTGTAGAGCATTCTTAATAACTGATTTGTAGCTGCCAGGGTAGAAATAACAGTGCTTTGTAATATCACGTGTGAGACTTCAGGGATGAGCTGAAGACCTCAACAACCACGACGTACTTTACTAGTCAAACGAGCAACTCCACACTGTAGAGAGGGGTGCAGCGGTGATTTTTATCACCCCTCCTGGAACTTGTCACGGCCAGTTCCTGCAAAGGGTAGCCATTTGTCTGTTCCATTGGCCAGTGAAAGGAAATGTGTAAAACGTATGAAAGGCCCTCTAAGGTACAGAATTCTTCTTTCATAAATTATTCAGGCTGGTAAAGCCAAGGTTAGCAGGGGTCTGTCTGGTGCCTTGACATGATAGCAGAAAGTGAATAGGATGGTTAATTACCAGACGTGTACATGCATATTACGACTCACCAAAATCAATAGCTATTAAATCTTTGGTGGCTACTGTCTTACTATAGGCTTGATGGATGTTTATATGTAGAAACGTGGGTAGAAGAATTTTGACCTAGATGTGATCTTGGTATTTGTTTTGGGTAATTACTTTGCTCAGTGGTCGGTTCATCTATGTCTTAGGAGATCTCATATCACCGGCCACAACGCCCCCCGATTTGTAGTTGCAAGACACCCCTTGGTCTTCCCCCACCCGCATAGCTCCATAGCCCCATAGCCCCATCACCCCATCGCTGGGGATGGGAAGGTGAGACTACACTGTAGGCCTTTGTGGTATCAGATGCTTGGAAGCCATGGAAGTTAAGGTTTACGGGAAGGCCAGGCACAGGGAGGAAGGAGCCACGCCATGTCAGGACAGCAGGAGTGTGTGAGGGGGAGGGCGGAGGGTGCACGCTGACTGGTGGCCAGTCTGCTGATGCCTTGAACCGTGTTCCATTTTACCATGCCTCTGTCGGGACCTTCCAGTTAAGGACCAGGGTCACTGGTTCTTAAAGCCCAGGTGGGCCGGCTCAGGGAGGAAGAAGTTGGGCATTTCCTGGAAGGCTTTTCCCCTCTTGAGCCTCTCGCAGGAGATTCGGTGCTGGCATTGTACTGGGAATGGGCTGTAGTTTGCAAAGCTCCTGAGGTCTAATTCTGATATGTACCTTTGCCATCTTTCCCCCCCGCCCATGGGTCCTTCAGCTTGACTGTGCGTAAGGCTCACGTGATCTTTTATGTTGTTTGTTTTATAGTTTCCCAGCTCTGACCACCAGAGGGTCTGGTTCTGCCGCTCTGGGGTATGCATGGCTGAAGTATCTGTATTATTATTCTGATCCCGGTGGCATAATCCAGCTCTGGATAGAACAAACTTGGAAAGAGGCTGCCCAGCCCCTGGCCGAGGTAGAGGGTCAGACAGTAGCTAGAACGTCGACCCCGTAAAGCTTCATGTAGACCCCAATGCGCTGTTGGGGAGCTCTCTATTGAGTAGTGATTTATTGAGAGGGTTGCTGGCAGAGGCTGGTAACAGGGAAGACCCTGAGTAGAGGGGTGTGATCCCAACCAGGGACGTCTCATCTGGATGCTAGTACGTTGAGAATCATCTGTGTATATATATCTGTACAAATATCTGTACTTATTTGTGTCCAAATGTATATAGGTGTGTGTATATACACACACATAATTGTTTCTTATTGCTTTAGCATATTTGATATCCAGGTTTATTGCGAGCACGTGCTTTGCTGTTGGACTTGGTCCTATTGTGTTTTCTCAAATCGACCCCTTCTTTGCTAGCAGCTGGAGTCCTGGCAGAGAAGCCCTCTGAACCTTAATGTAACCACATTCCTCCCAGGAAGAGATCAATAGTGGGAAACTGTTTGGGTTATTATATTGGAAAAGCGTAAGAGGGGCACTAGGGCAGAACAGACAGGACAGGAATACAGGTCTGTTTGCAGCTTGAGGTTCTGCCTGGATGCCAACCTGGGAACATTACACATGTCTTCTTTCCAATATCAGTGCACACGTTCCTTCCAAAGCCAGGTATAAGAGGCTTGGGGATTGTTTGCTCTTTTGGGTTTTCTTGGCCTCTGCTCCTTTCTTTTAGGTAAGTGACCCCAGGTGGACTGTATTTATGTTACAAAGTATTGTCGTTAATGCTAGGTTGCCATAAAAAGAGAAAATGGCGTATAAGGACATATATGCATTTTAGGCCTTGTCATGTGTATGATAAAATTGAGGACAGTTATTAGTGGTGGAATAATCTTTTCAAAATACCACGTCCTTGATTTTTTGAACTAAAATAGATGCGAACGTGTGCTGGAGAGAGGCCTAAATTCAGAACCTTAAAAATAACTTTTTTGTGTGTCCTGAGATCCTATTTTAGATAGTATTAAAAATAACTTTCCCTCCTAGGCGTTTGAAACAAGTTGGATGTTATAATCCTTGGGCGATTTTATTGTGATTCACTATAGAAATTATTCTTTCAGAGCGGCTGTTTTGATTTTTAGCTTTAGAAGAAAAATGGTATGAAATACATTGTGGGCTGAAAAAATGTAATTTCTGCTTGCTCATAAGTCCTTGAATTAGGGTAGACGCCGTTTCTGTGCAACAAAGGGCTCCTGCACCTCTGTTCCTTTAAAAAGCGGGGAGGGCTTTGTGTTCAGAAGTCGTAAGCTCTGCCAAAGGGGGTTTGTAGAAGAAGATATTCGTTTAAAATAGCTCACAATTCCTCTCTGATTTGGAGTTTTCACGGCCTCTGCCACTTGGACAGACTGCTCTCTCTTAAATTTTGTAGCAGGCGAGGGAAGCCTTTTTCCGTATGTCCTCCATGGAAAGGTCATAAGTATTTCCACCAGCAAGTTTAATAACCTTTGAAAGATCTGTGAGTAATTGTAAATGGTTAAATACTTTCCTTAGAAAAATAGAAATGAGAGATTGTGTGACTCAGATTTATTATTAGAACAAATCACCTTAGCCCATAGAAAATATTTATTGCATACTTTTGTAAGTGTTGAGTGCTTTTCCCTTAGGTTCCCAGCACCTCTCCATAAGAATGAATCTTATTAGGTACCGTCCGACTAATGGCCAAGGCAGTTTAAGGCAATGCGATGAATCTCTTGGTAGTGGAGATGCATTTGCGAGAAACGGAGGGGATTTCTGTATTTGTTCACTTGTCATCATTTACACCTTCCTCTCTCCCTCCTCAGGAACTAGGAGCAAATATCAGGGCTTCCATGCAGACAGTGAGCGTGCAGGAAGAAAGTGATATTTCCCTGGGGTCTGGAGGCCTTCTATGCCTCTATTAGTTTCCTAAGTCACAGGTGGTTTGCCCTGATGTGGGCAGGTGGAGGGACACTGCTGTGCTTCCCCAGCTGTTCGGGACACACCGAAGTCTGGAAGCAAGGGATGGTGTTCTTTCCGCCTGTGGGTGTCCCCCTCAGGGGCTGCCTGTTGGAAGGCAGCTGTGTCTTTCTAGAAGTCTCTGAATGGGGAGAGGCTGGTATTTATAATTATTTTTTCCAAATTGCACAAGCATAGGTGTTATGGGTTATCATAAAGCTCTAAGCAAAGACATCAGGTATAAAGTAAACTCCATGGAGTTCCATGGAATTATTATTATAGGCTCATTATTGTTGGCAGATGGGAATAAAAGGCTCCTTCCCTCCTCTTATGATTTGATCAGTTTTAGTGCTCCTGACAAATTGTGTTCTTCAGTTAAAACAGGGTTCTAAGCAGGGCAGTTCCACTCCCTCGGGGATATTGGGCAATATCTGGAAACATTTTGCTGTCACAGTTCTGGGGAGACGGGGATGCCCCTGGCATCTCTGGTGGGTGGAGCCCCGGATGCTGCTCGGCATATCCTGCGATGCACAGGACAGCCCCCGACGCCAAATAATTATCTGGTCCAAAATGTCGATAGCGCTGAGGTTGAGAGACACTAAGTTACATAGTTTAGAGCCACGCTGCTGCCATGTAAGCTTGGTTTTGTGCTTTTCTGTGGATGCTGGAGAGAAAGCAAGATGTTTCTTCCGAATCTCAGTTGTAACTCCTTTGGCTGCAAAAACCATAGCTGGGGATGCTTGTTACTGTTTAAGCTTTATTTACCATTTTGTTCCACGAACAAAAAGAAAAAAAAACCCCCAATCTGTGTGTCTTCTCTTTCATCCGTCACTAAGAACACAGATAACAAGGTGTTCCTGGGTTCCTCCAGCCATTTTCCCCTCAGATGATTATGCTAATTAGTGTTTGATCAGATGGTTAAATTATACGTCGCTTAATCCTGTGTGCCAACCGCTCGGGGAACGCATTTTCTTTCGCCTGGTTACTTTGTGCCCCAGTGCCCTATGCTGCAGGCCGACGGGGGCCTGCTCATCCTGAAGACGCTGATTTCTGTTTTCAAGGCAGCGCAAATCCTCTTTGTTGCCTGGTAAAGGGAGAGGGGATATTGTGTCACTTGCTTTCCCAGGCAAAGGCTGGACGGCAGAGGCCTCTGGGAAGTGGAAACCCTGGTTAGAAAGCACCCGTTCTTTGAAGATATTAGGCGCAGAGAAACTCGGAGGAGGAAGCTGTGTGGCTGCAAAGGGCGCCAGCCTTTTTCTCGGGGAGACTTCCCTGTTTGCCTTTCTCCCTCTTTTCCATGTGTCCTGTGAACACAAGCCTCTTGTGTCTGTGGTAGTCCTGGAGGGGCGTCTCTGCATTTATTTCAAGTGTGTATGTCCTTAAAAAAGGAGTCCACCATTTTGTTTTTGTTTGCCTTGTGTTTTAACAACATGGCTTAGGGTGGTGGTGTTCATCCCTGAGTTCACGTGGTGAGATTGTTTCTCCAAGGGGAGTACTTTAGTTTGGGTGACTCTGAGGTTTGTTGAGTTAAATGCTTATGAAATGCTTTCTGATATAAGGAAATTTCGAATGTGTGGGAAAGAACGTGCGTGAAAAATATGGATGGCAGTGTTGTTATTAATGGATTTCTGCTCTACGGTAAAAGGTTGCCATGGCTCATTTTTGTGGTTCGGTGAGCTTAGCAATGATTGGATTTTTCTTTATACCCTTCTCTTTTTTTGCCCTTTACATTAATGTAATGGGATAGTCTGGTTACCAGAAACGTGAGTACTTAGGCTATGTATAGTTGTTTTTTTTCCTACCAAAATGTGCATGTGTTTTGATCTCGCTGGAACTTATGGCATCTTTCTCTTAAGAACGGGCCAGAAGATGATACTGTATATCACTGGTCCCCCATACCTCCCCCTAAGAACTGCTGGGCCGTAAGAATTAATTAACATAGGGAGTAAATACCTGCTTAAATTTTCACATCCCGCCACTCCAGAAATTGTGCGGTGTCATTTGCGAGAGTGGAATCTCTTGGTCTTCTTTGAAGAAAGAAATTCTGCTTGTAATTCTTCCCATACAAAAAGGATTAGAGTAAAAGGAAATTTACACATATTGAGCATCTGAAGTGTGCAGGCACTTGGCTTATTATGTTACATGCAGCAGTTATGTTTATTAGTAATAATTGTGACAATGTCAATAATGATAGCTGACATTATTTATTGCTAGATACGAGGTACTCCTTTAAGTGTCCGTGGTATTTCCTATAATGCTTGAAGCTTTGCAGGAAGGTGGGTATTGTCACCATCGTAAACAAGGTGGGATTAAGTGAGTGCTACGGGTCCGACAGCTGTTAAAGGGCAGGATGAGGCCTCAGTCCACGTCTGTTTACAAACCCACACCGATATATGGCCTGCATTCATCCTCAGACCGTTGAATGAATAAGTAGTTTTAATCTCAGTTTTACAGAATTTGAGACCAGGGTTTGGAGATACTGATCATCAGCCTGAGGTCAATGGGAGCCGTGACTCGATCGCAGCATTTTGAGCCCATGTGGTCTGAAGTCACAGATTGGTTTCCTCCACATCTTCAGCATCCCCAAGTCTTCCAAACAAAGGCACATTGATTCACCCGACTTTTCTGAACTTTGAAAATAATTACATTAAGTTTGCTTTTAAAGTTGAGCAATAGAGAGTTGTTTCGAGAAAGCGGAATGTCAGCTTTTAAGAATCAGTGTGTAAATGGGGAAAACTCATTTACTTTTCCTTGTCGACCCCCATTCGCTTATTTGAGTTAAGTAAGTAAGAGACAGGTTAATTAACTTTTATCCACTTCAGTGGTGGAACTATTTCCTGGTATTATGTTCTATTGTTGGTGTGTTTAAGAGTGAAATTGGAGGAGGATAACATTTATATTACATTCATATTACATGGTGGGGTCTTCCCCAACCCCCAAGTTCAAATCGTGTGTCTGTCTTTTTTTTTTTTTTAATTAATTAATTAATTTATTTATGGCTGTGTTGGGTCCTCGTTTCCGTGCGCGGGCTTTCTCTAGTTGCGGTGAGCGGGGGCCACTCTTCATCGCGGTGCGCGGGCCTCTCACTGTCGTGGCCTCTCTTGTTGCGGAGCCTAGGCTCCGGACGCGCAGGCTCAGTAGCTGTGGCTCACGGGCCTAGCCGCTCCGTGGCATGTGGGATCTTCCCAGACCAGGGCTCGAAGCTGTGTCCCCTGCATTGGCAGGCGGACTCTCAACCACTGTGCCACCAGGGAAGCCCGTGTGTCTGTCTTTAAGTACGTTACATTTCTTTTTTTTTTTTAATTTTATTTTTATACAGCAGGTTCTTATTGCTTATTTATTTTATACATATAAGTGTATACATGTCAGTCCCAATCCCCAATTCATCCCACCCCCACCCCCCATCCCCACTTTCCCCCTTGGTGTCCATACGTTTGTTCTCTGCATCTGTTTCTGCCCTGCAAACCGGTTTATCTGTACCATTTTTCTAGATTCCACATATATGCGTTAATAGATGATATTTGTTTTTCTCTTTCTGACTTACTTCACTCTGTATGACAGTCTCCAGGTCCATCCACGTCTCTACAAACGACCCAATTTCGTTCCTTTTTATGGCTGAGTAATATTCCATTGTGTGTATATGTACCACATCTTCTTTATCCATTCGTCTGTCGATGGGCATTTAGGTTGCTTCCATGACCTGGCTGTTGTAAATAGAGCTGCAATGAACATTGGGGTGCATGTGTCTTTTTGAATTATGGTTTTCTCTGGGTATATGCCCAGTAGTGGGATTGCTGGGTCATATGGTAGTTCTATGTTTAGTTTTTTAAGGAACCTCCATACTGTTCTCCATAGTGGCTGTATCAATTTACATTCCCACCAACAGTGCAAGAGGGTTCCCTGCAGTATATTTCATTTGTCCTCAACTGAACACGATTTTCTCAGTGCCAAAATATAGAATGAAAAATGTTTTTTTTTTTTTTGTTTTTTTTTTTGGTGGTATGCGGGCCTCCCTCTGTTGCGGCCTCTCCCGTTGCGGAGCACAGGCTCCGGACGCGCAGGCCCAGCGGCCATGGCTCACGGGCCCAGCCGCTCCGCGGCACGTGGGATCCTCCCAGACCGGGGCGCGAACCCAGTTCGCCTGCATCGGCAGGCGGACGCGCAACCACTGCGCCACCAGGGAAGCCCCGAAAAATGTTTTTGTAATTGGGAATTGGAGACTGAAATTAGATGTGAGTTTCGTATCAGTTGAGGCTCTTATGAAAAAGACACAAATCAGTTTTGTGCCTACACATCTGAATCTTGTCATTGCAGCTGAATTATTTCACTGGAGTATCCACGGGACACGTATCTTGAAGAGTTTAGAAAATACTACTTAGACCGTCTTACGTCTTGAGCTTGAATGGAAGTTCTCATGATAAGAGTAATACCTACGTGTGCGTGCACGTGTGTGTGTGCGCATATGTACCATGTGGTGGTAACATTCTTATTGTTCTCTGACATTTAGGTAACATGCAGACCACTTATGCACACATGACATATTTGTCTTCTGTGGAGTGCAGGAAATTCCCTTGTCCAGGTGTGATGAACCAGCTCTGTGAGCGCTCAGAGGTCGGATGGCCTAGGCTTCCCTTAGCTGGTGGTTGCAAGGTCATGGAGCTCTGTTTATTGTCTGGGTGACCTCTTGCACTAAACACACTGCCTGGGGTTCACTAGTATGAGGTTCTAGCCGAGTCATGGCCCGGATCCCCCATTAGACCCCTATTTTGGAATTTTCCTGCAATCCTCTCCAATTAGCCGTATCTTAAACCTTGGATTGTGATCCCAGGGAGGGCCTGACTGAAGAGAGATTAAAAGATATTTGGCATCTTCTCTACTGGCCAAGTAAGTAACCGGAAGTTTATGGCTACGAAGATGCCTACACTCTTTTTTATGGAGCGCTGAATGCATGTGACTATAATAACTGCTGATACTGATTGAGCTCTTAATATGTACCAGGAACTGGGCTAAGTGCTTTATTGTATCATCTCATTTAATCTTCAAACGAGTCTTTGAGGTACTTGTTCATATTATCCTCATTTTACACTTGGGGGAAATCAAGTCTTACAATGGTAAGGTAACTCTTCTAAAGTCATAGATCCAGCTAGTGGTGAAGGCAGGCTTTGACCCTGGGCCATCTAGTTCCAGAACTTGGCTACGATGCGGTCCTCATCCACAGACAAGCTCCTGATACCTGGGCTGGCTCCTGAGCACACACACTCTTTTTTTTTTTTTTTTTAGCTAATTTATTAACTTTTTTTTTTTTTTTTTTTTTTTTTTGCGGTACGCAGGCCTCTCACTGCTGTGGCCTC
>NC_041221.1:11220644-11224450 GCF_002837175.3 Physeter macrocephalus | reverse complement strand
CGGCATGTGGGATCTTCCCGGACCGGGGCACGAACCCGCGTCCCCTGCATCGGCAGGCGGACTCTCAACCACTGCGCCACCAGGGAAGCCCTAACTTATTTACTTATGGCTGAGTTGGGTCTTCGTTGCTGTGCGCGGGCTTTCTCTAGCTGCGGCGAGCAGGGGCTACCCTTCGTTGCGGTGCGTGGGCTTCTCATTGCGGTGGCTTCTCTTGTTGTGGAGCACGGGCTCTAGAGCGCAGGCTTGAGTAGTTGTGGCTTGTGGGCTCAGTAGTTGTGGCTCGTGGACTCTAGAGCGCAGGCTCAGTAGTCGTGGTGCCCGGGCTTAGTTGCTCCGCAGCATGTGGGATCTTCCCGGACCAGGGCTTGAGCCTGTGTCCCCTCGTTGGCAGGCGAATTCTTAACCACCGTGCCAGCAGGGAAGCCTTCTCTTTTAAGTGGCAGTAGTTGTCTGGGGAGCTGGAAATATGAGTTATGCCAGAAAGTGGGAATGGGCCAGAGAGCAAACAATGCTTTCATCAGGTTTTTTGAAGGAAGATGCTGGAAGAACGTGGCAGTGCAAGCACAGTTTTGGAAGTGTCAGGGTCGGTTTGTTTTAATCACCACATCTCTAGAATCTCATTCCTGAGACCGGACGCTCAGCCACCAAAATGTCACCAAGCACCTGCCGCCTGCCCCATGTTGCGAAGCCCTGATTACCTTCTCTTCCCAAGGCGCAGCATGTGTCCTGTGTCCTGTGTCTACTTCCGTGCTGTCTGGACTAAAAATTAAACCTTCCACATTCCAGTGGACCATGCAAGGTGGCTACACTCTGTAGTGATCTCAGAACCTGTCTGTGCCTCAGCGGACGGCTGGCATCGCTGTGTGTCTTCGCTCCCGCAAGCTTCTGCTCTCACCCATTTCACGCAGGTGCGCGTGTCTGCCCCAGGACCCCCTTGTGTCAGAGACTTTAGACTGTAGGAGCCACCTGATGAAACCCGAGGCAGCCTATATGCTGCCTCATCAGCGCGGGGGAGCTGGACTACTGAAACTACACGCTGCCCTTCTGAGTGGTCTCATTTTACGTTGTGACCACAGGCCCCGAGTGGGCCCTTAGCTCCGCCCTCAATCCCACTTGACTGCCCTGTTGCTTCCTGTTCCTGTGGGAAGAGGATTTCGCACCTTCTCCTTCCTCCCCAAACCTCCAACTCCCCTTCCCTTTCCAGACTCTCAGTCAGTGACCTCGTTTCTCTTAGCAAGAGATCAGAAGACTCAGGTAAACAACTGGAATATCTCTTTCCCTCCCCACACACTCAGTTTATTAGTCTGCTTATGTCTGTACCTGTTTTGATGGCTCCCTTTTTCCCCCACCGGTGAGGGAGGGATTCAGTTATGGGGGTGAGTGAACACCAGCTCCTGGACAGGTGAGAATATGACAGCGGTATTTTATTTTATTTTATTATTAATTTTTTTTTAGCATCTTTATTGGAGTATAATTGTTTTACAATGGTGTGTTAGTTTCTCCTTTACAACAAAGTGAATCAGTTATACATATACATATGTTCCCATATCTCTTCCCTCTTGTGTCTCCCTCCCTCCCCCCCTCCCTATCCCACCCCTCTCATGGTCACAAAGCACAGAGGTGATCTCCCTGTGCTATGCGGCAGCTTCCCACTAGCTATCTAATTTACATTTGGTAGTGCATATATGTCCCTGCCACTCTCTCACTTCGTCACAGCTTACCCTTCCCCCTCCCCATGTCCTCAAGTCCATGCTCTAGTAGGTCTGTGTTTTATTCCCGTCCTACCACTAATCTCTTCATGACATTTTTTTTTCTTAGATTCCATATATATGTGTTAGCATACGGTATTTGTTTTTCTCCTTCTGACTTACTTCACTCTGTATGACAGACTCCAGGTCCATCCACCTCATTACAGATAACTCAGTTTCATTTCTTTTTACCGCTGAGTAATATTCCATTGTATATATGTGCCACGTCTTCTTTATCCATTCATCTGTCGATGGACACTTAGGTTGCTTCCATGTCCTGACAGCAGTATTTTAGTCATGTATACTCACAGCCCAGGTGAGGAGGACACCCACGCTGTGCAGGGCCACACGGGGGTTGCATTTGGGAACGGAGTGAATGACCGGGGGCTGGGGGAGGAGCTTTGTATTATCACTAGGGTGAGGTGCCCCCTGGTTCCTGCAGGAGGATGAGATTGGCTTGTTTGAATAGTTCCACAGGCCAGCAGGAAACTAATGCCTGATACTTAGGAAAAAGCAGACACAGTGCCTGGTCCCTTGATAAGGAGGGTCGTTTAGAGGGGACTTTTGTGGAAGCAGAGGGAGAGAGGGGAGCTAGTGGGTAAGCCGTGTGAGGCCCTTCCCGTTTTGCCAGGTGTCGAGACAACACTTAACATTGAACCTTAATTTCAGGTGCTACATACACCACAGTCCCTGTCTGCGCCGCCTTCCCTCCCCTGGCAGTGGAAGCACTGGCCTGTCTGCAGAGAAGGCTGAGACCTCCACCCACGTCCAGAATCCCATCATGTCCCAGCCGCGTGAGGACTTTGCCTTCACATTTACGATCTCATCCTCAAGTATCTCCCCATTTTCCTCTCTTCTGGGTAACGCACCAGCAGCAGACGATCTCTCCCGTAGACGCACTGACATATACAAAAAACCCCACTCTTGTCACCATTTCCTTCCCCTCCCTCACTCTCTTACACTCTTTGTAGCAAAATCACTGGAAAGAGCTGCATACACTCGTGTTTCTCAGGTGAGCTGAGGTGCGGGATTCGTTTTTCAGTTTCCAGTCGGTTGCAGATGGGTGCGAAGCCCTGCGGGACACGCCGAGTACACGGGCTGCTTCACACGCTGCTCGCCGCGGAGTTCAGCCGTCAGCAAAGTTGTCTGTACCCCACTCACCGAGAACAGGGGGTGCAGATCACACACTGGAGAGTTGCAGCAACGTGTCAATTTCTGCACTTGTCCGATTGCAGACAGGAAACAAGCAGCTGGTCTGGGCACAGTTGGGCGAGGGCTGTCCGAGCCCACGTCACGCCTTCACCTCTCCGTCTCTCTCAGGTACTCTCCCATCAGCGTCCTCTTCACGCCTGCGTTGAATCTGCTTTTGACAGTGTCACCTGTGGCCTCTGTATTTCTGGTCTTCACCTTGTTTGACTTTTCAGCAGCTTTTGACCTTGCAGATCCACTCTTTCCTTGAAACACCTTTGCGTGGACCCTGGATATCGCGCTCCTTAGGTTTCCCTTCCGCCGCGCTCGTTTCTGCTTCTTGTTGTCTCTGCTAACTTCTCCTCTCTAGTCAAGTGATAAATGATGCAGTACCCCAGGCTGTGTCCTTAGCCCTCTTCTCTCCCCTCCTCTCCCCTCCCCTTGCTTTCCCAACTCCACCTCCGCTCTGTACGACTTCCTTTAGGCTGAGGCGTTACATGTCGTGTATGTGCTGATGACATCTGCATTCACGTCTTTACCCAGGACTTCCCCCCTGAGCTCACACTCAGGCCCTCACATCCAGCTGCATATTCAGCATCTCCCTTTAGAGAGCTTTCAGGCCTCTCAGACCCTAACCTGTCTGAAACAGAATCCCTGGGTCCTTCTCCCCACACCTGCTCCTATCTCAGGATTTTGTCTCCCAAGTTGAGCATTGCTAGAGGGCTTCTGCTCAAGATGAAAACTTTGGGGTCATCTTTTTTTTTTTTTTTTTTTTTTTTTGCGGTACGCGGGCCTCTCACTGTTGTGGCCTCTCCCGCTGCGGAGCACAGGCTCCGGACGCGCAGGCTCAGCGGCCACGGCTCACGGGCC
>NC_041221.1:11213772-11220359 GCF_002837175.3 Physeter macrocephalus | reverse complement strand
CAGCGGCCACGGCTCCCGGGCCCAGCCGCTCCGCGGGCCTCTCACTGCTGCGGCCTCTCCCGTCGCGGAGCACAGGCTCCGGACGCGCAGGCGCAGCGGCCATGGCTCACGGGCCCAGCCGCCTTGCGGGCCTCTCACTGCTGTGGCCCCTCCTGTCGCGGAGCGCAGGCTCCGGACGCGCAGGCTCAGCGGCCATGGCTCACGGGCCCAGCCGCTCCGCGGCACGTGGGATCCTCCCGGACCGGGGCGCGAACCCGCGTCCCCTGCATCGGCAGGCGGACCCTCAACCACTGCGCCACCAGGGAAGGCCTGGGGTCATCTTTGATTACTCTCTTTCCTTCACATCTCATATCCAACCTTCCAGCATGTTCTGTGGACTCTGCCCTCAGAATATGACTGTCCATCCACCTCCACTTCAGTTCAAGCCAGTCTCCTCGCTTGCCTCGAGTGGTCTCCGCAACAGCCTGCCAGCTGGCCTGTCTGCTTCACTCCTGCTCTCAGCAGTTGGAGGTCCACCCAGTAGCCAGAGAGACCTCTTTAAATTGTAAATCAGGTCATGGCACTCCTCTGCTCAAAGCCCGTATGGGTGTCCCGTCTTCCCTAAGATAAACCCAGCGTTCCTCACTATATATATACCTAAAAGGCCCTCTGAGATCTGAGTCTGCCTGGCCACATCATACTCCCCCCACTTCAGCCACGCTGGCCTCCTGCATGTTTCTCCAGCATTCCGAGCTTGTCCTCTACCAGCAACTTTCACTCACTACTTTTTCTTCCTGGAATGCTCTACCCTAGACCTTTTTATGCTCTGTTTTCTCCTTTCAGTCCTCTGCCCAGATATCACTTCCTAAGAGAGGCCTCCCACTTGATCTAAAATAAAGTGGCCTCCTGGATAATTCTGCTTCTCCTTGCTGTGCTGTGTGTTTCTTCATAGTAGCAATGAGTATTGGAATAATATAGTTATTTGTTGGTTTATCATCTTGACTGTCCTAGTCACCTCTGCATTGTGGGCACCTAGAAGAGTTACTAAAGACTTCAGATGCCCAATAAGTATTTACTGAATAAATGATTAAATAATGAATATGTGGAGAGGTATGACTCTTATGGGCCTGAAGTCATTGCTGTTTCTTTAATTCAATTTTTTTTTTCCCTCCTGATGGAGTGACAGCCCCTCCCTGTATGCCAGGTTTACTTCATGTGGAAAATCTGGACGCTCATATTTATTGAAAGGTCAGCAAGCCTATGCCTTAGAGTTTTCAAGTCTGATCCATTCCTAGAGGCATAACAATGAAAATATCTTGATTTAAAAAAAATCTTCATCAAATAGCTATGTAATTACAGAAATAACACAAGTATTTTGGGAAATACAAAAATATTCGGTCCAGCAGTTTTCTAACAGATGTTTAATGAGCACCTATTATGTGCACTAAACTATAAGCTCCCAGAAATCAGAGATTTTGTATCGTCCACCACAGTATCTCCAGATCCTAGAACAGGGCTTGGCAGGTAGGTGGCTCCATAAACATTTGTTGAATGAATAAATGATGGAAAATCATTATACTGAGGACTATGCAAAAAATAAGGCCATTCCCTGTTTTATAGGTCATGGCAAAGTCCCAAGGAAGATAGGACAAGTTAACAACTGTAAAAAGGCCGGACATGGTAAGGATTGCCATGCTGGACATACAGAGAAACTTCTGTAGCGTTTATGGGAGCAGATACAACTTCTGATTGTTTATGAAGGCCTTCAAGGAGAAGGAGGTTTCAAAACTGGACTTTTAATGATGTGTGTGTGTTTGATTGGACAAGGTGGGCAGCAGAGAGATCACCCAGAGTCGAGGTGAGGAGCAGAGAGGTTCCTGGATGGGGGTGGGGTACATGTAGTAGCTCCATTAAATTTCTGTGCACATCATAGTGGAAGATACATCTGGAAACGGGTCAGGGGGCAGAATATGGATGCATCTGAATTCACATTCAAATTCAAATACATTTAACCTAAGAGTTATGTGTTAAAACTATGATCTCAATGTCGTGGGAGCAGCCGATGCATTATTTTGGCTCTGGTGCACAGGAAGGTTTGCAGAGTAGAGAGACTCAGTGGACGTGTAACCAAAGGCTATTCCAGGGGTGCAGGAAGGAAGCATTCGGCCACCAGGATGGTGGTGGATGATCAGGTACCAATGGGGGGATGGGGTAAGAGGGAGATGGATGGGGACGGTCCAAGCTTGACTGTGAGTAAAGTCAGGTCTAGGTTATCCCCATGGGAGCATCTCACTACGTGAACTTACTGGTAAACTAAAGGCATAAATAGGTTTATAGCCATGTCTGCTTAATTACTGCCCATACTACTTCACTTCAGTCCTTTTTTCTTAAGACTATGAAATTTGCCTGTCTGCAAACTGTATGCCAGAATGGAATCCTTGACAGGGGATTTTATAGCACGTGAAGAGAGCCAGTCTGTAGCTTAGTTATCACAACATAACCCAAGAGATGCTGAAAACTGGGCCACAATCAGAGGGCACACCCCGAAAGATTAACTAATCAGCTTAAATCAACAAATAAGAAATTAAATAACAAATTAAAATTTAAAAATTTACTCTCTTATAGCTTTTGTATCCCTTTGGAAAGTAAAATATGCAAAAATTAAAAACTGACAGTGAATTTGGGTTAAGGTTCCACTGTAGCTATCACCATGCATTGCTTTATAGGTAATTGAGCTAAACTTTGGTTCCCTTTAGTGAGAACCTGTTCGGGTTCTAAAGGCACCAGAAAAGGAAGGGGTAATCACCACAATGGAGATTTATAATTTCTGTCAGGCAATGCAACTAAATTAACCTTAGCATGCAACAAGTTTAAAATGTCATCACCTGAACATTTTCTCCGATTTATATACTGTGCGCCATAGAAATCTGTGATGGGGTTAAAAATGTAAGTTAACGACTGTGTTCCAGGTTGTGAGTTTCCAAAGTCTCTTAAACTAGTCAAATTCAGATTCAGCAGAATCCAAGTTAGCATGTCTTCACCCTCAAAATAATCTACAACTCAGTTCATATTATGCATTCTCACTCTCATTTTTGCGTGTGTGCCCCTTATAGCGTTTCTTCTATGATTTCTTTCTTTTTTTTCATTTCCTTTTATTTCTACCTTTCTCTCCTCACTATCTGCACTGGTTCATGCACTCAATCTCTGTGTCCTTACATTAAACATTATTTCTTATAAATTTATTAAAACCTCCTTTGCTTTTGTATTTACTGATAAAGAGTTGTGTATTCAGAACTGAAAATTGAGATGAGGAGTAAGGAGTAAAAGCTGTGATCATGGTTGACTGGCATGACCTGCAGTGGCTGATCCTTAGCGACGGAATGTTACCAGTGTTACTAAGAACTGAACATAAAACCAGCATAAACATAAAACGTGTTGAAGCATAAATGGGCTTTCTGAGAAGGAGAACGTTCCTTAATTAACCTGAAAATATTTACTACACTTACTTTATGCCCTTTGGGGATACGGAATAAGGTAAGAAAAGTATAAAGATTTCTGTCCTTAAGGAGTTGGCCGTTTAAGTGGGAAATCATGACATATACAAGATGTTTTTAAATTGGAGGTATTGTAAACTAATAAAATAAGGAGATAAACTGGGTAATCTAATTTAGTTAAATTAAAAAGTGGGTTGCTGATGGTTCAGAAAAGACATTTAATTTAAAAATAGAAGAAGGAGCAAGCTCTGTTAGCTGAAACCAAGGAAGGCTTCCTGGAAGGGGAGTGGCTTCAGCAGACCCCTACAGGACACAGGTCAGTGCTGGACAGCAATTTGAGGAATGGGCAGGGTGTTGGCAGGAATGGTGTGTGTGCGCGTGTGCGTGTGTGTGCAGCTTGCAGGCTTGGAAATAGGGGTGAGTATTGTAAATTTGGAGACTGATCCATGGGTCTGTAGGTGGCTGAGGAACAAAATTCAGACTGCAACAAGAAGCCTTCGAAGACTCTCAGAGCAAGGCTGAGTGGGGAAAATTCAGTTTCACATTATAGTGAGGCATGTAGAAATGGTCAGAAGCACTTCTGCAGGATTCATGCTTGTGGCAAACAGCTGTGGTCTGGAGGCTGCAGAATTCGCACTAAGTTTTTACAACGTGTTAATAAAGGGTTTTAGTTTGAGGCAGGAAAAGATGACGGTGAGTTCCCTGTCGGTTACGAATGAATGAAATGAAGAGATTTATAAAAGGTAACATTTATGACCTCTCGGTATTCTAACACCAGCCATGTTTTATGATTTCCATAATTTTCTCAAGTACGTTTCACAGACCTTGATACCTGTGCATGCATAGAGGTTCACACTGCCGATAGAATGAGTAAAGGCAAAATCTGTGCTAAGATGATTTGACCAGAAGAGGGTCCTTATCCACCTACATGAGGAGTGTCAAGGAAAACAAAATGATCTTTACTATTAATCAAATTTATAACCTAGTCAAATTTAGTGTTACCTGAGACCTTCACAGTAACCCTTTTGCTGAGCAAATAGGATTTATATTTTAGTCCTCTGACTTCTAAATACACTTTTAGCTTTCCCGGCAACACATCTGAATGTCCAAGCGATTTGCTGCCGTTTTCCTTTAATTAAAGTAGACATCTCCTAAGGAAAGACCTCCATTTCTTACTCCATATTTTCTCTTCTTGAAAAGAATGATTCTGTTTTTTACATTCTGCTGTGGTGACTTGTTGAATGGTGTTTCTGGAAAGATGTGCTGAAAGTGGCGTGAAGGAATGATGGGAAAGCGGGAAGGTAAAAATTTAGCTGGACTGTTGCTGTAGTGACCAATGACATGACAAGATCAGCCCTTGGACTGAGTAAGGTTGTGCAAGAGAGATAAAAGGATAAAACTGAAAGTGTCCTGAGCGGTAGGCTGTAAAAGTCAAAAATGACGACTTGACAATATCCAAACAGTGAAGGTGATTCCAGAAATTAGAGTAAACACATTTGCTACGTTGGGCTAAAGATGTTCGCTGTACTAGATTATTGATAGATTTTGAAGCAATTTACTAAGTTAAAGGCATAATAAAATGTGACCTATTATTCTGTTCTAGAGAACTTATTGCTTAATCAGGAGATTAGTGCTGCTTCCTATGCTCAGACCTCTGAGGTCACTGATTTTTTTTTTTTTTTTAATTCTTTTGGCCGTGCCGCACAGCATGTGGGATCTTAGTTCTCCGACCAGTGGCCGAACCCGAGCCCCTCCCATCGGAAGTGACGAATCTTAACCACTGGACGGCCAGGGAAGTCCCCTGAAGTCACTGGTGTTTATGTTGGCATAAACCCTGGAAGGACGTGGGCTCCAGCCACGTTGTGCCCCTTACCCAAAGACCCTACTCTTGCTTTTCCTTTCTTTATCTTTGCTCATGGTCTGTGGTTTAACTTTAATAAGATGATGTTTTGTTTTTTCTCGATGTATATTATGACTCTAATCTGTTATCCAAGTTCCTTTTATATTTCCGGTCACATGTAGGGAACTTCACTTGTCTGTCCCAACACACATTATCTTCCTCCACAAATGTTCACCTTCCCACCTCAGCACATTCCTGACAATGACACCCTACATTTGGAGGATTCAGGCCTCAGAGCCTTGGAACCTTGGACTGTTAGCAACGGAAAGGATTTTGACAACCACCTGTCAAACTGTTGTGTGAGAGATGAGAGGGAAGAGAGATGTAAACAGACCTCTTTCAATAAGACAGAGTAGGATTTGGCCAGAGCTAGGCTTCAAACCGAGCTGACCTGCTTCTTGGCTCTAGACAGTTTCCATCATGCCAGATGCATGAATGGGGAGGAGAGTAGAAGAAATTAGAAAGAAGCATGTAGGTCAAAGCAGATCAGTGTACATATGCGATCTTGTGTGATCTACCCAGACAGGACGGCCCACGACCCTCTCCTTGGTTGACTGCAGTGGGTTCACTGTAATACAGGTTTGTGAGGATTATCAGTTATGTGGCATCAGCTCCGTGTTTTTAAATTCTTGGCATAATGAATGCTAAATAAGGCTGCGACTGGAAACGTGTACACACGTATTACCTTGTTTGGTCCTTGCATTTTTCTCCCAGGCCTTTGTGAAGGTCCAGGAAGATGTTCTAGTGACCAGGACTTACTTCCCTGTCGCCTGGGAGGGATTAACACAGAGCCAGAAAGCGCTTGTCCCTGGGTGCAGCCCGGCACACAGCCCTGGCTCCGGGCGATTGTGTTCAATTATGGTAAAATGTTAAATTAGCTGAAAGAGAATTTTTCTGGTTACTTGAATCTGCCTTTTGGACTCCATTAATTGTTCACTCATTAAATCATTTACATTAACCCTTTCCAACTGGTCCTAATAATCACTTTAGGCACCTTTCTGCTCCGTGCTGTTCCTCATTTAGGTTTCTTGGACAGGTAGCCCTGGTCCAAGGAGGTGGTCCAAGCGCAGGAGGTGCTCAGTGTTGAATGAAGGGGGGATGGAAGAGGAAGGATGCTGTGTATGGCTTTTTTTTTTTTTTTTTTTTTTTTTTTTTTTTGCGGTACGCGGGCCTCTCACCGCTGTGGCCTCTCCCGTTGCGGAGCACAGGCTCCG
>NC_041221.1:11143614-11213674 GCF_002837175.3 Physeter macrocephalus | reverse complement strand
GCGGCCATGGCTCACGCGCCCAGCCGCTCCGCGGCACGTGGGGTCTTCCCGGACCGGGGCGCGAACCCGCGTCCCCCGCATCGGCAGGCGGACTCCCAGCCGCTGCGCCACCGGGGAAGCCCTGTGTATGGCTTATTGAATTGCAAATCCTGATTTCCTTTCCCACTTCAGCGGGGCAGTGTCGTATTTGTACTTCAGATCGAAATTTTATTCTACATCCAGAAAAAGCTGTTTCTCTCAAAATACTTGGTCATTTTAAAGTAACAATGTCTCATTCCAAAGAACGTTTATTTTCTTTTTCGGTTTTCAGCGCTGTGTCCGTCGTTACATAAATTGAGTGTCATCGTAGATTTCATCGTATCTTCCAAAAGGGACGTTGTAAAATTCAGAATGTCTTGAATGCCTTTGCCACCCTCAGCCCCAGTCTTGGTGATCTGGAGAAGCACATATGTTGGGAACTTATTTCCAGATCCTCAGTTAACGTGGCCTATTCCCGGAGTAAAGCATTCTGTTTGTGTCTCAGCGCGGAATGAACACGTTACGTGGCTTTCTTGTTTTCTTGCTAAAGGCAGAGCACTGCCTGGCATGGGGAGGGTCTGCATGCAGGCAGTCCCGCCCGCAGGGACAGGCTGCTGCTTTCCTGCAGCGGAGGCCTGGGAGCTTCCGTCGCCAGGAGGTTTGTGAAGTGATGAACTGTGTGGCATTCTCTTCCTTTTACCTTCTTCTCTCTCATGTAAATGATGACAAATTGCTTGGCTGTAAATTTCAAAGTCCCTAAGTGGCATCTTTGTCAAAGCCTTTGGAACAAAATGCTTACTCGGAGAGCTTTTTAAGTCTTGGGAGATGGGGTGGCGTGGAGCAGGCCTAATTATTATGCATCATGACACAATGCATTATGCATCATGCTTGCTTTTCTGCTCTTTAAACACTTGTTATGGATGATGAAACTAATTTAAATGGACAAACAGGGCGCTCTCCCGCACATTTTCCCTGTGATGTCATATTCTTCTTCCAGGGGGTTTCATCGCCGACTCTCATAGAAACCCCTCAAACATGCACATTTAAGTAAGACACTTTAATAATTAGCTTGGAGATCATTGTCAGTCAAGGGAAAATAACCTTTTATCAGAGGTGCCTTGAAAGCGGCGTGTTCACAGAAGAAACAACTGATCTGATTTGCATTTATGCTTGCTTCCCTTTCCTCCTGGCATTTACACAGAATAAAATACTGCAAGTGGGGAAGAGTGTAAAAGAGGAAAAGTGTGGGTGTGGAAGGGGAAGCCAGAGCTGTCAAATTGTTAAGACAAATGGGGCTTAGAAAATCCTAATTAAACCTGAAATTGCTTAGAAACAGGAAGTGTGTATTCCTAATTGTTGGCACCAGGAAAAAAAAAAATCAAATTTACTGAATATCTTTAAATAAAGGTAACCCGTTATTTGGCCTGCGAGATTTCAATCCTTACCTATTGCGAAAGTGAGTGTAGTGATTTTAAAGGCTGTGAAATTCACCTCCAATGTTCAGCATAAGATACGATAGACGTGTTCAGAAAGAAGCAGTGCTGGAAAGTAGGTATAGATTTGTGGTGTTTATTTTCTTCTCCTGGATGTGTTCTAGTTATATCCTGGGAAAATTTTAGTGTGTTTGAGCACTCAGAAATATTGAGTATCTGAAAAATAAAATGCATACAAGTGTATATTTTCAAGACTCAAGGTGTATATTCTCAAGAAAGAAGTTTGTTCTGAAGGCAGCCCTGTTGGTCTTGCTTTCAAAATAACAAAGTGCTGTCTGCTGGGATAGGACTTTGGTACCTAGGATGACGTAAGTGATGAGCAAGGTTCTCTCCTGTCATTGCACCTCTTGATATAGGTGATCAACCGCCCCTCCCCAATTTTTAAATTATTTTTTTTTGTTTCAGAGGCACAGGAAGCTTCCAGCATCTTGACATCTTGAATTCCACATCACACAATTAGGGGCGGAGCTAAGGACCAACCACTCTCATTTTCTTCGCCTTTGCCCAAGCTCCAAACCACACTAGCACTCTCTCTGTAGGACTTTGGCCTCCATTTATTTAAAATGCACATGGAACACAAGAGCCCCACCCTTTAATAAAAGTTCTTTTTGCTATTTTTTTAAGTTGTTTGCGGGGTAGATTGGAAGAATTGGTAGGCTGGGGGTCAGGAGCTGCACCCTCTATTGCTGGTCGGGTCTTGTGGGATCTGACCGGTTGCCTCGTCTGTGGTGTTAAGGATGAGGATGGACGTGAGTGATGGTTACAGCCCATTGAGGACTTCCGTTGTACCAGGCACTGTAGCACCATCGCTGATGACCACGTTTAATTCTCCTAGAAACCCTTTATTTCCCAGCCCTCTGCCCTCTACAGATGAGCAAACTGGGTCACAGGAAGGTTGAGGAAATTGCCCAAGGTCACTTGGGGTGGGTGTCCAGTCTGAACCCAGATCTTCTGACTCAGGACCAGTAGTTTTGACCCAAATCCCTAAAATCTGGCCCCTAGTGCTTCCCATGACTACCCCATGAAGTTATTGTAAGCATCAAGTCAAACTGTCTTAATGCACGTGAAAATACCTTGAAAAAAGAAACATATCTCGGTATCTGCCACACTGCCCTGATTGCCAGTTTCTGAGGATTTCATTTGTAAAACAGACATAGTCGCAGCTGCCCTAGAAGACGTTGATGCTCGTTAAGTGGCAGAGATTTGGTCAGTGTTGGAAAATTTTGTCTTTTAATGTTTCCCAGCAGAGGTTGGTGCCAGCTTTATCCTGGAGATAAAGGGACCTCCGTTTGTTCGGATGCACCGAATGGGGTCTTGTGTCCCCGTGAGGGAGCAGCCTGCCTTTGCAGCATTCTCTGTGTCAGCCCAGGTGGTGGCCTCCAGGAGTGGAGCCTGCTGGTTGAAACAAATGAGCTTTGTTCAGGGGGAAAAGAGCCTTATCTTGTGACAGTCTGTCCATTCCTATTTGTCCTGAGGAAATTACCAGGCCATGGGCCCCTCCTGGTACACAAGCACAGCTTAGATTGAAGTTGCTTTGAGATTGCTTTTTTTCTTGGCAACTAGAAAGCAGCAAAATGGGAGCACCTGGAAGGGTGTGGCTGGTGACAATAGGTCTCTTTACTCCACTCAGCCCCTCAACTGTCAGTTTTAACTGCCTGCCTCCATCATGGGCCGTAGCATGTGACATATTCCTTCCGAAGCAGATCAAGTCACGTTTAGAAGATTTGATATGTATCCTCTTAAGTACTTGTCTTTCTTTTGTGTTTATTTTGAACCTGTAAACTGTCATCACATTTTCAAACATTGCAATTGCCTCACACATTGCTGTTTTCCGTTAATAAGTATATGAGACCAATAGGCCTTCACAGTATTTCCCGTTACCATCAAATAGTCGAAGGTCATTATGTGAAGCCTGGACGTTCATTTATCTGGTCTACCTCCTGCTAACTGGATTGCCTTGATGCCTCTTGTGGATGGTCCTAGGGCTTTTTTTCTTTTTTCTTTTTTAAATTTTGGGCTGCGTTGGGTCTTCATGGCCGCACGTGGGCTTCCTCTAGTTGCGGCGAGCCGGGGCTTCTCTTGTGGCGGAGCACGGGCTCTAGGCGCGTGGGCTTCAGTAGTTGTGTCACGCTGGCTCAGTAGTTGTGGCGCACGGGCTTAGTTGCTCCGCCGCATGTGGGAACTTCCCGGACAGGGGCTTGAACCCGTGTCCCCTGCATCGGCAGGTGGATTCTTAACCACCGTGCCACCAGGGAAGTTCCAGTCCTAGTGCTTTTATTTCTACCTGTACAGCTGCAAGGATGTGGTTCCAAAGGCAATCACATCTATAGGTCAATGTCGTCTTCTGTTATATCCTCTTCCCCGAAGATTAACTAAAATCTCAACATCAGTGAACTATTTATTCTTCAGCGTTACTTCTAAGCCTTTGGTACCAACACAGTAGAGATAAACAGCTCCATTCTCATCTATGCACATCTTCATGTAAGCATTTAAAGTAGCGATTAGACTACAAACAATAAATGCTGGAGAGGGTGCGGAGAAAAGGGAACTCTCCTGCACTGTTGGTGGGAATGTAAATCGGTACAGCCACTATTGAGAACAGTATGGAGGTTCCTTAAAGAACTGAAAATAGAGCCACCATATGGTCCAGCAGTCCCACTCCTGGGCATATATCTGGCGAAGACCATAATTTGAAAAGATACTTGCACCCCAGTGTTCATTGACCACTATTTACCATAGCCAGGACATGGAAGCAACCTAAATGTCCGTTGACAGAGGAATAGATAAAGAAGATGTGGTACATATATACAATGGAATATTACTCAGCCATAAAAAAGAATGAAATAATGCCATTTGCAGCAACATGGATGGACCTAGAGATTGTCATACTGAGTGAAGTAAGTCGGAGAGAGAAAGATAAATATCATACGGTATCACTTATATGTGGAATCTAAAAAAGTGGTACAAATGAACGTATTTACAAAACAGAAGTAGAGTTACAGATGTAGGAAACAGACTTATGATTACCAGGATGGATGTGGGAGAGGGATAAATGGGGAGATTGGGCTTGATATATACACACTACTATATATAAAATAGATAACTAATAAGGACCTGCTCTGTATACCACAGGGAACTCTACTCAATATTCTGCAGTGGCCTATATGAGAAAAGAATCTAAAAAAGACCGGATATATGTATAGGTATAACGGATTCACTTTGCTTTACACCTGAAACTAACACAACATTGTAAATCAACTAAAAAAAAAGTAAATGTAAAATACACACCAGTTTTCAAAGACTAAAATAAAAGAATGTAAAAGAAAAATACCCAGCGATTAGATGTAACTGAGAAAAGGCACTCTTTCTTGTTTCATAGCATGTCTTTTCAGGAGAGATTTCAGCACTTCTAACTTTGGTCCTTTCTCTACTATACTAAGAGGTGTAACTGAAACAGTTACATGAACCTGCATGGCTCTGCGGTTCTCCATGTGTAGGAGAGCTGCACAGTTGCCACACCCAGCCCCTAGTTTGGGGGCACAAATAAAGCTGTTTTTCAGCACACTCCAGTTGCATTCCGGTCACATATGCTTTTTAGGGCCTTTGCTGTTGGCTTCCTCTTGGGTATTATGGCTGCTTGGCTGCAGTGGTGAATTTCAGCTGTGTCTATGTGACCACTGGAAAGTTGGAAGTGTTCAAAAGATTCGATGAATCAGGCCTGCCCCACACCCCTCTCTTCATGTGCCACAGTTATTTAAATTAATGACCGTATGTTCGGTCTCATGGACTTCTGTTCTCTTGACCAACCGTGGTCTTTAGGTCAAAGAGATGTGCCTTCAGATACAATCAACTCATCCTCTGGCCCTTTGTGGAATGAAAGGGTGTTTCATTTCTGCTGCTTTGACCATCATCTCTGTTATACTTTTAGTGTATATTTGGCTGCATTTTCATGCAAATTTGCTCTTGGTTACCTCACTTTCTACTATCCTCTTTTCTCTTTTTTTACACTTCAGGGTCACATTTCTTTAGAGACGTGTCAACAGTCACTGGCCCCATGTTCTTACCTTGTAGTAAGCACCCAGTCTGCCTACACCACTCAGCTCTTTCCCTTCACTCAAACAGTTTACTCTAAGGTCACCAGTGACTTCCACACGCCAGATTCAGCGGATGGTTCCCCATCCTCAGCAGTCGTGTTCCGCACCAGTGACCGCTTATTCCTCACTGCACCAGTCTCTTCCTTCGGCTTCCAACTTCCGTCACTCTTCTGGTTTCTCGTTTTTCTAGTCTCTATCTCAGTCTGCTTTGCCAGCTCATGCATGGCCTTCCAGCGTTAGAATTCCTTGATGCCCAAGCCTAGTCTCTCTTCTGTCTTTACTCTCTCCTCTTTTCCTGGATGGTAAAATGCATGCCATAGCTTAATGTACCCAGCCCTAACCTGAGTTTCAATTTTCTAGATGCATCCACTTGGAATTCTCAAATTCACTTTTCAAGCTAATACTCCAAACCAGATTCCATCTTCTCCCTCTGTCCCCCACAAATAGCCATGCCAGAAGCAAGTGGGTGAGAATCATTCAGACATAAAGAGAGCACGGGAGGTGGGAGGGAACTCAGGTGTTACTGGAGCCCTGGGTGTGATTGCTTGTTGAGGGCTGTGATGGTGAGGATGGTTGTCTGGGTGTTAGGGGCGTGCAGGTTATAGCATGTGGTGTTCTGATCTGAAGATGTGGGCACGGGGCGGTTACCTGGGAAGACTGAGTGGGCCTCACCATCTTTCATGTACTCTGGGGTGATGGTTTTGGACCTGAGAAGCTGCAGTGAAATGGAAAAGGTTTGTTTCTTACTAAGAGTAGCTCTTTGGGGTGAGACAGTTTGTGAGGTCAAATGCTAAGGATTTCTGGCTGTCATAACACTCTGGTATTGCTTCTTGCCCCTTGGTAATTTGTCCCCATCTGAAGGAGACTTCAGATCCAGCAATTCCACTCCTGGGCATCTATCCAGAGAAAACTCTAATTCGAAAAAATACATGCACCCCAATGTTCATAGCAGCTCTATTCACAATAGCCAAGACATGGAAGCAACCTAAATGTCCATCGACAGATGAATGAATAAAGAAGATGTGGCACATATATACAATGGACTATTACTTAGCCATAAAAAAGAATGAAATAATGCCATTTGCAGCAATGTGGATGGACCTAGAGGTTATCATACTAAGTGAAGTCAGTCAGACAAAGACAAATATTACATATCACTTACATGTGGAATCTATAAAAATAATAGAAATCAACTTATGTAAAAAACAGAAACATACTCACAGACATAGAAAACAAATTTACTGTCACCAGTGGGGAAAGGGGAGGGGGTGGGATAAATTAGGAGTATGGGATTAACAGATACACACTACTGTGTATAAAACAGGTAAATGGCAAGGATTTACTGTATAGCACAGGGAAGTATATTCAATATCTTGTAATAACCTATAATGTAGTAGACTCTGAAGCTGTATACCTGAAACTAACACAATATTGTAAATCAACTATAGTTAAATTAAAAAATTTAAAAAAATAAAGAAAACCTCACTTCCCATTTAGTCAATGGCCTTTTCCCCATAAACCATAAAACCTTTTCTGGATCTTTGGTCCTTCTCCTTACAAGCCATCTCTTCTACTCCCCAGTACCAGGAAGTTGGGTTGGAACGCTCTCTTTTCTCTTTTCTCTTAAGCCCGGATGCTTAAAATGGAGAACACAGTGGTTGTGAGTCACATCCAAGACCAGGTGGACTTACAGTGGTCCCAGGTGCCTGTCCTGTGTGAGACACCATATGAGTCATCCAGAAACCTACTCTGTGTGGCTCGGCGTGGAGGGAGGCTAGGTGGGAGCTAGAGATTTCTCACATGGGAAAGGAAGGCCAGACCTGAGGAGTGACCCCTTGTTGAGCCGGCTGCTCTCTGGTCTGCAGGCTCCCGCGGGGTCTCTCGAGCGGACTGGCTTCATTCTCTCTTGGCTTCTCTAGCTTGGGCCGTCAGCTCTGCAGTTCCAGGGCCCCCTTCCCAGTTCCTAGAGGAACTGCTTAGGACCATTTTGGGGTGAAATTTAAGCCTTGTTATAATACAGTTTTTCTTCATGATTCATGTTGGTGACCTTGTGGGAACAATTAAGTGAATTAAAATTCAACAGGCATTATTAAGTACTTTGTAAGTATCAGATACTTGACTGTGTGAAGTCAGGATTTATTTCTGAAGGGTAAAAGTTTAAAAAAGAAACGCTCACTTGAAGTGATGGCTCTCTAAAATGCAGAGCTGCAGATACTAATTTTGGGGTTCTGGCTAATGCATAGTGTTACGGAACCAAACTTGGGTTCACTTGTGCAAAATATAGTAAAGCCAATCTCCTGACACCAGGTACAGTGTTTGTCTGTTTGTTTGTTTTTAATAAATTTATTTATTTAATTAATTTGGCCGCATTGGGTCTTCGTTGCTGAGCACAGCCTTTTTCTATGCAGTGAGCGGGGCCTACTCTTTGTTGCGGTGCACGGGCTTCTCATCGTGGTGGCTTCTCTTGTTGCAGAGCACAGGCTCCAGGCACGCAGGCTCAGTAGCTGTGGCTCGCGGGCTGTAGAGTGCAGGCTCCGTAGTTGTGGCTCGTGGGCTCTAGAACACAGGCTCAGTAGTTGTGGTGCACGAGCTTAGTTGCTCCGCGGCATGTGGGACCTTCCCGGACCAGGGCTCGAACCCGTGTCCCCTGCATTGGCAGGCGGATTCTTAACCGCTGCGCCACCAGGGAAGTCCCCTACAGTGTTTATTGAAAGACCAAGCAAGGACAATGGGCAGTTCATGCTCAAAAGACCTGAACTCCCTGGTGGCTTTCAGGGAAGGGTTTTTAAAGGCCGCATTAGGGGGTGAGGGTTGTAGGGGGCCTGATCAGCTTGTGGACATTCTTCTGATTGGTTGGTGGTGAGGTCATGGGGTGGTATTTAGGGGGTTAACGTCATCAGCCTTCTGGTGTCTGCGTGCATGTGGTCAGGGTTAACTTCTTCCACCCGGTGCGGGTTTCAGTCTCTGCAAAACAACTCAGGGGTATGGCTCAGGATGTTCTCTATGGCCCTTGAGGAGGAACTCAGGTCCTTGACTTTGTTTCATGGATAAACTATCGTTATTTGGGCTTTATCTGACTGTTTTCCTTTGTTCTTGTATTTTTCACTTCTCTGATTAATTTGCTCTTTGGAACTCAGGGAAAGCCTAGGAGGGTAAAGCTTTTCTACAAACAAGAGGCAGGGAGAGGCAGGAGGAGGTCGGGGTCTGTCCCTGGAAGGCACCACAGGGCCCTACGGTTTCAGTGATACCTTCAAAAAGCCAGTCTTCAAATACCACATGGGAGTCTGTTTCTTCCTCTTTGAGTCTGCATGTTACAGCAGGAAAGTGATGCAATCAGACCCTCTCCTCTTTAATGCTTCCTGGGAAGTACTTCTGAAATCCCACCCAAGGGCAACACTGAGCTTTCCAGTTTTGTTTGATGACCGGCTGCACCCGGGCTCTTCCCTGGGGGCTCCATGGCACCTAGCTGAGTATTTCCTACACAGTAACGCGGGTCAGGGTACAGCCTCTCATTTCAAATCTGTGAGAACTTCGAGCAGAAGATTTTATTATTATTCCAGTTGCACAAGTGAGAAAAGTGAGGTCCAGGGAGATTAGAGCTGGGCAGCTAATACCTCATGGGACCAGGATCCAAACCCAGGTCTCTTGGACTCTAAAGCCTAAACACTCCACCCATCCACCTACATTCTTGGTTCAAAAAAACTACCCGTCAGGAGTGGCCTGGGCCTGGGAGAGGCCAGGGAGAGTTTCCAATGACTCCTTCTCTTTTGATGCACCTTCCGGGCCCCTTTCCAGTGACCCTCCAGTGGAAAAACAACTTACACTCCTCCAGGAGAAGCCCTTCCCCCTGAACGTTGCTGTCCTGTCCCTCCCTCCTGGGTGCAGTCCTGGGGTGCAGAATTCTACTCGGGAACTTCTGATGGGCTCGGTGACAGGCTTCATCAGGATGGAGGCTACGTTCATCAGTGTCCCACAGAGGGACGTGCAGGAACATTTAGACTAAACTGAAAAGCAGCTTCAGCTGTCTTCTTTGTCTGCAGGCTCAGCCATGTGGGCTGTAAACTGCAGAGGAGCCGGCAGCCTCTGGCATTGTGGAGTGGCGGGTGGAGGGTTGCCCCTTCTGGAGCGCCACTGTCATCTGGCCCGAAATCAGGAGGCGACACACATGCCCTGCTGCTGTATTTTTCCCCCCAAAGACAGACTTGCTGGGTCTTTAGCTAAACGTCATCTGCTTCTCACACCCACATCATCACACTCTCCCGAGACGTGGTGCTCCTGAGTCGCTTACACGGGGATACTGGGGGGACACTGGGGGAATGGGTTTTGTGAAACCTTTTCTTTTAAAGCATTATTTTGATGTCCAGAAAAATGTCTTTTTTACCCTCCACTAGAGTTCAATTCAACAAATAATTATTGAATGCTCACTATAGTCAAGACGTTCTGCTGTGAATATAACAAAAATGAAGATGCCAGATGACAAGAAGCATTAGTCTCAGTGGGGACACAGACACATACCAGCTAACTCTAGTCCGAGGCAGGGTAGGATCTGTGCTGGGTGATCACAAGCCTCAGTTTATTAGCCATTTATCTGCCTTTTAATTGTATTTTCATTTTTTAACATCTTTATTGAGGCATAATTTGCATGGCATATGATTCACTTGTTTTATGTACAATTCACTGATTTTTAGTAAGTTTACAGAGTTGTACAAATATCACCTCAATCCAGTTTTGGAACCACTCAGAAATATCTCTCCACCACCCAGAAATATCCCTCATGCATATTGTAGTCACTCCACGTCCCCACCCCTGACCCCCAGGCTTGGCAACAACCTGTACTCGCCTTTCTTTTTTTTTTAATTAAAAATTTATTTTTAAAATTGAAGTATAGTTGATTTACAATGTATTACTTTAGTTTCTGGTGTACAGCAAAGTGATTCATATATATATACATACATATATATATGTATATATGTATGTATATATAGTCTTTTTCAGATTTTTTCCATTATAGATTATTATAAGATATTGAAGATATTTCCCTGTGCTATACAGTAGGTCCTCTTTTTCGTATATAGTAATCTGCTAATCCCAAACTACTAATTTATCCCTCCCCCCCTTCCCTTTGGTAACCATAAGGTTGTTTTTTATGTCTGTGAGTTCTACTTTCCTTTCTTTATAGACTGACCTTTTATTATATTTTGTATAAATGGATTCATGTAATATTTGGTCTATTGACTGGCTTCTTTCACTTTACTGTAATGTGTTTGAGGTTCATCCATGTTGTAGCATGTGCTTCATTCCTTTTTATTGCCAAATAATATTCTATCACATGGACGAACCACATTTTGTTTACCCATTCTCTAGTTGATGGACATTTCGATTGTTTCTGCTTTTGGCTATGAATAATGCTGCTATGAAAATTTGTATACAAGTTATTTTATTTTATTTTTTTGCGGTACGTGGGCCTCTCACTGTTCTCACTGTTGTGGCCTCTCCCGTTGCGGAGCACAGGCTCCGGACGCGCAGGCTCAGCGGCCGTGGCTCACGGGCCCAGCCGCTCCGCGGTCTTCCCGGACCGGGGCACGAACCCGCGTCCGCTGCATCGGCAGAAGGACTCTCAACCACTGCGCCACCAGGGAAGCCCAGTATACAAGTTTTGATGTGGAGATATATTTTCATTTTTTGGGGGTCTATACCTAGGAGTAGAAATGCTATGTCATATGGTTAACTTATGTTTAACTTTTTAAGAAACCATCAAACTGTTTCCAAAGTGGATGAACCATTTTACATTCCCACCAGCTGTGTGTGAGGATTCCAGTTTCTCCACATCCTTGTCAACACTGGTATTTTTATTTTTTTAATTTTAATTTTTTAAAAATTGTATTTTATATTGGAGTATAGTTGATTTACAACATTGTGCTAGTTCCAGATGTACAATAAAGTGACTCATTTATACATACACGTATATCTATTCTTTTTCAGATTCTTTTCCCATATGGGTTATTTCAGAATACTGAGTAGAGTTCCTTGTGCTGTACAGTAGGTCCTTGTTGATTATCCATTCTATATATAGTAGTGTGTATTTAACACTGGTATTTTAAATCTTTTTTATTGTACCCATTCTACTGGGTGTGAAGTGGTATCTCAGTGTGGTGGTTTTAATTCTTATTTCTCTAAAGAAATACTGTTGAACAACTTTTCATGTGCTTACTAGCTATTTTTATGTATATTCTAGGTGAAATGTCCCTTTAAATGTTTTGCTTGTTTTTTCCTATTGTTTCTTAAAGAAAGCTATAGAGAAAGTGGAGCAACATGGAAGTCTCCAGGTATGGGTGATCATTGTTAGAAGTCAGTACCAATACAACTTGCCTGCATTCTGGCTTGTTCTGAACCTGGTTGTTGAAACCCACCGTAGTAACTACACACCTCAACAACCACAGTAGGGTATGAGACTTAATCAGTGTATACCACAGCAGGAGAGGGCATGCAGGGCATGTTGGACACCTATGTGCTACCTGCCCCCAGGTGCCCAGAGCTGACTGTGTCAGTGAGATCTGAAGATTCCCAGATGCCAGCATCTGCCTCTCAGTGCCTGTGGACTTTTCCCACAAGGCCGATCTGTCCATATAGGGCAGGCTGGAAATGCCAGAGAATTAACAGCCCCCATAGCAGCCCTCAACCAAAACTGATGTTTGATGGTGGTAGATGTCTTAGTTCGATTTCCTATGACAGATTATTATGGACATGGTGGCTTATCAACAGCACATTTATTTCTTACTTTCTGGAGTCTGGAAGTCTGCGATCAGGGTGCCAACATGGTTGGGGTCTAGTGAGGGCCCTCTTCTGGGTTGCAGAGTGCTGTCTTCTTTTTGCACCCTCACATGGCAGAAAAAGATAGTGGGAGAGCTCTCTGGGGTCCCCTTGTAAGGGCACTAATCCCACTTTTGAGGACTCCACCTTTATGACCTAATCACCTCCCAAAGGCCCCACCTCCTAATACCATCACATTGGAGGTTAGGATCTCAACTTATGAATTGTAGGGGACACAAACCTGCAGTCCACTGCGGTGGGTGCATAGATAACATGGCTCCCTCAAATCACAGGGAAGACTTCTGAGGTGTGCATTTTGCACTATTTCTCAGAGTTTCCCAGCAGGATGAAGCATCAGGGCCACTTAGATAGCAGATTTTATAACATGCCTTCCCTAGGTGGCAGGGACATAGATACCTTGCGCTTGAATTTCTGAGTTAGGATCTGCCTCTGAAGAGCCCCTACCGAGACACTGCCTCTTGGGTAGTGGGATACTGGTCCTGCTCTGGGACACCGTGACAACCTTTTTCTCTTGCTTCCGCTGTGATAGTGGTTTGCGGCCCTGGGGTACCGTGGACATTTTGATATGGATCCCAGCGGACCAGAGCCGGGTGTATGCAGGCTGACTTTTAGGGTGGGGCAAGGGTCCGGTGAGGAGGGGTCATCAGAGATTGTTCAAGAATGGTCAGGTTGACACTGGGAATGGTCAACGGAGGGGGTGCAGGACAGTCTCTGGGTGGAAGTTAGAGGTAGACACAGGTCGAGAAGTCTGGACTTGATGGCCTTTGGGGGGGTCACAGCCTACACAAGGCAGAGAAGGATGCTGTCTGCAGATGATGTGTGCTCTGGGGATGGTTCCGACCCACACTGAACCGTAGGTGAATGTGTGACCCTCAAGGTCTTTTTCAACTTTTAGATTATAACAGTACTTATATACAGGCCAGGCTTGTCTAGGATCTCAATGTCAAAGGTCATCTTTAGTGGGCGTATTTGGACCTGTTGACCTCCCTGAGGCCTAGTGAGAAGAGATGTTGCTCATTGAAGGACAATGAAGACGGAGCCTCCATTGTTCAATATTTCAGCAGGGAGGGTTGACGTCTTAGGTCGGTTCCTGGGAAGATTTGCGTGCAGGAAGTTGTCGGGGGGATGTTCTCAGGGACGACGCCTGTGAGGAAGTGAAGCCGCGAGGATTGGGTCAAGGAGAAGCTACAGTGAGCTGCAGCCAGAGTCTCAGCTGATCCCAAGAGACACTCTGGAGCTGAGGTGCCACTCAGAGTTGTCCCTGGTTGAGTTGGGCCCCTGTAAGCCCCTTGACCCGTCATTGGATAAGAGGAGGCTTTACTGGTTGAGGTTGGTTCCTTGGTGGGGCTCAGCCATGAACTCTCAGCAGGCAGTGCACCTGGGAAATGCGTGGGTGGGTACCTGAGTCCTCTAGTGGGCATCTGGGCAGCAGATGACAGCATCCACTACAAAGACAGCAGTTGTCGGGGGGATGTTCTCAGGGACGACGCCTGTGAGGAAGTGAAGCCGCGAGGATTGGGTCAAGGAGAAGCTACAGTGAGCTGCAGCCAGAGTCTCAGCTGATCCCAAGAGACACTCTGGAGCTGAGGTGCCACTCAGAGTTGTCCCTGGTTGAGTTGGGCCCCTGTAAGCCCCTTGACCCGTCATTGGATAAGAGGAGGCTTTACTGGTTGAGGTTGGTTCCTTGGTGGGGCTCAGCCATGAACTCTCAGCAGGCAGTGCACCTGGGAAATGCGTGGGTGGGTACCTGAGTCCTCTAGTGGGCATCTGGGCAGCAGATGACAGCATCCACTACAGCAGGAGCTGAACAAAGTCACCCAGTGAACATGTGGCCAAAGGGCACTGGTGGTTTGTGAGTTACAGCATCTGTCGGAATCCTATGTTGTAATAGTAAAAATGTCCCTTGGGTGGATGATGGAAGAAGGTGGCTAGGAATTGAGGCTTTTGTACCCTCCCCTCCCCCTCTCCCCAACCCCTCTCCCCAGCACCACCCTCCCCTTCCCCTCTCCCCAACCTGTTTTTTCTCTTCTCTCATCTGCTGCCAGAGTTTGGCTACTGTGTGGTTCTGGCTTTGCTGTTATTACTTGTGTCTCCCCTTGCAGGATGTCCCCCTTACATTTTGTTACTTTTGGGTCTTTAGGCTGTCAAGCACTCTGAACAAGTCAAGGTTTCCCCCTTTTTGGTGAGCTGGCAAAGAGCGAGGAGAGTTGTGGTCACTTATCAGGAGTGAACAGGTCCAGGGAGTGGACTGAAGCTTTCCAAGGGGAGTGGACAGGAGAACTGTCCCCCAGAAGGTGTGAGGGCAGGAGGACCAAGAGCCTGCAGTTTGGTTGATAGCAGTTAAGGGTAATCAAAAGACCAAGGAGAAGAACCAGTTCCTAAGTGGCCGTCCAAAACTCAGGAGGCCGACCTGGAAGGAGGCAGGTATAAGAACCGGTGTTTGGACCACAGGCATATAGGATGTAGACTTTTTTTAATATATAAAGGAATTTGGACAACGCATGGTTAGGTGGTCAACCAGCCACAGAGTTCAATAATAATAAACCACTAATCAAATATTTATAATGCTCTTCATTGTATATTATCTTGGGTCTGCTATGCAAGACTAACTTCTTATGAAGATGAAACTAATGGGAATCCAGTCCTTGAATATATTTGTACGTACTGTAGCATTCATACATTTTTTTGGACTTCATGATTGTCAGAATGAAGGATGAGTTTTGACTACCTCTAGGAATTGGAAATAAATGATGTCACTTTTTACCCAAGGTCATCCAAAGCTGTTGGTGTAGCAATTCTGCATGTGTAATACACAAGCTAGAATGAAACTTTAAATATCATCAGGGGTCCACTAGGTAAGCTTGGAGAAATGAGTTTGTTGGTCAACACATATTTATTGAGCACCTGTTGGTGCCAGGCACTGGAGGAATCGGGTGCCACCCACATGGTCCCTGCCCTTGTGGAGCTAATTAAAGAGATATGTCACAAATGGGTCGTTAATGGCAGCGTTTCAGCGTGTCAGTGGCAGAGGAGGCCGCACACTGGGAGCGCATAGTGGGGCACTTGGCCTGGCCTGTGAGCCAGGCCAAGCAGAAGTGCCAACCCCAGCTGTGGCGCGGCCCCCACGGCATGCTGAGGGGTCTGAGAAAAGGTCAGCAGGGCTGGGGCGCAGAGGACAAGGACATGCCAGGCAGGATGCCAGCAGGAAATGGATGGCGCTCTCATGGGAAAACGCCAGGAGCGTTTTGTTTGTTTTTAAATTTATTTATTTATTTTTTATCTTTGGCTGTGTTGGGTCTTCGTTGCTGCGCGTGGGCTTTTCTCTAATTGCGGCCAGCGGGGGCTACTCTTTGTTGTGGCGCGCGGGCTTCTCATTGCGGTGGCTTCTCTTGTTGCGGGGCACGGGCTCTAGGCGCGCGGGCTTCAGTAGTTGTGGCTCGTGGGCTCTAGAGCGCAGGCTCAGTAGTTGTGGCTCACGGGCTTAGTTGCTCCGCGGCATGTGGGATCTTCCTGGCCCGGTGATCGAACCCGTGTCCCTTGCATCGGCAGGTGGACTCTTAACCACTACGCCACCAGGGAAGTCCCGCCAGGAGTGTTTAATAAAGGCACCATGGGCTTCCCTGGTGGCGCAGTGGTTGAGAATCTGCCTGCCGATGCAGGGGACACGGGTTCAAGCCCTGGTTTGGGAGGATCCCACATGCCGCGGAGCAACTGGGCCCGTGAGCCACAACTACTGAGCCTGCGCGTCTGGAGCCTGTGCTCTGCAACAAGAGAGGCCACGACAGTGAGAGGCCCGCGCACCGCGATGAAGAGTGGCCCCCGCTTGCCACAACTAGAGAAAACCCTCGCACAGAAACGAAGACCCAACACAGCCAAGATAAATAAATTAATTAATAAACTCCTACCCCCAACATCTTTGAAAAACAAACAAACAAAAAATAAAGGCACCATTTTAGAAAGTGTGGGCTGGGTGTCAAGAGAGCACAAAGGATGATGCAGTGCCCTGGGTCCTGTGATGGCTGACTTGTCACTGTCCGTAAGCCTGGTAGGGTCAGGGGATGAGGGAGTGGTTCCCAGAACCTGGAAGGAGAGGACCCCTTTACAGGAGGAGTGACCTTTGGTTGACAAATGCAGCAAGCTAAGGAGACCCATGAGGAAGTGAGCCAAGGGGATAGTGACTGACTCCACTTTCCTGCCCACCTCTGATCTTCTGTGGCGGGTCCACTGCCCTGAGCCCACAGGAAGTCGGGGTGCATGGGCAGCTCAGTGATGTGGTCAGAACGGGTCAGCCTCACGGGCCAGGGAGCAGGCTAGAGTGGGGTGTGGGTTAGCAAACAAAGCGGTCTTCCCAGAGGAAGAAGAATGATGCAGAGACAGGACTGGAGAAGTGGCCAGTGGCCAGGTTGTAAAGAGATGGTCGGCTCAAATGAAGGATCAGTTTTATTCCAAAGCCATGGGGCAGCTATCAAGGTGTTTAAGCAAAAGAGTCATGTGACCATGTCATAGGAAGGGAATGAGGTAGCCGAGCAGAAGACGCGTTCGAGAGGGTCAATAGTGGTTTCCAGAAGGCCCTTAGGAGGCCCTTACCGCTCGCCAGGAGAGAGGATGGCAGCTTGGACTAGGGCTGAGCAGTGCACCTGGGGAAAATGAGCCAGCTCGAGCTGTGTTTAGGAGAGTCTAGTTTGGAAAGCTGGGAGGATGTGCCTTTTCCTGATGCAGGGGACATTGGAGTTGGAGAAGTTTAGGGGTGAGGAAGGAGAAAGCGTAAGCTCAGGTGTGGCCCCGGTCAGCTTGAGATGCCATGAACGAATCCGAGGGGAGCATCGGATAGTAACTGGAAGTGTAAGCGTGGAGCTCAGGGGACAGACTTGGGTCGAGCGAGCTCAGAGCTGGCTGATGAACCGTCATCTAGGCAAGGGTGTGGCTGCCGTCTCTAAAGAGCAGGTGTGCAGTGAGACGAGAAGAGAGCCTAGGTGAGAATCCCTAAAAACGTCGACACTTCGGGATCCTGCAGAGAAAAGACGACTCAGTAAAGGAGAGTGAGAAGAGGTGGAGAGAGATGCAGACAATCAAGAGGGAGGGCGCGGGGCGCGGGGAGCGGGTCAGGGTGGGGGGTGGAGTGACTGAGGAAGGAGAGACGGGCCTGGGTTCGCATCTCCTCGGTGCCGGTTTACCTGGAATAGGGAGAAATCGGTCAGTCGTGGGAGGTAGTGGGGGAACAGGGAGAGCCCTGCTCAGTGAGGGGGCTGGAGCATATGGAAATGGAGAGCTGAGTCGGTGGAGAATCAGTGGCGAGTGAGAGGATATTAAGAGAAAGGCTGGAAGAAGAACGGCGCCCCTGTAGAGCCTTCGTCCCCAGGCTTAACCACCCTCTGCAAGAGCAGCCTCTGTGCTTCTGTTTAAAGGAGGTTTGCAGGCTTCGGGCTCTTCTGATTCTGAACCAGACTCAGCATCAGCAAGTCCACCTCCACACTCAGAACTCCAGGAGGCCTGTCTCCCCATCTCCCTGCGGCCGCAACTGGAGGAGTGTCTTATATTATATGACAGGTCACTGTCTCCATTCCAACCCAAGTGAGGAAAGAAAGGATCAGATCCTGGAGTGTTTGCGGATGTGGGGGTGGTGGCATTTTTCACTCTTTCCCCCTTCTCTTTTTAAAGAGGGCCGACAGACTGGTTCCTGAGAGTGAGGGATCGGGAGGTTAGAGAAGGTGAAAAGGCCATGTGAAGAGCAGGATGGGGGACCTTCCCCGGGAGACGTGCAGGCAGCCGGGTAGGTTAGTGACCGTGAGTTTGCCGTGACACAGATCCCCCCGTTGTGTGATTTTCTCCGATGACACTGAAGGGTCCAGATGCGGGCTTGAAGGTGGCTTCTCCCCATTCTCCCCTTTCTTTGTCCCCCTCTCCCTTCCTTCCTAATCTCTCCAAGTCGGAGTTCAGTATTTGTCTTATTTTTAGTTTTAGTTAGTACTTATCCTAGTAATAACTAACTCACCAAACAACTCAGTGGTGTAGTGATCATAGACACACAAATATGTCACCTTTATAGATGGTGAACTCAAGAGGAGAAAGAGAAGGGGAAGGCTGGAGGCCAGCCGTGGCTCCCTCGTGGGTGCGGCCGTGGTGGAGACGTCTCGCGGGTGATCTGCCCGGGTCTCGTGGCCCTGGCTCATTAAGGAGCCCAAAGCCTCTATACTTGTCTGTAGCAGATTTTCAGTCACCTTCACTGGCTGCTATAGTCACCCTCCGTTGTTTTCTCAGGCCTGGGGTGGGCGATCAGGGTGGTGCATGGGGCACAGAGGTGGTCTCATCATTTCGCTGCCTTCTTGGCAAAGACAGGCCACACACAGGCAAAGGTGTCATTTGCATTTGTCAAGCAAGAGCCGCTGATCACATGTGTGTCTACCGGATGGCGGATGTGCCATAATTGTTTTTAGAAACATACGTGTGTTCAGCTGTGCAGCCCTCATCGGAGACTTGGGGAAAGAACAGGAAATTTAAGAATGAGTATTCCTTTTCCTCTCAGAAACCCACTTATCTGACTTACTTTCAATTTAGTACTTCTGAAGAGAATCGTAGTGTGTCAGGACTTTAAAACATCAATAAAAATGTACCGAATTGCTGCTCTAAGAAGGAGAATTCTGTGGGCCGGGCCTTACTTGGCTGCTTGGTGGGCGTGAATAATGCTGTCACATCCCCGGGATGTCCACGTCCTAACCCCCAGGGCCTGTGGATATTTCTTATGTGGCCAGAGAGATTTTGCAGATGTATTTAAAGTAAGGCTCTGGATGTGGGGAGATTCTCCCAGATTGTCTATTAAGTTGTTCTGTTGTTGTTGTTCTTTTCTCTGTTTGTTTTTGACTGTATATATTTTATTTCTATTTTTTCTTTTCCATTACAGTTTATTACAGGATATTGAATATAGCTCCCTGTGCTATGTAGTAGGACCTTGTTGTTTATCCATTCTAAATATAGACAATAGTTTGCATTGCTAACCCCAAACTCCCCATTCATTCCTCCCCCACCCCTGACCTTGGCAACCACAAGGCTGTTCTGTATGTCTGTGAGTTTGTTTCTGTTTCATAGATAAGTTCATTTGTGTTATATTTTACATTCCACATATAAGTGATATCATATGATATTTGTTTTTGTCTGACTGACTTCACTTAGTATGCTAATCTCTAGGTCCATCCATGTTGTTGCAAATGGCATTATTTTATCCTTTTTTATGGCTGAGTAATATTCCATTGTATATATGTACCACTTCTGCTTTATCCATTCATCTGCCGATGGACTTTTAGGCTGTTTCCATGTCCTGGCTTTTGTAAATAGTACTGCTATGAACGTAGGGGTGCATGTATCTTTTCGAATTGTAGTTTTGTCTGGATATATGCCCAGGAGTGGGATTACTGGGTCATAAGGCAGCTCTATTTTTAGCTTTCTGAGGAACCCCCATACCGTTTTCCATAGTGGCTGCGCCAATTTCAAACGTACTTAGTCTTATTCCGTTTTCATACAAGCCTGTTCTTGTGTGTGTGTGTTTGTGTGTGTGTGTGTGTGTGTGTGTGTGTGTGTGTTCATAAAAACCATCTGTTAGGTTTGATGTGACCACAGGGATCCTTCTGAGAGGGAGGGGGGAGAAGAGAGGGACAACAGGAGATGTGATGACAGAATGAGAGAGTGGAGTGACGTAAGGAAGGGTCCCAAGCCAAGGAATGCAGGCAGCCTCAAGAAGCTGGAAAGAGCAAGGCGACAGAGTCTCCCCCGGAGCTTCCAGGGGGAGCACAGGTCTGTTGACACCTTGACGTGAGTCTCAGGAAAGGGGTCTTGGACTTCTGGCCTCCAGAACTGTAAAACAACACATTTGAGTTGTTTTAAGTCACCGAATTTGTGCTAGGTCACAACAGTAACAACAAGACACTAACATTGTAAGGTAGTTTATTTAGAGGTTTTTTCCCCTTGTGTTTCACCGATCCGTTACCCTGATGAATTTATGTGGTTGGTTTTCATGTGAGGGGCTGCGGGGTGTGATGCAAGCAATGAACTTGAGTTGGTGTGTGAGCACCCGTCTCAACCTATCGGCAGTGTAGAATCAAAGGCAGAGAGGAGGGACCACCCAGTGTAAAGCCCCAGCAGTCTGGTCCTGTCAGCCCAGCTCACCCTGGAGCATAGCAGGTGTTCTGGCCGGAGTTGCTGATGTGGCAACACACACGCTCTGAATTAAGCACAAGGAATCTTCCTCTTGGTCCAAGCTTTCTCCTGACACATATGTGACTCAGCATTGTCCTTTGCCTACAAACATAGCTGCTGAGACCTAAAGATGCCAGCCTAGGCTGATGACATTCGTCTAAAGTACTAACTCAGTTTACTGTTGAAAGTAAGATATTTCAGTGGCTTAGTCTATAATCTTATAAGATTGGGAAGAATGTCTCTCCTACTTATGCTAAAGTCTGTGATCTAAATTATTCCGGTTTTAAACCCTTTTTAATTTTTTACGATGTTTATTTTTTCAAATTGAAAAACAGTGGATACTGAATGTGTAAAATTTATAAAATGCTTGTGCACAAGTCAAAAAGACAAGAAAACACTTGTAGTTCTACAATGTAGGGATAGGTATATTAACATTTGGGGGTATATTCACAATTAGGTGCTTGTCAGATTTTTTTTTTTTTTTTTTTACTGTTTTCTGAACATTTCCCCACATCAATATATGTTCTTCTATGATATAATTATATCATGGCAGCATACATATTAATGTATCTTCCACAGTTTATTAGCCAATCCCTCTATTTTTGTGCATTCAGGTTGTTCCCGCAATATTATTGTTGCCTGTTCGTGTGCTTTGCCCATTTCTTTTTTGGTATGTTATTTGAAAAATAGGTTTGTGAGCTTTTTGTTGTTGTTGTAGTATGTTAGGGTTATTAATTTTTTAAACAGATATGTACAACTTTGAAGTTCATTGTTTGCATTTTAATTTTGTTTATGGTAAGCTTCTTTGACATATAAATATTACTGAATTTTTTGTACTCTAAATTATTTAGCTTTTTGGATGTGTCTTTGGTGATTTCTATTCTCTATTATTTACAGATTGATTTTCTTCCCTTCTGATGGCATAGCAGATTTTAACCAGCCTCTCCTTTAGATCCAATACAACTTTTCTTCTCTGCGGTGCAGTGGTGGTTGTTTCTAATGCTTAATGAACCACTTAGTTCATTCTATGTTAAGAATAGTTTTTTTTTTTCCCTTAGCATATTTTTGACCTGAATCTCCTCTCTTGGCTAATTTGATTGTTTGACCATGTAATCTCATCTTTTAGCAGCTCCAAGCTGAATTCAAAATATATAAGGATCAATATAATGTGAGTTTGTGAATGTGCACATTCTTATATTGTGAATTAAATACCTATGAAAAGTCATTTGCATCTAATAAAGGGTCTTTTTTTTTTGCCCCGCATGATGAAAGAGAAAATCTCTAGTACATGGCTTCCATTTCCCACATTAAAATGATGTCTGTCCTTTTTTTTTTTTAACATCTTTATTGGAGCATAATTTCTTTAGATGTCCGTACTCTTAACGACATAAACTGATAAATTAGAAAAAGATCAGATTCTTCCAATTGCATTAAAATTTGAAGAAAAAGAAAAAGAAATGATTTCTTTCTAACAAAGCAGGAAAAAAAAACAAACTAACAAGCTGAATAAGCTCTGAATAAGCTGAATTTCCCATTCAGCTCTTTCTCTGCTTATGTTCCAAACAGTTGCATAAAAGCAATCCTAAACAAATGTTTATAGAGGCTGCACTCTGAGATACTGATAATGAATTCTACATAACAAGCACACTCTTTGCCCCGGCCGTTTGAATTTAAAGTATACATTTTGCAGTAATTTTGATGACTTCATTTTGAAACGGT
Source organism: Physeter macrocephalus (assembly GCF_002837175.3). NCBI lineage: Eukaryota > Metazoa > Chordata > Mammalia > Artiodactyla > Physeteridae > Physeter > Physeter macrocephalus. The sequence goes on along the minus strand of NC_041221.1, from coordinate 11,191,332 downwards.
TCTTAACAGACATTTTGGAAATGTCTTCATGTCATGACTTTATTCATAAACCAGCCTGTCAAAAACCTTAGCTTTCACTGGGGAGAAAGTGTCTCACATGCATAGGTAGTTGTTCTACCTATATCGCCCGCCATCTTGAAAGGTCATTACTCATTTCCATGACTACTTGGATGCCCTGGCTCACTGCCACTGGGTTTTAGGACTGTGTGGAGAGGAGACCATGACATTGACTTCTCAGCTATGCAGCACTGGGTAAGGGCTATATTCCTCTTCTAATTATGATGATAACTTGTGCTTGGGAAGCTGTAGTGTTTACTGTTATGGTTAATGGTCAATGTCACTCATCAAAAGGGTGATAAACCAATAGTGGGATCTTGGAACAGGAGAGGAAAGATAAGAGCAATGTGTCATTTTATTCACACGCTAACAGCTCATAATGAGGACTAATAGGACCTAATGTTTATTTGTTCAGTAAACAAGCCATTGGATTGTGAACAAGAGGTCAGCATGGCCAGCAGTGAGGTGTGAAATGCTCCATCAAAAGACATTATTTGGTGGCTAGAGCAAAAGCCCTAGAAAGTCTCACAGTAACAGCACGGTAGTACAGCACATGGGTCCTCCCCCTCTGATGTCTAGGAAAGTAAGTGGATGCTTGTGCCTTTCCATTTCCAGTTCATGGCCCTTTGATCTTGCCCTTTCATGAAGCGAGATATTCATGCAGATGTGTTAAACCAGCACTTCTCATATTTAGTGATTTTGTTAAAATGCGGATTCTGGAGTGGGAGGCTGAGATTCTGCTTATCTAACCAACTTCCGGATGAGGCACATACTGTTTCGGGTCCTTGCACCTGCTCTGAGTAGCATGCTGATTCCATCTTCCAGGAAGGAAGGAACACAGCTCAACAAAAGTAGACTTAGAGTCTCTTCTAATAATGTGGCATGTGCTTAAGGGGGTAGAAGAATGTGATGGATAAACATGTAGGCCCTGGGCGTGAATCCTGGCTCTGCCATTGCTAAGTTTTGGGTAGTAACAATGAACCTCAAAGTCTCTATGGCCAACGACAATGAAGATTTATTTTTTGCCTGCATGTGTCGGGCTGAGTGTTGGCTACAACTCTGCTCGTTTAGCACCCACCTGAAGGCAGCCTTATCTGGGGCAGGACATTTTCCCCAGATCCGATGGAAACCTCCTAAAACTTCTGCTTGGATTTGCGTACTTCATGTCTGATCACTTGTCATTGGCCAGAGCAAATCACATGTCCAAGGCTGATGTCGGTAGGTAGGGAAGCCGACTCCTCCCACGAAGTGGCAGGGGGGAAGTATCGCCCCCTGCAGGAAAGGGAGTGAAGCGTTGGGACAAGAACGATCTCTCAGAAGCCACTCAGCAGCTGTACCCTCTTGTTACTTTCACAGGGCTGTTTTCCGGATTGAATGAGCTGAAGTGGATAGCACATGGTACCTGACACATAAGAGAAGCTCAGTAGATGTTTGTAATCATACTTGTTACTGTGTTTGTTCTTATACGTCTCCCTGATCCTTACTCCAAGTTGCTGCATCGTCCAGGCTGAGGAAGGTCCCTATCCCTGCCTGCCAGGACACATAGAACATGTGGAGACCCACTGTGCACTGAACAATCAGATCACTTGAGGCATTTGGTCAAGTTAGGTGCTTGCTTGCAGTTCTAGGTGGCTGGGTTATCACACTAACAGTTATTCTTGAATAATTTTAGGCTGTGTCTTAACCTTCCTGCCCATCACATTTTCTGAGTTTTTGGCTTGAGTTTTAGATCACTTGATTTCTCTATTCTAGTCTCTGTATTTTGTCTCTGACGCGCTCTTTGATCATTTATTCTACAGATATTTGTTGAGTGTCCAGTTACACCAGAGGTTGTGTGAGCAGCAAAGATACGTAAAAAGTATCGTTACTGTCGAATGAGGGCTTAGCATAGGCTACGTGTAAGCCCTGGTTCCTTACTCTGCGAATGCCAAGTGGTGGTGGAAAAGGCTGCAAAGATGGGATCCAGCCTTAATAAATGGGAATCTGGGAAGCTTGAGCATATCTGTTGATCCAAGGGGTGCCTTTATAGGTTTGTAAGCAGAGCAGGTACATTACCTGGACTTTAGGGAAAAAATCGTGGTAGTATGTGCGTGTGTAGGCTGTAGGAGTGTCCGGTGTTTGGGAAATTGGTGGAAGGAGAGATTATAGGGGTGTGATGTAGAGCAGTGGTGGAGTGAACCGGGTTGGGATGTATGTGTATGTGGGAGAAGAGAGTAACCAGTGACCTTAGAATTCTGAAGGTGATCATGATGTCATAATCAGAAAGAGGAATCTTGAGCAGGCAGATGGTTTAGATGAGGGAGGAAATGATGCATTCAGTTTGGTCATGAGCTTGCGTTGCAAGAGGGATACCCAGGTAGAAACGTTTGAAAGAGAGTTTCAGGTAATCGTTAGACCAGTTAACCAGAGCAACTAGTTGAGAATCCATTATATAATATATGTTAGAGATACGTCAGTCTTAACCTCATCCGCCTTAACTCAGGGAAGAGTACAGACCAAAGCATATGCAGTCCTTAAATGTTGAAGTATGAGATCATTGTTAATGCAATAGCTCATCTTACCAGGTGGCTAATATTTGTTTCAATTTGACTAAGCATAGGCATAATCTAGTTATGAATCTCTGTTTTTGGAGCAGTGTGTTGTAAAACAAAGTTAATGTGTTAAATTTAACTGTGATTTAAATTGATGTTGCCTGAGTCCCCGGGGACAGATGAAACACAAGAAGGGTGGAAGAAACAGCCTCTTCTATTGTTGCCTAATGATATAGGGAAGATTTGAAAATCAAACGCATCGAGGTAGCCTCGCTGTGCAGCAAGGAACAAAACCGAATTAATTATAAATAAGATGGATAAATAATTTAAGCATATCACTTATTGCCTCTCTATTGCTCAACACTTGAAAAATTATTTCAATTAGAAACTTAAACTCAGTTTGATCGACGATGAAGAGTGAGCAGCCCAAGATAAATGTAAATCCCCTTGTGACATAAAAATTTGATTTTGCTTTGTGAGGTCTATTAAAAAGAAATTAATAATCTCCAGAAAAAAGAGGTAGTGCCAAGAAAGGTTGGCCTTTTCCCACAGGATGTTGCTTATTTTAAGAGGAAAAAAATCAACAAACTTATTACAGAGATTTTCTGTTTCAACCACAAAATACGAACCACCAACCTCCCAGACAAACAAACAAAAAAACTGATAAACATTTGTTTCTTTGGATTTCATATTAAAATCATAGCGTGTGTATGCTACTTATATTTCACGTGATCTTAATTTTCTTCTACACCCAAAGAAATAATTTGTTCCCTTTTCGTGCTTATTGGCCCCCGAAAGCACGGCAGAACGCTCTCCCCTTTGTGGCACCTGCAAAGTGAGGGGTTTGTCTGGCGAAAGCCACACTGGATCTTACCCAAGTCAAGAGTGTCCTAGAAAGCTGGTTTGCTTCCTGTGCTTTCATTTTCTGGTACCTTAGAGCCCTCCGTCTTGCCATCCCTGACAGATACAGCTGATTGATGAGAGCACTGTATTTGTAGGTTCGATCTGAACCTCAGAGTCCTTCTCATCACAGGGCTCCAGGTGGTCACTGCTAGTTGATCAGAATAAGCGTGTGAAAAAAAAAACAAAAACAGAACAGGCATGTGGCATGAAGCCTACCTGCCATCTGACTGAGGATCTGAGGGACTAAGCATCTGGTAACATCTATCTGTCATCTTAACAATTTGTCTGATTTCTTAACTACGTGCAAACATCTGTCAACTGATGCTTTAGTTCAGGCTGTGGAAATGAGTTCTTTCTACTCTATGTATGGAAAGTAAAGGCCAGAGGTAAATGTTTAAGGACATTATGTCACACACGTATCTTACCTTTTGTACATACACCCACATCTGAGAGATGCAGCTATCACAGATACCTACAGGCTCCCCCACTGCCCTGTCTTGATCCTGGCAGTGTCTGTAGACTACCGAATGTGTGACACCAGCGGCAGACTTCTGGGCTTCCTGATTCTCACCTACTTATTCCTTCATCCCTCCCGTCTTGGACTGATACGTGTCTTCCACAAATTCGTAAGTTGGAGCTCTAACGCCACAATGTGGTCATATTCAAGATAAGGCCTTTAGGGAGGTAATTAAGGTTAAATGAGGTTCTCGGGGTGGGACCCTAATCCCATAGAACTGGTGTCCTTATAAGAAGGGGAAGAGACGCCAAGGATACTCAGGCACAGAGAAAAGGCCATGTGAGGGCACAGTGAGAAGGTGTCCGTCCACAAACCAAGGGGAGAGGCCTCAGGAGAAACCCGACCTGCTGGCACTTCGATCTTGAACCTCTAGCCCCAGAGCTGTGAGAAGTAAATGTCTGTGTTTAAGCCACCCAGCCTGTGGTATTTGTTCAGGCTGCTGAGCAGACTAAGACACCGCCCCTACCCCTAAAACCACGGGTGGAACGGGAGAAATCTGTGCCCAAAGCTGGGCGAGGGACCCACGCCGGGGTGCTGCGACCCTGAGCAGCTCCTTAGACTTCTCCCCATTTCTCTTCTTTTCTGAGGGTCCGTCGAACCAGCTTGATCCCTGAGCAGGCAGGGTCACACCTGAAAGTCTAAAAAACCTGGAGCTTCTTGCAAGACATCTGATTTTTTCTTTTTTTTGTGAAAGGGTGGCAACAGTTTTTACTTTGTGTGTTTGGTAAGGGAAAAGGAAAAGACGGAACATAAAAAGTAACTGCTTTCTTTTCGCATGCCATCCACCTCCTCGCCTCTTCCCCGGCTGAGGAGTCTCGTGTGTAGGACAGGAGGACACTGACTTGAGACCTTCTGGGGAGGCTTGGGCGAAACGAAAGCAAAGCTAGAGAACCCAGAGAACAAAGGCGTTTTATGTTCGAAGGGCAGAGACCTGCTGGTAGAGGAGACAGACCCTTCTAGAAAAGGAGAGGGAGGAGCCTGGGTGGCCAGCTGGAGACAGAGTGTGTCTGGAGAACTTGGAATTTGATGGGAGAGTAATTTGTCTGGTCAGCAGCCCAGTGTGCGTGTGTGTGTGTGTGTGTGTGTGTGTGTGTGTGTGTGTGTGTGTGGCGGGCGTGTGTGGTGGAGAAGAGGACTCTACATTTTTTGGACTCTGTATAATAAGCCTAGCTGCCCTTTGCCGTCCTCCCAGAGACTTCCGTAAAGCCTTAATCTTACTTAAATTGTTTTTGCCTTTTTCATGCTGTTTTTTCAGATGTGCTCTGCTCTGCCTAATGTCATGGATGAGAGCATCCTAGAAGCTTTGCACAAACACACACACGTATGTATTTGTATTCATGTGTGTACATGTACACACGTATAAACATACACAGACATATGTACGTTTGTGTGTATGTGTCTGTATATAAAGTTAAAATGCTTTTGGTTTAGAGTGGGCTTAATAATACATAGGATTTGACCAATGTTCTATGAGGCAAGAACCGAATAAATGGTTTTTCCAAATTTATAATTTTAGACAAGTTCTTACTTTAACCACGGTTTTCCTCATCAAGTAATTTTGACTCCATGCAAACTTTGCGTTTCTGTTAGTAGGTCATCATCTCTTTTCAGGAGGAAATACTTGTCTTTGCAAGATCAACGTGTTACACTAATTTTATTGATGTGAAGAACCTATTTTTATACTCGTAAAATACCTATTTGTAACTCTTAAACTTATAAGGAAGGAGAGGACAAGGCCACAAGGGGTCAGTCTGTTGAAGACGGTTATTATATTGCGATCAAGTCAACCAAGAGCATACATGCTGTATGAGTTTCTCAGGGCGGCCACAGCAAAGCACCACAGACTGGGAGCTTAAACCGCAGAGATTTACTCTCTCACAGTCTGGAGGCCAGAAGTCCAAGATCAAGGTAAGGGCAGGGCTGGTTCCTTCTGAGGCTGAGAGGGAGAGTGTGTCCCAGGCCTCCCCCGAGCTTCTGGTGGTTTGTTGGTGACCTTAGTGACCCCTGGCTTATAGAGCTCCGCCTTCATCTTTACATGGCGTACTTCCTGTTTGCATGTTTCTGCGTCCAGATGTCCACCTTTTATAAGGACACCAGTCATATTGGATTAGGGGCCACCCTGCTTCAGTCTGACCTTGTCTTAACCAATTACATCTGCAACAGTTCTGTTTCCAGGCAAGGTCACACGCTGAGGTGCTGGGGGTGAGGACTTAGCAGGGACACAGTTCAGCCCACAGCACAGGCTGATCTGCATACCTAACAACTACTAAGGAAGAATCCTCTGGAAAGCTACAGAAAACCAAACAGGCCTCAAATGAAATGAATGCCTCTTTTCCCTTTCTGACTTGTGTTCTTGAAGGAGACGCTGTTCAGTCCCCTGAGCTGAGCAGTGTGAGGGTGGAGGGACAGGACGGACTTGAAAAGCACGGTCAAGGGTCAAGTCAGTCCACGTCCAGTGAGCTGGGGACACGCCTGCTGTTCCGTGCTTCACGACCCTGGCGCCTGGGGGTGGGAGTCAGACAGCGTGAAGAGAAGCACATTTATTTTCAGCTCAAATGATTACGTAGCCTCTTAGAAACAGGACAAGAAACCATCTTACCATCTCCCAACTCTGAGAACAAAAATGACAGATTTGGATGTTTCTTTATTCTATTTAGTATACACATAACTCTTGACACTGTGATTATTTAAGAGGATCTTGTCGGAGGACCTCAGGTAATCTGTTTTCCTCTTCAAATTATTAGAGCCTCTTGGAAGATAGATATAAACTGGCCCGCCCTCCATCCATCCATGGAAAGGCCTTTGCTTCTATCAGGCAGTCACCGTAGAGCAATTTCTATAACGATGTTTTTCCCATCACATGAAGCATAAAATGTGCATTCTGAGCCAATAACAAATATTACTAGAATACTTATTTATTTGTTATATGGTCCCTAGAAATTTTTATACATTTTTACGAATTCTTATTTAAGTTATTTGTTATGTTCTATCCTATAGCATCCCAGACATCTTCAATACTTTATTGCATGAGAGACAGCATACTCACACGTGCACATGTAAACACACACACACACACACACACACGATTATTCTCCCCAAGAGTTAACCAACCCCGATTTCCTATTCAGGTGATTAAGATAACAGGGTGATGGGTATATGAGCATTAGAAAGCCTCAGCGGAAATCATTTAACCAAATTTATTCCATATAGTGTTCTTTAAATGTAAAACACATAGAAGGATGATGAATTCTGAAGGTAATTCCCCTGTAGAGAGCAAATAAGTCGTCAGGGCCATTGTGGGTTCCATTATGTGTAAGATAAACTGGACTTTAATTAGGGTCTATGAGAAAAGTCACCTACGGTCAGCTCGGTAAAGGTAAACATTTACATACTGGGGGCTTTTAACTAAAAGGTTTGAGGCCCTGTGAGTCCTGGATAGTGGCTTGTGAATCTTTTAAAATAGGAGTTTGGGATGAACATATACACACGACTATATATAAAATAGACAACCAACAAGGACCTACTGTATAGCACAGGGAACTATATTCAATATCTTGTAATGACCTATAATGGAAAAGAACCTGGAAGAGAATATATGTGTAACCGAATCAGTATGTATAACTGAATCACTTTGCTGTATACCTGAAACTAACACAACATTGTAAATCAGTTGTACTTCAATAATAATACATTTTTAAAAAGATATTAGGAAGGACTAAGAATTACCCATTCCTGTACTGAACTTTAAAAGCAACTTCTTTAGTTGGGGAGTCGGCATAAGGTCCACCTACGCTGAATTGGCTGAGGCACCAGTCAGAGCCGTGTGGACGGCGTGTGCTTGGCCAGGCCCCCAGCACCGAGGCTGGGGATGAACATCGGACTCTAAGAAATGGAGCAGAAACATCAGTCTACTCTTCTGCATCATGTGTGACATTTTAATTACATAGGCAGCTTATCAGGACATAGTGAAGCAGCTGCTATGCTTATGGAATTTTGTCCCACTTATGTACAAAGCTGCATAGCTACCTGAATACCGTCCTTGTCACATCTAGCATGCTTAGGTTCTAGAGCAGGGGTTAAGCCTGACTTATTGTCCAACTCAGACAGTCACTCCGTTGCTGTCGCTTTTTCTTTGGAGCCAAAGGATTAACATTTGAGTTTTCCTCTAAAGTGTGGTTCATTTTTATCTCAGTTTTCTTCTTCAGCTGTCAGTTATCTTTCCTCATCTTCTTGATCATCTCAGTGCTTCTCGTGTCATTTTATCTTCTTAAGGAAGCATCAAACCCATCTGTTCTACCAACAGCCTTCCAACAGATGAGTGTGTAATATTCTCTAATTATTCCAAAGGATAAGGTGAAGTATTTAAGTGAAATACTTTTCCCAGGTCTTTAGTAATATTCTACCACTATTTTATCTTTCATGAGTGCTAACTATCTATGAAGCAATGACATTAAAATATTAATATTTTTCCAGTAGAAATTCTAGACTTAGATTTTGATTGCTAAGTAGAAAACAATTCTTTAGGGGTTAAATATAAAACTGTGGCCCTGTTAAATTGTTACATTACACTATAAAATAGCATAAAAAAGATACATTGCTAAATTAATCTTTTGATTGATTACTACGTGTCCTAATAATCTGGTTTAAGTTAAATGTTGGATTATGGCTTTAGATTTAAATCATCATAGAATAACTTCTATATGTCTTTACAGTAAAGGCATTCTGATATTAAAGCAAAATCCATATATGATATTCTCTAAGGAGTTACAGATATTGTGTGCCTAAATCGATCAATTTATAGGACACTGGAGTTTGGAGAAAGCGATTAACAATAGCTATTGCCGGCCGTTACTTACTGTTACTAGCTCTAGGTCAAGTTGGAGACAGTAACCAGTGATTCCAACTCAAAATGAAATAGAAGAAACGGACCAACCTGGTAAACGATGTCCTAGGTTCTAGGAGGCGGTGGGGTCATGCTTCCATCTTGCCTGGGATGGTCAAGATAGAGTACCCCCTCCAGTGAAGCTATAAGATGCAAGTTCTTTGTGTCACAAATCAAAGTTACACTTTAACCCAGAGGGCACCCAAATTTATTTACAAACAAAATTAATTAGGATAAGCAGGGTCATGTCCCCGTTGAATTTCTCTAATGTGTCCTTGTAGATGAAAAGAAATATGTGTTGGTTAGACGTTTATTTTTACTCAGAACACAGAAATACAGATTTGGAAAAAAAAAATTGAGATCCGTTTGTGTAACAGTATCTTTTTTTTTTTTTTTTTTTTTTGTGGTATGTGGGCCTCCCCCTGCCGTGGCCTCTCCCGCTGCGGAGCACAGGCTCCGGACGCACAGGCTCAGCGGCCATGTCCCACGGGCCCAGCCGCTCCGCGGCATGCGGGATCCTCCCGGACCGGGGCGCGAACCCGGTTCCCCTGCATCGGCAGGCGGACGCGCAACCACTGCGCCACCAGGGAAGCCCCCCTCCATGCAATTTTAAACAATATAAGATAACTCAAGTGTTTTGACATTATAAGGAGCTTGAATAATTTACTTGAGGAAAGGTATAAAGTACAAGTCCCAAGCCTGATATGAGCAAAATTAGATCCAGTTTTAGCAGCTATTTAGCAACCATGGGAGGAGAGTCCATAAGTCTACTGTGTGTCTGGGCTAGGCCCCATGTGATTATTATGTTATATATGACAGTGGCATGTCAATATAGACAAGGTTAATTTGAAAGTGTGTAACTGATGTCCCAGGTCTGAAGGAGACCCTTAAATTGTTTCATTACCTGCTGGGTGACTGGAATGCAAGCCTGCCATTTAAAATTGACATCACATTTGATGGTACCCTGACCTCACCCCACTGGGGGCTTCTTTGCCTGGGGTATGGGTCTGACACACTATGGCCGATGTTGTGTTTTTATGAAAGACCTTCCCAACCATTTCATGGACTAGTCCTATATGATCTTTACAAAATTGAACAATGCTCTCTGTGTTGGGGGAAGGTCAGTGTTCAGATATGTTTAGAAAACTGCTGTTAAGTTTCCAAGTGAGCCCTTGGGCTTTGGAATCAGGCAGGGCTGGGTTCTAATCCCAGTTGGTTAGTTGTGAGCCGTGTCATGTGGGAAAAATCACTTAGCTCCTCTGAGCTGTAGATTCCCAATTTGAAAAAATGAGAACAATAATACCTAATTTTTAGGTTTGTCTGAGGATCCAATATGCAGTGTTGCCTGGAATGCACTTTGAGAAAAGCATCTTAGAGCAGCAGTTCTCAAAATTTAATGTGCCTACAGATCCCCTGGGGCTCTTATTAAAGTACAGGTTCTGATTCATTTGGTCCAGGGTGGCCTCAAGACTCCGTGTTTCTCAGAAGCTCCCAAATGACGCTGGTGGTGCTGGCTCACGGGCCTCCGTACAGGGAGCGAGGGCTCGGGGCATGCGGGTATTGTACCTTTCCTTCTGAAGTGTGTATCTAAGTGATTTTCTTAGATGGAATCCTCCTATATTAGCAGTAGGGGCAGAATATCATCTCCATGGAAGACACAGATAGGAATGTGTGGAAGGAGAGACACACTGAGTGCACTGTTTTCTGTGAGGTTTTGATGAAATGACTGTCTCTACCCCTCTAGCAGTTGCTCTCCGAGAAGAGAGACATGTTAGTTTTCTCACCATTGTGTCCCTAGTACCTGGAGCTTCTCCTGGTGTCACACGGACAGATCAATGCATATCTAATGACTGAATGAGTGAATGAATGAAAGGACTCCAAGTCTTTTTTTCCCCTGGGTGTCTCAGATGCCACACCCCCGAGGTTGGGGGAAAGCCAAAGCATGGTATTAGAAAGACACATACACAATTAAGACTTAGGTAACATACAAAAACATTACTTCTACATATCATTTAGTGACAATATTTTCTGTTTTCTGTCAGTTAAAAGTCTTTACGAATATTCTTCTAATAAGAGCTCTGGCCTGCAGAGGCCATGCCTGCATTTTATTTTAGGCACCTTCAGAAGCCCCAGGAACAGGTAGGACAACAGAGATCAGTTTTCCGTGAGAGTAATTCCATGGTGAGCTCAGGGAAGGGTGCATGGATGGGTCCAGTTATTTCTTCAGTACAACCCCTCAAGATCTCTGCATGAGACCATTTTCTTATTAGTATGTTATCACAGCTTCTGGGGGACAATACACAGTCAGCTGGGAAGGTCCTCGAATGGAGATTTCCTGCAGACTTCTCCATAGCGTGGGCCCGGTTCCTGTTTACAGCTTGGAAATTCACCCAAAATAGTTGACAAACTTGTGGCTCAAAACAAATTGCTTTGCCCTAATGTAAGTTTATTTCCACTGTAATTGTATCGGTCTCTACTCCCCCCCAAAATTTTAGTGCAGAATCCTTCCGTTTGGTTGGAAACTGTATTTCTGTGTATTGAGACTTCATGAACGAGAGGACTAAATGGTGTATTTTAAGTAAGTAACCAAATCATCGAATTAATAAAATATGCCATAACATGGCCTTGTCTAGAAGGAATATGTTTATGGGAAGGTGATTCTAATAAAGGGTGATTTATTTCTAGAAATTAATCCAAAGCATGTTTTGTATATCCTCTAATAGGAGAAGGCACATTAATTGTTTAAAAAAACTTGCCTTAAAATAAAAATTTTCCTTAACTCCCCCAATATCGCCTGCCCATTGGATTAAGTACAGAATCAAGTTTTACCTTCCCAGTATTTTAAAGGTGTGCATGAGAAGGAAGAAGGGAAGGCAGTTTCACCAGGTACTTGGGGGGCATGACCCTCAAATAGATGCTTTTGGAAAGCAATAGATTCTTCAAACTGGGCATCTTCAAAGCATCACAATCATTTGCTTTCAAAAATGCAGTGCCGATGGACGTACGGAAGACACGTTTATGCAGTTTTATGTGTGCTGAGCTCAAGATACCATCCACGAGTTTCATCATACCGTTTACGTCCAGTTCGTTGCGCCAGCTTGATGTGCAGGGATTTAAGAGGTTTTTGGCCCCTTCATGTTTATGTTCCGTGTGACTCCAGGGATGTCTTTCCTTTGTCCCCCACTGGAGAATTACTTTTTCATTTGAAGTTCTTTCAAAGAATGAGCTTTCTCCAAGGGCAGAACTGAGGCCTTTCAGTGGTTTGTTACTTCCCCCTCCCTCCCTCTCTCTCTCTCTCTCTCTCTCTCTGTCTCTGTCTCTCACACACATGCACACACACACACACACACACACACACACACACAGTAGGAGGTTTAAAGCTACATATGCAACATCCAATCTCACCCCATCTGTTGCTTTACAAGTGCATGGGTGCAGCTTTGTGATGACAGAGATATATTGCTGCCTGTATTACGACAATTACATGTGCTGCTCCTGGTCAGAATTGGAAAAGCCAGTGACCACCCCTCTTATGTGGTAAATCTGCCCTGGACTTTGGGTAGATTGCCTCCCTGGCCTGAGAAGGGGGCGCTGGTGTAAGGGTCTCAGCAATCTCTGACTCCTTCACTATTGTATTGACTTGGGCTTTCTCCGAGGCCCGTTTTCATTCCTTCTCTTCTCTCTCTTCTTACAGTAATTTGGTTGCAATGTTTTTCTGTAGGATGGAGAACAATCCCAATAAAACCACCAGCTGGCTACCTCCCCGAGGGGCTCAGATCACGAGCTCCGTGGTCAGAACTCTTTATGTGTGTGCCCCGAAGGGAAGTGACTTCATGGCTGCCGTGGTCAAGCGTGGGGCAGTAATGTTATTGTGTGACCCACCTGGATTCCCAACCAGAATGTACGGGGCAAAAATACCTGGAAAGTGCCACAGCTGAGTTATTTTTAAGACACTGATACTAACTCAAACCATAAGTGTTTAACCACCTATTTTGCTTTTACAGCATTTAACTAAGTGCGTCACCTTAAATGTGGCCTCAGGAATATTCCAATATTGTATAGCATATTTAGTATATATAAATGTTCCTTGGATTCGTTTGCTAGGGCTGCCATAACAACGTACCACAGACTGGGTGGCTTAAACAACAGAAATTTATTTGCTCACGATTCTGGAGGCTGGAAGACTGAGATCAGAGTGTTGGCCAGGGTTGGTTTCTCCTAAGGCCTCTGTCCTTGGCTTACAGGTGGCCGTTTTCTCTCTGTGTCCTCACCTGGTCTTCCCTCTGTGTGTGCTCGTGTCCTAATCTCTTCCTATAAGGAGACCAGTCACATTAGATTAAGGCCCAGCCTGTGACCTCATTTTACCTTCATTACCTCTTTAAAGGCCGTGTCTTCTAATGCAGTTACATTCTAAGGCACTGGGTGGCAGGGGGGTCAGGACTTCAGCATATACATTTTGGGGGGACACAAATCAGTCCATCACGTTCCACATATTTGGCTTTTTAGTGCCTGAAATGTTAAGGTGGAAAAATGAATTGTTGCTACAAAGAAGCAATTAGACTAGTGGACCTTAAATGATGTTCCTTTGGGCTGTGACTCTTTGTCAAATTCAACACAGTCGTTTTGGGGAAAGTCTTCCCTGCGAAGGTCATAGGCTGAATATGGGCATCTAGAGCTCATTACTTAAGGTAACACATTTGCTCCTTCTTTGGGATCATGAAACAATTTCTTTACCGGTTGATTGTTATTTCCTCCTCTGAGTGGAACTCCTGAAGGACCACATGGTGCTGGGAGCAGTTTACCCGGCTGGCTTTTCCAATCAGAGCTCCCAGCCCCTGGTCTTCCATCTCCAGACTGCTTTGGACACAACAGCTGGGTAATGATTGACTACTCTCAACTCTGTCCTCCTGGGTACCTCTGGGAAGATGTTTCCGTATTGAAGAGCTTTTTGTGAATACACACCAGATTGTTATCAGCTCAGAGTTATGCGTTTGGATTTTTCTTTGTTCTCCTCTTCTTCGCTCTCCTCGGCTCTTTAATCTCCCTTCAGAGAGAAAAAGAAGTCTGCTGTGCGTGTCTTGTTTCAGCCTGTGACATGAACGTTTGAAGGTGGAAGCCAGTGTTTCATTTTTGCACACCTGAAGAACATTTTCTAAGCGCAGTCTTTCCAAGTAAGGGAAGCCATCCATCCAAAAGGCTATAGAACAGAATCCTCTGTTCTTTGGTGCGTGTTTCCTCCAAGCAAGCCCAAATGGTGGCAGAGGAAAGGTAAATCTCCTGCCCAGCCTCGCACAGGGAGTTGGTAGCAAATCTGGTAGAGTCTGATCTCCTCCCATTTGGCTGTTTCTGCACGTCTGTTGGGCTAATGTGGACATTTGGTGTAAGTAGTGCATGATGCGAATTTAAGCTGAGGCCTCTGACTTCTTACATACGAAATGCAGATGGATGACGGAAGACACTTGGAAGTCTTCCTAGGCTGATTCTGTGGTGAATTAGACAGTATTCCATAATTATCCAATGAATAGGCCCAAGTCAGACTTGAGGTGGATGCCAGCTGGCAGCTATGATCAGGGAGATGCTTAGGTCATTTGTGTACAAAGGTAAGATCACCCCAAATTACTCAGGAGACATCACAGCGTAGTTAGAGAGGAGGGACCCTGAAGTCAGTGTGCCTGGCTTCAAACCCTGGTACATCACTGAGGAGCAACTTGGGAAAGTTACTGAATCTTTGTGTTTCAGGCCCCGCCATCTGTAAAAGAAGGTTAATAATAATGTTGTCTTATAGCACTGCTATGATGATTAAATGAGTAAATGTAAAAAACACTTAGAAGAGTACCTGGCACATAGTAAGAGCTACATAAATGTTGGCCTCTGCTTCAGTTACCTGTTGGCATAATGCCTCACCTTGATGCTCCAGACTTTCTAGAACATTCTGGTGCTCATGTAAGTAGTGCGTGGCAAGTCCTGAGAGAAAGGATGGTCCTTATCAATGTTTCTTGACTTGTGAGGGTCACCTTTTGGGAGTTCACAGCCTACAACTAATGAGTCTTGGTCACCAGCCTACTCACCTGAGTCTGTGCACTTAGGAGATTGGCGTCCCCATCCTTTGCCGGGTTAAACATGACTCGGACATATTTTTTTAAAACAGACATTAAAATAATGCAACCAGAGCTCAGCTCTAACTTCGTATGAGTACACATATGCTCCTTAAATTTTACTGACACTACAGAGAAATTGAATTGGAGATGAGATCTAGGGTTGATGGCTCAGTGAGGCTGGGTCCAAAACCTCCTGCCCCCGAGCATTAATGCCCTCAGTAAAGCACAACGAAATTACATGGGCAGAAACAACAATGGGGCAGGAGGGAATGGATGCATCCTAAAAACTGGGTCCTCTTCAGGTAAGGAGCGGCAAGCAGTCTCAGGAAATACCCTGACACCGGCCTGCACCCCTGCCCAAAGCAGAAGGGCCGGTGTCATTGAATATGGGCGAAGGTTTGAAAAACCTCCAGGACATTCCCATTCCCGCCATATTTGGGGAGAAGGAGACTGATTCAGGGTAGGGAGGGCAGATAAAGCTGATAAAAAGGCAGGATGCACAGTTAAATCTGAATTCCAGATGAACATGAGTACTCTATTTTAGCGTAAGTTTTTCCCCAGTATTGTATGGGACATTGCGTTGGTTTCCTAGGGCTGCCCTAACAAAGTACCCTAGACTGTGTGGCTTAAACAACAGAGATTTATACTCTCACAGTTCTGAAGTTCCGGAAGTCAGAGATCAGAGTGTCATCAGGGTTGGTTCCTTCTGAGGGCTGTGAGGGCAAGATCTGTTTCTGCTTCTTTCCTGGCTTTGGGAGCCCCAGATGTTTCTTGTCTTGTCCCTGCAACACGCCATTCTTCCATGCTGTTCTCCCCGTGGGTGTGGCTGTATCCACTTTCCGCCTTTTAAAAGAACACCAGTCATATTGGGTTAGGGGCGACTTACTCCAGTCTGATCTCAACTAAGATGTCTGCGAGGTGCCCCTGTTTCCATATAAGGTCACGTTCCGAGGTGCTGAGGGTCAGGACTCAACACCTGAATCTACGGTGACACAATTCAGTCCGTAACAGGCGTTCTTACATTTTAAACATATTTATTGTTTACCTGAAATTCAGATTTAACCGGGTCATGTATTTTTATTTGCTAAACCTGGCAACCCTCGTGGGAGATTTGATGATTATGTGACACACGGGGAATCTGAAACCTTCTCACCACCTCAGAAGTGCCGAGGGAAGGGCTACTGCAGATAACCACTTTTTGCAGGCTTGTGGGGAAGAGGAGAAGGGAAGCAGATAGACGAATTGACCATAATTAATTGCATCTAGTGATAAATAAGCACTCAGCAGATGGCGTTGGCAGGAGGCCTATGGCTGAGGGGCAAAGGGCCGCAGAAAAATCCTTCTGGAGCACTCTTTTCTCCACTGCAGGCTAACTGGGCTCAAACCTGTGGCCTTCTCTTCTGTTTTTCCACTCAGAGAAGTAAAGATGAGGTGGCTTTGGGGGCAATAAAGGGCTTATCATTTCTGGCACAGGGTTTCCAGGCCCATGTTGGGGAGGATGGTCTGAATCTTGTACTCACCCCTCTCCAACACAAGTGGGCTACACCTCTGAGTAGGTGGAGTGAACCTGGGCCCGATTACAAGTCAAAAGCAGAGACTGGGACTTCCGGTCCCACATTGTTAGAGCCACATCTGGAGTTCAGCACCCAAAACAACCTCCCTCCAACAGGTACAAAATGACCTCAGCTACTGAGAAATAGGTGGAATGCAAACCACTTAGAATACGAATCAGATTTTCTGAAAGGAAGATGGACATGTTTCGGTTAGAGTGGGAAGAGAATCAGGAAAAATTTACCTACACCACACGCAGAGTGAATAGAAGGACTGGCTTGAGCTGCCCAAGTTAAATGTGGTGAGTATACAAAGAAATTGCATAAGAGCTATGCAAAAATAGTGCATAGAAAGAAAAGCAAAGAAATAAATATAACATGCATATGAGAAACAGATATATGAGAAATTTCATTTGGGAAGAAAACACTCTGAAAAAGAAGAAGAAACAATGTTTTGTTTGTAACAGAACTTTAAGTAATATGAAATTAACTGAAAGAAACATAAAAAAAAGTTGATAAAAAGAATACATTAATTTTAAAAAAAAGGTAATTATGGTTACTAAAAAATAGGATGAAGGACTTCCCTGGTGGCACAGCTATTAAGAATCTGGCTGCCAGTGCAGGCGACACATTTGAGCCCTGGTCTGGGAAGATCCCACATGCCACGGAGCAACTAAGCCCGTGCGCCACAACTACTGAGCCTGTACCTTAGAGCCCGCGAGCCACAACTGCTGAGCCCACGTGCCACAACTACTGAAGCCCACGCGCCTAAAGCCCATGCTCCACGACAAGAGAAGCCACCTCAATAAGAAGCCTGCGCACCACTACAAAGAGTAGCCCCTGCTCGCCGCAACTAGAGAAAGCCCGTGCGCAGCAACGAAGACCCAACACAGCCAAATAAAAAAGAAATAGGATGAGAACTAAACCAACATCTTTCCCAGCTAATAAATAAAAAAGTCTTAGGAAGAAAAGGAAAAAGATACTTATGAAAACTAAGTTATTTGGATGGCACATAATAGGTACAGTATTCGTTGTATGAATAGAAATACCTCAGATAATCACAAAAATAAACCAATTAGAGATAAGTATAAAGACATAGAGGACATACAACAATGGTATGAGGCTAATCGGGAAAATAGCAAATGGCCAAACAAAGAGAAAGTTAAGGCATGAATGAAAAAAATCCTAAAATGAAGGAAGATCTGAATGTATCCTAGAACAGTGCTCACCCATAGTAGCTACTCAATAAACATATGATGAATTAAGTAGTAAAGATGTGGATCAGAAAGTTACTCTGTACTCAAGGGAAAATTGATACAAAAAAAGCAAACTGAGGCATTATAGTGAGTGAACTCACCAAAATTCAAGGATTAAGAAAAAACACTTCAAATATTTGAACAGAAGAGTAGCAAGCAAAGGTGAAGTATCACGTTCTTCTAAGACATCTTCGCGGAAACACTTAATGCCAGAAGACAGTTGAAGCGGCATTTAAAGAAAATTTAGCTCAGGAATTTTATACCTAGTTCAGTTGTCACTCAAATATAAAAGCAGCAGACATTTCAATCACACAAGAAGTCAGAAAATATAGAACCCTTAGCTACTTGTTGGAAAAACAAGTTGGAAAAACAAAGCAAAACGAACAAAAAACAGTCTGATGGTGTATCAGATTGATCAGGCTGCCGTAACAAAGTACGGCAGGCTGGGCGGTTTAAACAACAGAAATTTATTTCCTCACAGTCTGGAGGCTGGAAGTCCAAGATCAAGGTCTTAGCAGAGTTGGTTTCTCTCTCTTTGGCTTGTTGATGGCCACCTTCTCACCTGTACTCACATGGTCACCCCTCAGTCTGTGTGTCAGTGTCCTAATCTCATCTTCTTATAAGGACACCAGTCTTACCAGATTAAGGCCCACCCATATGACCTCATTTTGCCTTAATTACTTCTTTAGAGACCTCTCTCCAAGTACAGTCACATAATGAAGTCCTGGGGGTTAGGAGTTCAACATATGAGTTTGAGGGGACAAAATTCTGCTCATAACAGAGAATAAAATCCAGTCAAGCAAGATGTAGTCCAAAAGAACCTAGCATTGGAGGAGTACTCATGAGCTTTTAACTGCAGAGTTATGGTTATAAAATTTAATGTGATTAAATGTTATTAGATATATATTATTTATTTGTAGAATAATTTATATTAAATATATACATGTAAATATTATGTGGAATAATATAGATTAAACCGAAGATGAGGGAGAATGCAGAACAGCAGATAACTGAGAACTACTAGATACTGCTTGAAATCACTAGACAGAGTAGTAAATGTTTAATATTAAATACAATTATAAATGTAACCAATAGAAGGGCTAAAATAAATATAATGCTTTGAAATTATTTTTTTAAATGCACACAACGAAACAACAATCTATAGACAAAAGAGTAACAATGATAATGGTGGACACTAATCGGGTGATTATTATACCTGCTGTGTTCTAATTGCTTTACATTATTCACTCCTCAAAAGCATCTTACACAGTGTGTTCTATTCATATCAGTACTTTATACACGAGAACACTGAGGTAGAGAGAGGCATGTAACTTAGGCTTAAGTGGAAGTACACCCAGTAAACAGAAGTGGTGGAATTTGACCAGAGTCCAGTCCTTTAGGGAAAAGACAGGAAAGTTTTGTAAAAGAAGAATTATGAAGTGAGGATTAGATGATTTGTACCTATTATTCAGCTTGTTATAGATGCAGGATCCGTTAAATAGAATAGAAGTAAGTTCAGAAATAGGTCCAAATATGAGTGGAGACTTATTACACAATAAAGGCAGCTCAGATCAGCAAGGGAAAGATGAATCTTCGGTGAATGAAGTTGGTTCAACTACATAATTCTTATTTAGGAAAAAAAATAAAGCTGAATCTATACCTTCTCACACCAAAATTAATTATAAATGAAGTAAATATTTATATTTAAATGTGAACAGAAAAGTGCTTGAAAAATATGTTTGTGTCAGAAACTAATATTGTAGTGGGGAAAAACTCACTAGTCATAGCAAAACACTCCAAGACTACCTACAACTTATTAAATATTATGAAACCAATATACACATGGAATTCTGGGAAAATATCTGTAATAATAACCTGGAAGACATCTAACAACTAATTTTTTTCTTTTGTAAGGAATGCTTAAAATGAATAAGACTGAGATAAATAAGCCAATAGGAGAATGAGCAAAGCACATGGACAGGTTGATACCCAAAACACAATCTGAATGTCCAATAAGACTTGAAAATGGGCTCAGCTCCTCGTAAAGAATTGCAAATCAAAACAGCAATGCCGGGCTTCCCTGGTGGCGCAGTGGTTGGGAGTCCGCCTGACGATGCAGGGGACACGGGTTCGTGCCCCGGTCCAGGAGGATCCCACATGCTGCGGAGCGGCTGGGCCCGTGAGCCATGGCCGCTGAGCCTGCGTGTCCGGAGCCTGTGCTCCGCAGCGGGAGAGGCCACAACAGTGAAGAGGCCCACGTACCGGAAAAAAAACAACAACAAAAAACAGCAATGCTTGGGGAATTCACTATAAATTCACTATAAAGCAGAAACTAACACACCATTGTAAAGCAATTATACTCCAATAAAGATGTTAAAAAAAAAAAAGACACCAAGAAAAAAAAAACAAAAAACAATGCCATGCCCTGTTTTATGTACCAAATGGGCAAAAATGGAAATTTACCACTGCAGTAGCCTGCGTGTGGGGAACAGGGTCCCTCCCTGCCCATTTCTGTGGGCGTGCCAATGGGAGCAACCTTGCAGGAGGGAGTATCTCCCAAAACTCAAGATGGAAACTCCCATTTTGAGTTTATTTTTGCCTATGGTATTAGAGAATGTTCTAATTTCATTCTTTTACAAGTAGCTGTCCAGGTTTCCCAGCACCACTTGTTGAAGAGACTGTCTTTTATCCATTGTATATTCTTGCCTCCTTTTTCATAGATTAATTGACCATAAGTGCATGGATTTGTTTCTGGGCTCTCTATTCTGTTCATAAACTCGAAATGGATTAAAGACCTAAATGTAAGACCAGATACTATAAAACTCCTAGAGGAAAACATAGGCAGAACACTCTTTGAACTAAATTGCAGCAACATTTTTTTGGATCTATCATCTAAAGTAAAGGAAATAAAAGCAAAAATAAACAAATGAGACCTAATTAAACTTAAATGCTTTTGCACACCAAAGGAAACCATCAACAAAACAAAAGACAACCTACTGAATGGGAGAAGATATTTACAAATGATAAGGAATTAATATCCAACATATATAAACAGCTCATACAATTCAACATCAAAAGAACAAACAACCTGATTAAAAAGTGGGCAGAATAACTGAATAAGCATTTTTCCAAAGAGGAAATGCAGATGGCCAACAGGCATGTGAAAAGATGCTCAACATTGCTAATCATCAGGGAAATGCAAATCAAAACCACAATGAGATATCACTTCACACCTGTCAGAATGGCTATCATCAAAAAGAACACAAATAACAAGTGTTGGCGAGTATCTGGAAAAAAGGGAACCCTCATGCATTGTTGGTGGGAATGTAAATTGGTGCAGCCACTGTGGAAAACAGTATGGAAGTTGCTCAAAAAACTAAAAATAGAGCTACCATATGACCCAGCAATTCCACTTCTGGTATATGTATGTATATATGTGAAAAAAACGAAAACACTAAGTCTAAAAGATACGTGCACCTCAATGTTTATAGCCACACATATACAATTGCCAAGACATGGAAGCAAACTTAAGTGTTCATCAACAGATGAATGGATAAAGAAGATGTGGTATACACACACACACACAGACACACACACACACACACACACACAATGGAATACTACTCAGTCATAATAAAGAATGAAATTTTGCCATTTGTAGCAACATGGATGGACTTGGAGGGCATTATGCTAAATGTAATAAGTCAGACAGAGAAAGACATACTGTATGATACCACTTATGCGTGGAATCTAAAAAATACAACAAACTAGTGAATGTAACAAGAAGCAGACTCACAGATATAGAGAACAAACTAGTGTTTACCAGTGGGGAGGCGGGGGAGGGGCAAGATAGGGGTGGGGGAGTGGGAGGGACGAAATATTGGGTATAAGGCAGGCTACAAGGATGTATTGTACAACATGGGGAATATAGCCAATATTTTGTAATAACCATAAATGGAGTGTAGACTTTAAAAATTTTATAAAAAATAAAAATTAAAAATAAATAAATTTTTTTAAAAAACGAAAATACCCAACAAGTTCTGTGCTTGGAACTTACTCTGTGATACTCTCACACAAGAGACATAAATAACAATATTCATGCAGTGATATTGGTAGTCAAAAATAGGAAGTAACCATATGATAAAATATCATGATGCCACTAAAATGAATGAGGTAGATCTATGTGCACTGACATAAAGCAATAGGTTATCAAATGGCAAAAATGTGAATCATAATATCATAATATTTTAATCTTATTTGCATATTTCAAAAGTACATACATATTATATAGTTTATATACTATGTACTTTTACATACTATGTACTTTTTATATACTATGTACTTTTATATACTATGTACTTTTTATATACTTTTTTTGATCCAGAAGAGGTCATATGAAACTATAACCCATGGTTTCCTCCTTTTGTAATTGAGGTTGGGAGTGTAGAGTTACATTTTTGCGCTTATTTTTTACCTTTCTATACTTAAAACATGTTTTACCATGAGCATTAAAAAAAAAATCATCAGTTAAAAAAATGAATGAATGAGTTGTACTGGCTACTGCTAAGAGGTTTTGGGTTCATCCGTGCGTGTGGAGGGCAATGATACTACCCCTGGAGTAGCTTATGGGGAACACATGCCAGTGATGACCAAGAAAGGCAGTTTGTGTCCCATTAAGGCCCTGCCTCTCCGTTCAGTCCAGAGTTCTCTCCAGCAGTGATTCTGTGATCATCTTACAGAGTCTAAAAAATCAAATCTGTCTCCTATAGCCACAGACAAGGGCTCAGGAGGTTTCTTTTCCATAGAATTGGCTAAGTCTTCTCCTGAATAATGGGCCCAAATCTTTGTTGAACTCTTTCCTCTTTTTCATTATACAGCATCATTCCTTTATTATGATCTCATAATGTAGTCAGCCCTGTGTTCAAGATGGAAACCCTGGAGTTCCCTGATACCACATACCCATAAGTTTGTTGGAGTTTCCTTTCAAATGTTTTCTCACGTTTTCCTTTCAAGTAATTGTGGCTCCTGTCTCGGGTGAGGATCCTTCAGATTCCTGGGTACCAGTGGTCCCTGCTAGCCGCCGTCTTCCAGCTCACTTGAAAACGTTTGAAAGCCATCACAATCACCCACTTTTGGCTTGTATATCCCAGACCCCAAAGGGCTCATATAATTACAATTTACTCTTTAAGTCTTAATATGAGATAGTCACTACCAGTATTGTAATTCTTAGTGTAAAGATGAGTTGGTAATTATTAGAATCAGTACTTCTTATTTCATGAGGTAGCAAGACTATCAGACACAAACAGTTTTTAGAGTGAACCTAAATGTAGCAATGATTAGCTGGAGATAAAGCTAAGTCCTACTTGTAATGCCAATTCACCCTATAGGATGCTGCTGTACTTATTTTTCTCTGCTCTCTAGTTCCTCATAATAATTATCTGTAGGATATGTATTAAATAATATATACAATGATTAGTGTATGTAATTTGGAAATAGGTGGTTCATAAAATTATAAATGGTAAATAAAGTCATGAAAACCATCTCACCTTTACAAGTTTCCATGCTCAAGACGTTGCCTGTCGGTTTCTAAAGCTCATCACAGTGTCATTGTCCACCTGGGGGGGTCCCTTTGCTCAGGGTGGAAACAACATGAACTTTGGAGTCAGTACGACTTGAGTGTAAAGCCAGACTCCACCACTTACAAGCTGTGACTTCTCTCCTTCTGACGCTGTTCCCTCAACCTGAAAATGGAGGTGATGACGTCTGTGATTGTGTTATAACTGAAGAGATGGCCTATATACACTCCCAAGCACGTAAGGATGCTCACTAAAGGTGAGGTCCCCGTGTTGTGTGAATGAAGACACACTTATGGGTTTGATCTGCTCATCAGTGACCTACGGCCTACTTCCCTTCCTCGTGGGACAGGGGTGTATATGTAAATCTCAGTCGTCTCTTGGAAAGAAAAGCCCACCGGCCCTTCCCTCATTATACACTGGCCACATGGGCATTTTTCTATTCCCTGGCCGTGTCCAGCGAGTTCCCCTGGACAGCCTTCGCTGCCATCTCTCTGCAGGGGTGCTCCTCCTCCAGGTCTCTCAGGTCCTGGCTCAAAGAGACCTTCACTGCCTACACACTGTGGAGTCACTGCTCATCAACTCACCTATTTTATTTTCCTCATAACATTCTATTATCTGAAATTATTATTTATTGGTTTACTTTTTATTCTATTTGTCTTCCTCCCCTCTGCACATGGAATGGTAGATGTATGATGAGAGGGGTTTTGTCGATCTCATTCCCTACTATGAACTAGAATAGCATCTGCTCTTGGTAAAATGCAACAAGAACTATAACAAGAATATTGATAAATATTGTAGCAGCATTCAAGGGTGCAAACTTCCTGCAGGGAAACTTGACAGTACATATTAAAAAGTACAAATGCTGGCATCTGTTTGACCTCAACATTTTTCTTCCTTAGAATTTATTCCATGGGCGTAATTGAGGTTGTCCTCAAAAAGTTTAAGTATGTTTATCGTCACTCGATCAGGCTACTGTGATAACATCCTGATAGCCAGCCTTTCATCTCTCCATTCTCTTTTTTCATACTTCAACCAAGAATATCTTTTCTTCCCCCTTTGAAAAAAAAATCCTATGAAAATAATCATGCTCAAAAATTAGTCTTCTATACTGGAAAACAATAGTTTGCTACCCCAAACTAGGATAGAATTATCCAAACTCAAGTTTAGTATGCATGCATTCATTCTAATGATTGATACATTGGACTTCTTTCTCCTGTCTTACTTTTTGACTTTATTATATTTATACTTTCACCTTTCTTTCTTTGTCTAATGAGTTTTTCTTTTTTGTTCTACTTATTTAGGACACATTTTCTCTTTCTATATGTTTAAATTTACCTTGGAATTTTCCCATGTGCATTTAAACTAGCACAGGTCCACAGATACATGATAACCTAGCCACCTTCTTCCACAGAAAAAACAAAAAAACCCAGAACAAAACAGGTACTATAGGTTGAATGTTTACATCCACCTAAACTTCACATGTTGAGACCTAATGCCCGATGCGATGGTATTAGAAGACGGGGCCTTTGGGAGGTGGTTAGGTCATGAAGGTGAAGCCCTCATGAATGGGATCAGTACCCCTCTAAAAGAGGCCCCAGAATACTCCCTCACCTCTTCCACCGTGTGAAGACGCACCCGGAAGGTGCCTTCTATGAACCAGGGAGAGAGCCCTCACCAGACACCAAATCTGCCAGTGCCTTGATCTTGGACTTGCAGCCTCCAAAACAGTGAGAAGTAAAAAGTATGTTGTTTGTAAGCCACCCAGTCTCTGGTCTCCTCTTGGAGACAGGGTTGGACCACATTGATTTTGATTACCCATCTCAAGGCTTGCATGTGCTTGCTGTTATGTTTTTTAATCTAGAAATTAGGCATTATTTTATTATGACCTTACTCAGATGATATTGGTTTGGATTTACCTACAGTTTTATCATGTCATTTGTTCATTCCTACTTGGATCTCAGACCATCCTTGTGGGATCATGTTCTTTTTTCTTGAAGTGTATTCTTTAGATTTTCCTTTATTTCTTGTCTCTTTGTAGTATACTCTCTTAGTTTCTGTTAGCTCTAACTGTCCTTATTTCATCCTTTTCATGAAAGAGTATTTTGCTGGGTACACACTTCTACATGGACTGTTATTTCTCCTCTACACTTTGAAGGTAATATATCACTGTCTCTGGAGTTCTTTGGCATAGTTGGGATGTCAGCTATTATTTAAATTCTTACCCTTTTGTAGATCATTTGCTCTTTTTCTCTGGCTGCATTTAGTATCTTCTGTTTGTATTTTGATATTCTGTCATTTTTATCCAAGTGTGCTTAGACGTGAATTTTTTATTTAACTTTTAACTGTTACTTAACTTAGTATATCGTGCTTTGGGGTTTTTTGGTCCAGGTTTTCTGTCAGTCCAAAAAATTTTACCGTTTTCTTTCTTTTAAGTATTTCTTCGCATTCATTTTTATGTTCCTGAGATTCCAGTTAGCTGTGCATCTGTCCTTTTCATTCAGTTCTTCATTTCTGTTACTGTTCCTCATAGTATCCATTATTATTCTATTCTTGTCTTACAAATAAATTATCTTCTAGAATTCCTTGCTGGATATTTCTTAGAGATGATGATTATGATGATGATGATAATTTTAGTTTTCTTTCATTTTCTGGATTATGTCTCATCCAAGGTTTGTGTTTTCATATTTATTTATCTTGGTCTTACTCTTTTATGATGTGAGCATTCCTCAAATGTCTGATGGCCATTGGTTGTGTATTTATATTCAAGACTGAGCGCATACAAAGGGAAACTGGGAGCATTACGTAAGTGGTCAGAGCGCGTGGAACAGGCATCTTTGCTTTGCGGTGAGAGGGATCTGCGCTTCAGAATCTGTTGAAATCTCTCGACTGCTGATCGCTCCATTTTGTTTGCCATTTTCCTTTTTCTTGGCCTGTTGCTCTTATTTGAAGGAAGTTTTGGGGCAGAAGAGGGAACGTGAATAGACTTACTCTGACATCTTGAATGAAAAGCCCAGTGTGATTTTTTTTGAAGACTAGTCTCATCATACTAATCTCGTGCTTAAAGTGTGCTAACTGCCCGAAGAACAAAGACCGGGATCCTGACCTTGATTCCCCAAGGCTCTAAATAGCTTTGTCCCCAGATGCATTTTCAGCCTAGTCTTAAATCATATCCTCCATCTTGATTTCAGTACTCTTTTTGCTTCCTTTAGTGTTTCAGGGATTTGCACACACCTTATTCTTTCTGTCCAAAAGACCTTTTTCTCCTCCTGGACCTCTCAGTCCCTGACCCCAGAATAGATAAAATTACTTTGTAAATAGCCTCATAACGTCACATGTCCTTTGTAGCACTTATCAGACATGGAATTTTACTTTTGTTTCTGTGATCATGTGATTAAACCTGTCTCATCGATAAATATAAGCACCATAATAATTATATCTGACTTCGCTTACCATTTTATTCCCTAGTCTCCACTGAGGGAGCAAATGTATAAATGAATACAGGTGAATAGTAGTAACAGAGTACCTTGGGAGGTCTGCCTCAGCTTGCTTTTCTGAGGCCATTGAGAAGATCTGAGTTGAGCTCCCAGAGTGATCATGGCAAGACGTTTCACTAAACTGAATCTCAGACTCGTCTGAGACACAAGTAAGGCAAAGTAATGACTGTTGTGGCTTTCAACGGAAAGGTGCTCTATGGGTAAGGTTTTTAACGTAGTGTCACATACTGGACTAGCTTTATCCTCCTAACTTTATGGGATATTCTGTTGGCTCGTTGTAATGCACTAAAAAAAGACTGACTCATGTCACTGCAAGTAATGAGAGTTTATTGTAAAATCTCCATTTGTAATGAGAATGCTAGGATCCTCAGCTACGTGACCAGATATCAAGGAAGAAAGGGAACTGTTACGCAGGTGGACCTTCTGGAAACTAGAACCGGAAGGTGACTGAGGCTCCCTGGCGGCTCTGGAGCCCATGTCGTCTCACTGACCCCTCCTGTGCCATTCGTGGGCCTCCACTCTGGTTCCCGCCGTTCCCTTCCCTCACGGATTCTGGGCGTAGCTGCTTTAACCTACGCGCCTGCGGCTTCACCGCCATTAAGAAGTATGCCTGTTCTTTCTCTTTAGCGCTCTGATCCTCTTTGACTCTGCATTTTGTATTAGAATCTGAGAGGCAAAGAATAGTCTCGTGGCAGAGCTCTCACAGTCAGTCACCAAGTCCCAGGCTGACGTCCTCGTAGGGTATGGTGTAAAAAGCACAACTGTCTGAAGGCGCTCTGGGAGCTCTCTCCTGCCTGTTGGACAGAGTCTCCGCTGGCACTTCCCCCGGTGTGTGTAGGGGGAGGGAGGAGCTCACCCCAATTTCAGCCTCCTGAGGGACCAGTGGCTTCCTTCCCGCTGGGGTTGCACCTGAATCCAGCTTCCAGTGGGTCCCCAAGCCCCAAACAGCTGGCAAACAGCTGCATCCAACAGGCCCACCCTGGGGCCCCAGTAGCCTGATTCTTCCCTTGTGTGCAGGGTTGCTCTTACACTTGCCTTATTAGAAGGGAGAGCGGCAGGGTGGAGGGGACCTCCCTGGAATTCACAGCCACACTGCATGTTCATGGTAGACCCCGAGCCCAGCACGACTTTCCATGGGGTCAGAGTGACGGTGGGGGGACCCGTGCCTTCTCTTGCTAACCTTGGCTTGTGGGTACTTTGCTCAGTTGCCTTAGTTTTGGTGTAGTGGGTTGAAGTGTCCCCAAAATCCGTGTTCGCCTGGAACCTGAGGATATGTGCCCTTATTTGAAAATAGGGTCTCCAGATCCAGGAAATCTGGATAACTGGTGTCCTTATGAGAGAAAGTAGAGGGAGAATTGGACCTTAGAGACCCAGAGAGAGGAAGTCGTGTGAAGATGGAGGCAGGTGTCGGAAGGACGCCTCCACAAACCAAGGGATTCCAAGGGTTGCCGGCAGGTACCAGGAGTCAGCAGAGGCATGGGATGGTTGCCTCCCCAGAGCCTCCAGAAGCACCAACGCTGCCTCCACCCTAATTCCAGACTGCGAGAGAGTGAATTCCTGGTGCCTTAAGCCTCCCCCAGTTTGTGGCCGTTTGTCAGGGCACCCCCAGGAACCTACTACCGCTGGTTCTAGAAGCAGAACCTGAGAAGGGGATTCTTGTGCAAGCGCTGGCAGGGCTGGTTGAAGAAGGGCTGTGGGAGAAGCCAGGGGAGTCAGGGATGCTTTCAGCGGGAGGCTGCACTCCGCCTGACCTCACAGGAGAGCTCTGGGGCACAGCGTCCTCCTGCAGGACTCGTGGCACCTGTGGCGGGGGTCACCCGTCTGAACCCTGGCTCAGCCAGTTACTGACTGCGCTGTCAGGGAGAAGTGGGGTCAGCTGGTTCTTGTCTGGCAGATAATTCTCGGGGGCGGGGGGTGGGGGTGAGGTAGCTGAGAGGCGGGAGCTGCTGAGCCTCATAGCAGCTAGGAGATGTGGGTGCCCCAGCTTGGAAAAGGGGCCCAGTGCTGGGGCATCACAGCTTCTGCTATGCGAGTAATTGTTTCTCAGTCCACATCCGGTGAGGCTGTGGAATTTGTTATAGGTCCTGATACGTGCTGAGTGGCAACCGCTTTGCTTGACCAGAGACACCCACAAATGGCACCGTGCTGCCCGGCACATCAGATGCTCGCCATTCTTCCAGCTCTCTGCGGTTGGGGAGGGGAGTCACATGATCCAGAGAGATGCAGGGAATTTGGCTGGAGAGGCCATCGGAGAGGGGCGGGGCTCCTGCTGAGGGAGGACTGAGGCAGTTCCTGTAACTGACTGAGCTCCATACAGAACCGGGACCAGCTGATGGTACAGGTTGCAGGTCTGAAATACCTTTAACGGAGAGGAAAGAGATAGGTGATGACCACTGAATTGCTTTTTGCATCCATTACTCACAAAACGTTTAATAACAAAAATGAGGAACGGAATTTGTGTTGACACAACAGGACAGAGTAGCAATCCTTATTAACGAAAATTCTGTATCAGTTCCTATACCTCTTCTTTTGTGGTTACCAGCACGTGTAGCAAAAATGAATATTTTTCATGGCCTCTTTCCCATTAACATGGTTACATTTTATGAAATAATAAAGAATGTTCACATAAAGATGACATCATAAACTCCAGTCTCCAATTTTTTTTTCTCTCCATTGTATGCAACATATTCATTTTCCCTGGAAATAAAACATGCATGTAAAATTAAATCACCTGGCTATTTTAGGTTGCATTCTCCGGTGTACCTACTTGGAATGCCTTTCCAAATCAAAAACAGTTTTTGAGGCAGAAACAATAGCATCACAAATCAAACAAATTGTTTGCAGAGTGTTACCCAAGGTAATTGAGAATAAAAATGTGGTGTTCAGGGTTCTCCGTTATACCTTCCTACTTTCTTCGCTTGTGCCTGATTTACTTAGAGGCGCAGTTTAGATGGGAATGAACCAGGCACTGAGGGACAGAGATGGCAAACTGAGCAAGTGCTGGTGTAGCTTCCGTCAACCGTGGGTAGAGGTGCGCCTGGCAGAAAGTGGGTCAGGGAGGTCCCCTCTCTCACCTAGTTTTGATGCCGAGAGGTAACTTGTTCGCGGTCCTAGGGAGCAGCAGGGTGCACACCTTCAAGGAGTTCTGCTTTCAGAACTCCAGCTTTCAGAAAAATTGCAAAAGGCACTCTGTTCTTTGAGATGACCTCACTTCTTTCCACTCCCGGTACTACCCCCCCCTCCCCCATCTCAGTTCATAACAGCGTCCTGACAGCAGCTGAGCGAGCAGTGAGGTCCTTGAAGGACACGCAGTCCAGCACCTGCTCAAAGGGCGCCTGGAAAAAAGAGCCACGTGGTTCTCGTGCTGATGAAGGCTCCTTTCCTGATGCAGCCCCTCTGTCGCTTCTGTACTCCGCACACCTCGCCAGCCGTTTCCTACTACATCAGTCCTAAGCGTCTCTATCCGCCGACCTGCCCACCCTGTTTACCCGGGAGACTGCCGCCCCGAGCCCGGGAGTGACACCCACGCCCCTCCCCATGCAGCCTTATATTTATTCCATTCCCTTCCCTTCAAAGGCTGCTTTTAAAAAATTTTTTTCCTAGATCTTTCTAGGGGTTTCCAAAAGAAAAGACTGCCCAGGTCCTCGTATGCTCCTCAACTTGGCAACTTTTTACCTCTTCTTTTATTTTATTTATTTTTTAAATTTTTATTTATTTTATTATTTTTTTGTTTTGCGGCACGCGGGCCTCTCACTGCTGTGGCCTCTCCCGTTGCGGAGCACAGGCTCCGGACGCGCAGGCTCAGCGGCCACGGCTCACGGGCCCAGCCGCTCCGTGGCATGTGGGATCTTCCCGGACCGGGGCACGAACCCGCGTCCCCCGCATCGGCAGGCGGACTCTCAACCACTGCGCCACCAGGGAATCCCTCTTCTTTTATTTTTTACACTGAAATTATGCCCCCAACATGTTGATCATGCTTTACCTGCTTCTTAGTAAGTGTGAAAAAGGTTTCCTAATTAGGTTGTCCACATTTCAGGGTTTGAAGCTCTGTTCCTCTTCTTATCAGCTGTATGGCTCGGGCAGCTTACCTAACCGTTCTGTGCCTCAGTTTTCTCATCTGGAAAGTGGGGTTGATAATAACATCTCTCTCCTGTAGGGCTGCTGTGAGAATTAAGTGAGTTTGTGCTCACAGAAGGTTTAGAGCAGCATGTGGCCAGCTGCAGGTGCTGAGTGTTAGCTATTATTTCTTCTCCTGCAGCCCCAACTGTGCTGAGAAGATGCAGAGGGCTTCCAGCCCTGAACTGGCCACACCAGTGACTGAGAATATCTCGCTATGATTTCATGGAGAAAACTCACATAACGAGTTCTTGTGGGCAAATTTTGAAGTTGGTGCAAGACCATCCCTGTATCCCAGGGTCCCAGTCTTGGAGGAGGTACTTATGCATGAATTTTCGATCTCCTAGGGCTGGAGCTGTGAGTCCCAGCATGCTGCCTTGACACTGTGACCCTAACCTGCCAATAGAGGAAAGAGATGGTGAAAAGGGATGGGAAACTAATGCTGACTTTGGTTTTCATATTTCAGTAAATATGAGAAGAAACTGAAAAACTGGAGGGAAGTGGTTTGTTTTGTGATAACAAAGACCAGTTATGTAACAATTCACTATTATTTCTAGGAAGGTAATGGGTATAATTTAGAGGGTGTTTCTTGGTTTGACTTGGGGAAGAGCTCAGGGTTCTGTGCGGCTAAACACAAGATGCCCGGACAAAGCTGCAAGACCACCTCTCCAGGGGTGAAGGAAGGGGGCCGGCCTAGGACTCGGGGTCTCTTTCTTCTCCCCCACGGAGGCAGCACACTGGGCCAGTTTTCATAGCTGAGGTCACCTGTGAGGCTCTGGGCAGGGTGCTCACATTTCCCCAAAGAAAAATGGAGTTTGAGCATTTAAGATGCCACAGCATCTTTTCTAGAAGGTTCTGCTCCAAAAGTTCAAACCATTCAGAATATTTATGGGAGAGCAAGGAGTTTATCAGAGGGATGTAAATGTCACTCTTTGTTCTGGAATGTTGCAGGTCAGGGGAGGGCATCTGGCTCTGCTCATGGCCACTCAGAGCCTTAGAGGAGATTGAAGAGGGCAGGGGCAGGACCCCCGAGCTTCTAAGGTGGAGACTCCAGGGAGTTAATGTGAGCAAATATCCCCCAACCACCCTCTAGAGATGGGTCGACTTTTGCAGCCCCCAAACGCTTCACCTTGACATTGAAGGAGACCTTTAACTGCCATGTTTAATGTCAGCCCCTCCGATAGTGTCCCCTTTCAGATAATTGCAGCTGTATCCCACATAGACCTCCACCTCTCTTTCCAAAGAAAAAGCAGTTGTTCTCATTCTCCGTAAGCTCCTCCATACCTCCAGGTCGTGCCCACGGTTCAGCACTCAACTTCAGTTCCTGGTAACTGCTGGCTTCTCTCTGATTACAATCAACACGTTCCTTGGGAAGCCTGTTTTTACCTTGAAACGCTTCCAGATCTGGTGAGCAAAGTGCATCAGTGCTTCCAGCAGCAGATGGTTTCTAAATTTACCAGGAAAAGACCTTCATGTGATGTTGGATGAACCTTGTAAACACCTGGAGATGGAAATTGTGTTTGATGAGAATAAACTCAGGTCGGGTTCATTCATGAAGCCCAAGATGCTGGCTGGTCACTAGTCTTGTCCTTACTGCTTATGCCCGGTAGGAATTGCTGGGCGAGATAGAGAATAATCATTTCTGTTGGTGGAAGACAAGATGGCTGTAATTGTGGCAAGCAGTAGATCAGACGATGCCCATAAAATCACTTGGACGTTTGGATAAAAATACAGGGAGAATGTATGTTGTGGTGCTGTGCTCAGAATGATCACATTGCTGGCCCCGCAGGGGGTGTCACTGTAAAGTAAGGGGGCAGATGGGTGCGTCCCCTTCGGTGGCCCCGAGCTGTAATCTGGGTGCAGGGTGGCCCGGGGTGACCTTGTTTTCTTTAGTGAAGTCGCAGCCTATGTGTTAAAAGCCTGGATGAATTCCTAGAATCACTTTTACATTGCTTGGCATTATTAGTCAACACTGGAGTGTTTTATGAGTACTTTTCCACTTAATCACACTCTTTATTATTCTCAATTTTTTTTTTCTTTTTGTCCCTGTCACCAAACCTCTGCATATGTAGAAACACACACACACACACACACACACACACACACACACACACAGAGAGAGAAGGAGAGAGGGAGAGGGGGAAGGGGAGGGGAAGGGAAGGGAGAGAGTGGCCAGCGAGATACCAAGGTTCATAATTGGCAAACCAACACTATCAAGTGACTGTGGGTTCTACCACTCAGAAGATCCCAAGTGTCACACGGGGCCGCCGTCAGCGGAACTGGCAGTTCATCCTGCCAATTAGCTGTGATGCTCGGGACCAAATATTAGCAAGGCTGAAATTAATACCAAGTGATCATTTGCATCTGAAATTCAGTCGGGAGCCATTGTGAGATTTCCAATCCTGAGGTCACCGTTCTGAATATCAGCTGGGCCGATACTTGAAAGGACTGTTTATTTTCCCAAACGTAAATAGGGCGCATGTTCTTCTTTGCATTTTCCTCCCATCCTAGCTGCGGAAGTTTGTTTATATACATCGCCCTAAAGGTCAGCCTTCTCAGGCTGAAAAAGAAAGCAGGCATCAGGTGAAATAGATCAGCGCTGTTCAGGGGGTGTCAGACATGCCGCCGGCAGGGGCAGGCAGTACTGATGACCCCGGTCCAGCAGTACCTGCTTTGTGCTTGGCTGTGCGCTTGGCTCAGAGGGATTTGGACCCCGAGTTACCGACAGGATTGTCAGCGCCCTAGTTTTTGCCCTATTCTAGTCACGTGTCCAATACCGTCCCCTGCATAGCAGCCTGTATAGTTGCTGTGTGAGATACACCTACAGGCTGAAGACAGCTGCAGTTACTTAACTTGTGCTCATAGAAACAAGAGGGTACGTTGCTTTCCTCAGGGTAAAATTCTTTAAAGTTGTATCTTTTATTTTTCTGAACTCACCCCTCCCACCAAGCTGCTTACATGTGTTTTAGTTGACAGTGAAATACTTTGTGAGTTATTTTCCTTTCTCTCTCCCTCTCCAGTCCTCTCCCTGCCCCTCAGTCTTGCATATCTCCAGTTGACTATCTTTCCTTTTAAAACAGAGAGTGAAGGAATGAAGAGAGCTTTATTGCTGCTGTTATTTTAAAAAATTAGTGGTGGTGATCAAAACTTGGAAATTGTCATTTCAGGAAGGTTTTCAAGGCTGTGTTTCTCTCCATTTGCTGCATCCCCGGCAATAATTTTTCTTGCGATAACGATCATGTGGCAAAAGAATTTGAAATGACCTACTTTGTACGTGATATCAAGCCTCCGTGTTCATATCGCGTATTGTTACCTAGTCTCTCAATGTTTTGCTTTATTATGTGTCACCTTCCGTTAGGTTTAAGAATGTCACATATCATATTCTGTTCTGATATATATCCATATATACCCCATACGTATACAGTCAGAAGGATGTGTTTTTATATATAGGGGAAATGGGGAGAATTTCACCTACTTTGCAAATTGGTCCTAACAGTTCATTATTTTTAATAAGTAGCAATCTTACCAGTAGCACTTTCCCAGTGTAGATTTAATTAGTCTTTTTTCCCCCTCCCTTTCACTAGTTGACAGAGCTGAGGGGAGGGAAACGGCGGCAATTTGAAACCTTGTTAGAAATTTATGCAGTGCTAAAATGTTCCATTCCCAGAGGCTGGCTTTCCAGCTGTCGCCGGAATGCACTTGCTGTCTGCCTCCAGGCCGGTCTGGGAAGGCAGGGTGGAGGTGGGCTGCACATGCATGCACGGCGTTGCCTAAATGATGCTCTCCGTGATTAGCCCGGGGTGGAGGGAAGCTAATTATTTTCCCCCCAGTTGATGGGTAAGTAATTCCCCACCGTTGGTGGGTAAGATGCACAGTGAAGGGGGCGTCCAGAGATCAAGACCCTTCACTGGCTTTAATAAACACACTGGCCGCGCGGTGGGAGAGGGTCATCTTTGGTCGTGGACACCAAATCGCCGCCCATCTTATTGGTGGCCTCCAGCAAATACTTAACCTATTTCTAATAAGATGACCCTGAGCTAATTTCTTCTGGAGAAAATCCCTCCCTGAACATTTTACACGATGTCAAAGATGGTCTTGTGAGGGGGCCATACCCTACCTGCAATGACTTGGTCAGCCTCGCCCAGATTCTTCACCCCACCGCTGTCCAGAGCCCCAAAATTCTTCCTCAGGGGACGCTCTTCTGGCTGTTGTTCTTAGCTGGAGATGTCACTGGTGGCCACAGACACCCTGGAGAACCAGCAATCCCTAATAAAGGCGTGGATGACGCACACAGAGCCCTGGGCGTGGGGGGAGCGTTACACCCGACGGCGGACACGAGATGCGGTGGAGACCACACAGGAGGACCAGGAGGGCCGACCAGGGACCAGAGGGGCCTCGCAGCTCTTTAGGAGTTTGCCTCCAGTCTGGCCTTGCTCTGTGCAGGGCGGAGCCCGGGGGTCCGAGGGGCAGCATCCTCTGCTGGTGCCAGAACGCCTCACTGGGAGAGGGGCAGGTGCCCGGCCATCTTTGCTTTGGTCTCCATGCACCCAGAGATGGCAACAACACTGATTAGGAAATGATGCTCTAAGCCCCCTCCCCCCGCCCCCAAACTAACAGTGTGAAATATTTCTGGTGGCACCGAACCCTGTGACAAATTCTTTTTTTTTAAATCTTACTTTCAATGTACCAGAGCGCTCTCTAATTAGGAGCTTTATTATCTGCACTCATTTGCTAGGGCTGTTGTAACAAGTGCCACAAGCTGCGGGGACTTAACAGTAGACTTTCAAGGTGCTGGATTCCTTAGAGGCCTGTGGGAGAAGACTGAGTTCCATGCCTCCTGCCTTGCAGACGGCCGTCTTCCTGTTCACATGGCCTCCCCCTGTGTGTCTGTGCCCAGGTCTCCCCTCTTCATAAGGACAGAGTCAGATCGGATTAGAGCCCACTCACAATGACCTCATTTTACCTTGATGACTTCTGTAAAACCCTATCTTTAAATGAGGTCACATTCTGAGCTAATGGGGGTTATGATTTCAATACTTGTATTTTGAAGGGACACAATTCAGTCCACATACTCTCCATTCATTTATCCAAAAACTGTACGTCAAACGGCCATCAAGGGGCTTCCCTGGCGGCTCAGTGGTTAAGAATCCACCTGCCAATGCGGGGGACGTGGGTTCGAGCCCTGGTCTGGGAGGATCCCACATGCCACGGAGCAACCAAGCCCGTGCGCCACAACTACTGAGCCTGTGCTCTGGAGCCCATGTGCCACAACTACTGAAGCCTGTGAGCCTGGAGCCCGTGCTCCACAAGAGGAGCCACCGCAATGAGAAGCCCACTCACGGCAACAAAGAGTAGTCCCCTCTTTCCGCAACTAGAGAAAGCCCGCGCGCGGCAACCAAGACCCAACGCGGCCAAAATGTAAAATTAATTAATTAATTAATTTTAAAAACATCACTTAAAAATAAAAACGGCCGTCAAGGACAAGGCCCTGTGAGGTTCAAAACTTTTGAAGATACAGCTCCTGGCCTTTGAGTCCACAGGGCCCTGTGTGGGTCATGGCACACGTGGGTGCACATGTAGGCCCCCAGAATGCCCATGTCCTAATCCTGGAACCTGTGAGGATGCTACCTTACGTGACAGTCATGACTTTGCAGATGGGATTGAGTTAGGGAGCTTGAGTGGGGAGATTATCTAGGTAAGTCCAATGTAGTCACGGGGGCCCTTCCAAGAGGAGAGCAGGAGGGCAGGGGACGGGGGGAGAGAGAGACAGAGCGAGGAGATGGAAGAAGGGGCCACAAGCCAAGGACTGCGGGCAAAGACAAGGAAGCGATCCTCCTTCACAGCCTTGGGAGGACCGTCTCTGCCCACCCGCGTGGTCTTCTGACCTCTAGGACGGTGAGATAATACATCTGTGTTATTTAAAGCCACGAGGTATGTGGTGATTGGTTACAACGGCAAATAGGAAAATAATGGCGGGACCAAGCTGGTGGGCTTGGAGCATCCCGGAGCTGTGCTTGGGTTTAGCAAAGTCGCATAGAGTAATGGATGATAAAGCCCACTACCCGGAAAGAGCAGGGACAAGGCCTCAGACTTGATTTGGAGTCACTCACTAACAATTTTCAAGCCCCCATCCAGGTTCCACGCGATTCAGGTACCAGACCAGCTTGTTCCATAGGAGTTGGCAGGTTACAGATGAGATGGAGGCATTGAAGCCAGGGAGGTGGAAATTCAGCACTGATTCCTGCCTTGTAGCAGGGAAGGGAGACGAGCTGAGTACCACGCTGTGGTCCAGGAAGCTCAGATTGTAGAGAAGTCCTTCCATCCATTTTGAAGCCCAGCCCAAAGCTCCCCAGTCTAGCTGCCTGTCTGTCTTTCTGTCTCTCTCTCCCTCTCTCTCTGCACACACGCTCCCTGGGGTTGTGTGATTAAGTTTGGCTCCCAGCAAGGTGTCCTGGGGAACCCTGTTCTAATTAAGCCGGAGCACCAGCTGGGAGGATGAAGGGGTGGATAGGAAGGTCAGTGTGGGGGTCAGGCACAGCAGGTGGAGATGCAGGAGGGCTGGGTGCTGTCATAGGTACAGTTGGTGTGCTGTTCCCCAGAGACCCTGCGTGGGAGTCTCATGCAGCTCCAGGAACAGAGGACAGCCAGGCAGGACATCGGCCAGTGGGGACGGAGGGGGTCACAGAGACTCTCTGCGGCAGAATGCCGTAGCTGCAGTGATTTTTCTGGCTCTTGCCTGCCTGACTATGGCAAAACAGTGACACTGCTGACTGGCTTTGAGTGTCTGTAAGTGGCGACTTTTCCCTCTGTGAATGGCCTGCAGCTGAGGCCTCTATGGTCCGGTTGAAAGAGCAACGTCTCTGGGGCAAGCCTGGCTGGGAAGCAAATCCGAATTCTGCTCTGTATGATCCATGGATTTTTGTGCAGGTTACAGTGCCTCTCTCAGCCTCAGTTTCCTTATCTTAGAAGATGGGAATAATCTTGTAATACTTGGAGCAGCATTGAGGCAAGGACCAGTGGAATCAGTGGGTGTGAAAGGATCAGACGCAGTGCCTGATTCTCAGTGGGGATCGGAGAGGTGAGCTCTGCCTCTCACCACCTCCCTCCTTTGGGGCCTGGAGGGTGACGGCTGGACCTCGGTCTGGGACGGCGATGCTGAGACGGAGGGGGGAGGGGGGGAAGACGGTGCTGAAAGCATAGGCACCGCCTCGTGCTGTGCATTGACTGCCGCCAGGGAGCACCTCAGAGAGGGGGAAGTGGTCATAGGCAGACTTTGACCGCTCGTATTTGTGTCGGACTTAGCTGGTTCTCCCGTTCGTATAGCAAGGGCTGTGGGGTCCACCAGGCCCACGGCCAGGCCAGCAGTCCGAGAACTGGACCAGATCTGTGCTGAAGGCAGCACCGGAGGGTCTTAGCAGCACAACTGCCTGTTGACCTGAGTGTTAATCTTTAAGAACACTCCCTTGAGTCCCCCGACTAGAAGAGGAAGAGGATGAGACAGGTGAGCCAGCAGGCTTTTCTCAATATCATGGGTATTTATCAGTGATTGGAAGGGCATAGGGGAGACACACACACACACCTTAGAGGTTGTTCAGTTGGTTATTTTCTTCAGGCTTCAAAAAGATGTAAGCCAACGCAGAGAGACTCCAAAGTACCGTGAAGCACCCAGAGTAGAGTTGGCTACAAGGCTGCCATGATGTTGGAAGAATTAGGGGATAGTGAGGGGTCTTGATTGTTGGGGTTCTGGGGAGTGGTGGGAGGTGAGATGGGACACTCAGGATGGAATTAGAATAAGAAACCGTTTGAAAGGCTGAGGAGTGTGGAACTGAACCCGGGCTCCACCTGGGCGATTAGTTCTTGTTCCAGAAGGACTCAACACCCCGGAGGTGGGACGGGGCAGAGACAAAGATCTGGGCTAGGAAGGAGCTGTTGTGATTTCTCCTGACCACCCCTTTCTCCTCACCTTTCTCTGTCCCTTCTCTCTCCCACATGTTCTGTCCCCCCACCCTTCACCCCAGTACTCCCTTCGGGCAGCCCCGTGTAGTCTAGACCCCCCTGCTCTGAGGAGTGTCACAAGCGCATTGGCGTTCTTTGGCAGTGATTTATTAACTAGGATACATGTTTGGGCGCAGGCCAGGTGAAGAGCTACAGATCAGATGTCTGCCTTAACGTCACCTGCTAGAGTAGGAGAGTGTCTTGACCAGGCCTTCTGAAGAAGCCTGTTCCTCCTGAATTTCTGCCAGGCATGTCTTGGCTGGAAGAAAGACAAGCCCGCTTGGGATGTAAAGGCTCCCCTAGGAGCTGGGTTAGCACCTCGCTCTCCCAAGGTGACCAGGGTGGCTCTCCTAGTCCTCAGCCAAGCAAGCAGCTGACTGCAGGGCCATAGTTGCCCCCAGAGAAGAATAGATGTAAGCAAAGGGATTCTTTCAGGTTTACGCCAGAAGTTACTGCACCTCCTACAATCTGTATCTCAGGTTCAGTTTCTTATTTTGTGATCTTTCTTTCTTCCCCAGGTTCTTTTTCTGTGTTTCCCAGAATATATATATATATATATATATATATATATATATATATATATATATATATATATGCATTAGTTTCCTAGGCTGCTGTGACAAAGTACCACAAACTGAGTGCCTTAAAACAAAAGATATTGATAGTTCCAGAGTTCTGGTGGCCAGAAGTCTGAAATTGAGGTGTTGGCAGGGTTACTTCCTTCTGGACGCTCTGAGGGGGGTCTGTTCCGGCCCTCAATCCCAGCTCCTGGTGGCTGCCAACAACCCCCGGTTTATGGCTGCATCACTCCATTCTCTGCTTCTGTCATCACATGATATTCTCCTGGTGTGTCTGTCTCTGCATCTCTGGAACGTTGGTTATATCTGTTTTCAAGTAAGTTCACATTCATAGGTACTGGGGATTAGACCTTGAACATACCTTTTTGGGAGACACATTTCTGCTCGTTACACTATACGTACAGAGTCCTGCACACAAAACAATGTCAGGCATATAGGGAGGGTTCAACCATGCCTTGGTGAACAAATTAACGAAAAGACCAGGCACTAGAAGGCAAAGGAAGAGAACATTGTGGATCATTCTCAAACCACCCATTTAAAGGGCTTCTGTTGGGATGGCTGGGTTGGCTGGGCCTCTGTTTGTGTTTCTTAGCTCCCAGGGGGCTAATAGCCTAGCTTGTCCACTGGCAGTCATCCCATGTCTCCAGCATGTTCCAGTCCACAAGCACTTTTCAGGCCCTTGCTTGCATCATGTTTGTAAATATCCCGTCGGTTAAAGCAAGTCACATGGCCAAGCCCAGATTCAAGGAGGTGAGAGAAGACACTTCTTCACGTGCGGAGCTGTAGCCACGTCGCAAAGGCCGAGCACAGAGGGACGGGAAAATTGACTACAACCATTTTTTGCGGGTAATCAACCATAGATTTTGATTGACATGATCTCTTGTATATGCAGTATAGTAAAATATGTATGTATTGCCACTTGGTTGATAACTTTCTTCACAGAGCTGTAGAATATTCTAGAAATTAATGGCACAGGCTTGCAAACTACATGGCCTGGGTTGCAATTCTAGCTCCAAGACATACAAACTGTATGACCTTTGACCGACCTTTCTGTGCCTTAATTTCCTTGTGTATAAAATGGGGATAAAAACACCTCCTTCCTAGGGATGTGGGTGGTAAGGATTAAGTGAGTTAAATTATGAAAGTGTTTAGTACAGTGCTTAGCACACGGCAACCGCTGAATAAATGCTCTCTGTTTTAATTAATATCTTGGTTTGCTCTTTTTTTTTGACAGATATTATTTCATGATGGTAATCATTTTCTGAAAAGCTGTACCAATATCAATTTTAGGTAGAACATAACATGAAATTATTTCATGAAATATAGTTCATGCTCTCCTGACCTCACTCCCAACAGAAAACTTCCGGTCTGTTTGCTGTTTCTTGGCAGATGAGACATTCATCCTTTAATTCCGATTGTCTTCCTCAATGATTTTTGGAAACGTTTTTCTCCGTCTGAAACATTCCGCAGACTTTTCTTGGTATCCTCTAGCTCGCCGATCACTTGATCTTATTTATGCTTGAGTTTCTTTGGACTGTCCATTACACTGTAGCTGTGCTCAAAAATGAACTGGGACTGGAATTCTTCCATACACGAGGAAGCACCAACAAGGTGGTGACTGTGGTTTGTGACTGGAAGAGCTTGAGGGTGAAGTTTTTCCTACAGTGAAGCTTTTCTCTTTTCCCCGGTAAGTGAGATGGGGAATTAGAAGGTATGACTTCGGTTTAACATTTGGAGCGCTTCTGTCAAAATCTGTCTTCTGAAAGTGCCTTGAACACAACACATCTCCTTTTTTAGGCTCCCAAATGCCTGCAGCATTCACATCGAGTCTTTTCTTGCTAATACCCATTTTCTTTTGACCTTTTCATCTGTGGGGAGTACGTGAAATGTCAGTCCTTTTAACTTGGAATTTGGTAAACAGCGAGAAGCACATCCAATGGCCGAGCAAGATTTCACCATGGTTTGAGCGACTCATACCAGAACGTTAGCGGCGAAGGCAGCGACGAACGCTCACGACCCATCAGCCCTCTTGGTTTGCTCTTGAACTCACCCGTCAGCTAATGTGTGCATGGTGTGTGTGTGTGTGTGTGTGTGTGTGTGTGTGTGTGTGTGTGTGTGTGTGTGTTGTACGTGGTGTTGCAATGTGTGCATGGTGTGTGTGTGCGCGCGCGCGCGCGCGTGTGTGTGTGTGTTGTACGTGGTGTTGCAACAAGGAGGACAGGATAGTGGCAGGGTCAGCAGAAAGATGGAGCCTGGGTCCGAGGTGACTGGGAAGATGTCGGTGCTTCCACCTGGGCTCAGCATGGGAGGAGCTGGCTTGATGATGAGAAGGACTTGGCCACTCTTCCTTCCCGTCTCTGTCACTGCCATGGTCATTGATTCACCACCTCCAGGAACGAAAAGAAATGCCAAACAGTCGCACAACCCCTGTCACTTTGCAGATGGAAATTTGAAATGCGGTGAGGCTTAGTGGCAAATTCCAGGTCACAAAGCTCACAAGTGCAGAACCGCGCATGTGAAGGGTGCAGATTTCTGGCTCTGCTGTAGTGGTAGTGCAGGTTCTTGTTTGTCTTAATTCATTCTACAAAGCATTG
This sequence comes from Physeter macrocephalus, assembly GCF_002837175.3. NCBI lineage: Eukaryota > Metazoa > Chordata > Mammalia > Artiodactyla > Physeteridae > Physeter > Physeter macrocephalus. The sequence continues at coordinate 11,149,185 of NC_041221.1, read as the reverse complement.
TTTTTTAAACATTTTGCTTCTTGACTCTTCGGTTGTCCTTTGTATGCATATCAGGTGTGTGTTCCCATTAGGCTGATCTATAGCATAATTTCTACACTAGAAAAGGGAGTTAAATAGAGCATTGAGATGACTGTACTCATCTTAAGGTTATTTAAAAGCAATTACTACCATTAGTTGGAAGTGCTACCTCAGGCTACTGATAGTAATGTGCACCTAACAATCCAATTAGTTTGTAAATGGATTAGTTTATATCTTGACCAACGCATTTGCTTTCAATTCAGTATTATATAGATCTAAAGAGTGTCACTTGTGTCCGTTTATACGTAGAATGTGTTGCTTCATCTTTAAGTAGAGGATTTACTCGTTCCCTTCCCCCATGAAATGTTACTTCATTTATATTTTTGCTTCCTAAACTATGATTCATGTCTTTTTAAGTTCCATAATCCTTATTAAATCATTTTAGCTCTTTCTGTAGTTTTCAGGATTTCTAGCTGGTTTATATTCAGTATCCTTTGAGGTGCAATCAAAGGTGATACTGTAACATCAGATCACTTGCCAGCCCAGCCCTGTCTAAAAGCAACTTTCTGTGATGATGGAAATGTTCTAGAACATTAGGCCATTTAGTGGCTCGTAGCCACTAGGCAGATGTGACTGCCAAGCACTTGAAATGTGGTTAGAGTGACTAAGGAGTGGAATTACTAATTTTATTTAACTTTCATGGATTTGAATTTAATAGTCACATGCAGCTGTTGGCTGCCATATGGGATGGCACGGTTCTGGAGGACAAAGGACTGTAGATAAGCTATGGAAGGTTTTGACCCACCCAAGGCTCTTTGTCACCCAGAGATAGAGGTCTTAGTGTCACCACACTGGACTCACCTGGTACAACCAGATTTTCCCTGGAGAAGGTCATTTTCTGGTATCTGAGAGGTCAAGGGAAACCTCCTGATACATGAAATTGGATGGATTCTTATCGATACTCTCCCCAAATATATAAGTGATTAAGTAAAACAGTTTGTTCATCGAGCACCTGCCATGTAGCAGGAACACGAACAGGCTGGCTTCCCAAAGGCCTGGCGTTCAGGAGAAGGAAGCGAAATACACGTTTACCTGAGCTTTGCACGTAGTGGAGGCCGAACGGGTTGATGGTGCCTACTCGGGTGTGGCGTACCTGACGAGGTGTTAGATACTTTGGACCATAGTTTATCCCGTTGTTTGACATCCATTACCTCATTCATTCATTCCACAGATGTTTATTGAGTGTCTAGTATATAATATTTTCTGGGGATAACTAGTAAGCACAACAAACTCATTCCTTCCCTCCTCCATTTACTTATTTGCTTATCTATCTATCTACTACCTACCTACCTGTCTATCTGTCTAGCTATCTATCCATCTGTCTATCGTCTAATTTGTTTATTCCCTTGAGTTTTATTCACAGGGCTACAGTTGAACATTTGCATTCTTATCCAGTGTTATAACAAAGTTTTAAAGATAACTGCATGTTTTCTCACATATTGTCTCAAATCTTCTTGGTGTTCACGCCAAAGTGTCAGATGTCAGTGGAGCCAAAGGTAATTTTCCTGAGGAAGAACATTTAGTGAAGTCTCTGCCTCATGATGCAGTTTTCAGCTCTGGGAGCCCGTGAAGACCCACGTGTATGAGGGCGGTGAGGGCAGCTGCTCTCAGGCAGGAGGGAGAGCTGAACTGGCTTTTGAGAAGAGGAGGGGCGCAGCAGAAAGGAGGCACCCGCTCTTAACAGAGTCTTTGGGAATGCATTCTCCTCTCTTGACACAAACCCCCATGCTACTAAGTCCAATTCCGTGGTTTGTGTAATGCATTAGAAGATTTCTTTTTTCATCATTGCCATGTACAGAGTGCTGTCAGCGGATACAGGATCAGAGATAACGGCCACCTGCTTCTTGCCTTTGCCTGTCAGTGCTCAGCCTCTTGGGGTGAGTTTTGCCGTCCAGTTGGGCTTTGGAGCAAGAATAAGTAAACTGATTTTGCTGCACAGTGAGTTTGCAGTGTGGCCAGGAAAGCAGAACAGAGCACTCTATCAGTGGTGGGACCATATTTGAAATCCCGTGTTATGAATATTGGATTCCAAAGAGGTGATGTGGTCTGGTGTGCTCTAAATGATTTTTCTTGTCTTTTTACAAATTGTTTACACTAACAAAATGTGTGTGTACAGAACCCTTTGCCGAAGTTAAGAAGCCGAAGGGTGTCCTTGAAAATTTCCCTGTGTGCTGCTCTCCAATCGCACCCCCTCCCCCAGAGGGCACCTCACTCCTGAATTTGATGTTAGTTAATCCTTGTTTTTCTTTGTAGCTGTGTCAACATATGTTTGTAGCCCTAAGTAATATCTTGCTAAGATGTACATGCTCTTGAACTTTATGTAGTTAGAATCACAAAGGAGGTGTTCTTCTGGGACTGGCTTTTTTCTCAACATTATTGCTTTGAGATTTATCCATGATGGTGTGTGTAGTTCGTTCTTCCATTCAACAGATAATTATCTGTGCAATTGCTGCGCCCACTGATTCTAGGTCTGGAGCTAGAGAGAGCGAACAAAACAGGCAACCCAGTGTCCTGAGGTAGCCTCATTCTTGTGCATGAACAAGATAAATAGACGGTGTAGCTGGTGAGATGGTAATTGGTGTCAGGGGAAAACTGAAGCAGCGAAGGGTAATTTTAGGGGAGATGCGGAGTTTCAGATGGGGTGCTGAGGAGGGGACATTTGTGTGAAAACCTGGGGATGGTGAGGGAGAGGGTCAGGGAGATGTCAGGGGAAGAATTTCCCAGGCAAAGCCAACAGGAAGCTCCAAAGGCCCGCAGCAGTGTTGCGTCAGGTGTGTTTCAAGTGCTGTAAGGAGGCCTCTGTGGGGAGAAAGCAGGGTGAGCACGGGGCTGCAGATGGAGGAGATGAGGACAGAGAGAGAGTGGGAGGTGCTGGAGCAGAGTGGCATTCTGTGACCAGAGTTCTGACCAGATTTCTCTGTCCATCGCGTGGAGCTCGCAGACCAAACAGGCATTGCAGTCCTGCTAAGGAGAGATGATACGGATGCGGTGAAAGGGGGTCGTGTTTCGGTTGAGCGTCAGGTTTTTCTGATGAATGGGATTTGCGGTGACAGAGAAAGGGCGATTGCTTTCAGGTGCTGCTTGTGGTGATGGCGAAGCCGGAGAGAGGAGAGGTTGGAGGGCAGGAAGGGAAGGACCAGGGCTCACTTAGGGGCCTGTCCGCTCTGCGAAGCAAACTCAACATCCTCGTGCAGATGGGAGGATGCAGTTGGGCATGGACGTTTGGAGTTCAGATAAGAGGTCTGGGCTAGAACTAGACATTAGGAGATGCCAGCCTAGAGATACCATTAAAAACCTTCAGAATGGGTGATCATCAAGGGAGTGAGTATAAATAGGGAAGAGGTCCCAGACTGAGTGCAGAGACACTTCAAAATTCAGGAGACGAGAGGGAATCCTCAAAGGAATCTAAGTAGGAGCATCAGGAGGCTTCTGATCAGAGGGAAACTGGGCATAATCAGTAGTGTCAAATAGTCATGTCATGCCGCGGTGACATGTGGGCCATGGTGGCGTCTATATGAGCTCTTTTGGTGGAGCGGTGGGGAAAAACACCTGCTTAGGATGTGAGAATAGAAGGCTGAGGGGGGAAGCAGAGCCAAGGAAGGATTTGAGATGAGAGGGTAAGATGGGTGCGATAACCTCTCAGCCATATGCTGTTAGGAATGATCTAGTAGAGAAATGGAATTCAGTGATTTGAAAAAGAAAAGGAAAAATTTAATTCTGTGAAATGCCTACTAATGCCTTTAGCCCATTTGTTACTGGCTTGTTTATCTTCTTCCTCGCTCTCTCTTTGTAGTTTATTATATATTCTTTATACTAGTTCTTTGTTAGTAATATGGTTGCAGATGCTGTAAATATCTTCCCATTTGTGCTTTATATTTCACTTTTGCTGTTTTTCTTGATGAATAGGTACTCTTAGATTAATTTTACAATTTTTGATTGGTGTTTTTGTCTTAAAAAATGTGTTCCTACTACACATTTCCTATTTTTTTTCCAGAATAGTTTGTATTGACTTTCATTTCATTAAGTCCTTAATTTACCTTGAATTGATTTTGTACAGTGAGAGACAGGGATTAAATTTCGCTTACCTCCATAAGGTAACAAATAGTCCCAGCGTTATTTACTGAGTGTTTCTTTTCCTTTCTTCCTTCCTGCGTAGTGCAGGTCTCTTCTGGCCTCTGGTTGGCTCCAGAGACCCACTGGTCCATCCCCACACCAACAGCCCACTGGTTCAATTACCATGGTTTATAACTAGTCTTGTTATCGGGTGGAGTGAGTCCTTGCTGTTCTCGGCTCTTTAGACTTCTGTGTAAATTATGAAGTAAGATATTCGAGTTTCTCTGAAAAGCCTTTTAGAATTTTGATGAGACATTAAAACATTGTGCTTAAGAAGACTCTGGCCCTAATATGCTTAGCATAGAATTCTGGCTCCACCTCGTACCAGCTTTGTGTCTCAGTTTCCTCATCTGCAAAACAGGGATGACAAAGATACTTCCTCATAAAGAGAGGACTAAAGAGTTACTGGCTGTGAGGCCCTCGAACATCCTCTGGTATATGGGAATTGCTGAGTGTAAGGTGTCATAATTATTGTTATTTTTTATTGCAATTTCTTTTAAACTGTTGATCAATTTAGGGAATGTTGACCTCTTTATACCACAAAGACAAAGACAAATTTTGAGGGATTTAGGGAAAGTTCCTCAGACCCAGGACTTGTGAGAGATCCTGAGACTTTCTTACCACATAGAAATGTGATATCTGAGTAAGTCTCTGTGGCATGAAATCATTTTACTGATGTAATTATAGATTATAAAGTAAATTTTATCAAATTTTATTTATAATAAATAAATAAAATTTATTTGTTAGTTTTTAGAATAATTTTTCTGCATGTCAGATTTTACTTTTTTATACAAACCAGATTTTTCCCTTCCGATATGAGCAGATCCTCACTGCATTTTTTGGGGTGATGTGAATTCAGCCTCTCCGGTACGTTAACCCCTCTTATTATGTCAGGGTAAGGGAATAAGTAAAAAATAATATACTTCGTGGAGAGAATTCTCTCATTTTTGGGGACTTGTAAAGACCTTATTTGTTCCAGGTGACAAGTTTCAAGTGGGATAAAAGGCCATTATTTGTGAGAAATGGCAGCTTAGATACAGCAAAGTTGCTGCCAGGAGTTGATGATGCAGAAAGAATTTCTTTGGGGCAAGACTGTATTGAATGGGGAATTACTAATGGCATTTCACTGTGATATGGCTGTATGAACAGTGTCTGTGGGACCACCCACCACATTCACTTGTGGGATTGGCTGCTCTTTGCAGGTTACTATAAAAAAAGCTCTTCAAAAGTGGTTGCTTCAAGGGGCTTCCCTGGTGGCGCAGTGGTTGCGCGTCCGCCTGCCGATGCAAGGGAACCGGGTTCGCGCCCCGGTCTGGGAGGACCCCACATGCCGCGGAGCAGCTGGGCTCGTGAGCCATGGCCGCTGGGCCTGTGCGTCCG
>NC_041221.1:11086231-11143509 GCF_002837175.3 Physeter macrocephalus | reverse complement strand
GACAGTGAGAGGCCCGCGTACCACAAAAAAAAAAAAAAAAAAAAAAAAAACACAAAGTGGTTGCTTCAGACACTCTGCTTTCAGGCCATAAAGGTCATTAATCAGTAACCCGTTATGCTCCAATCAGAGCAGAATTTTAAACTCAATACAAAAGCCTTCTACAGTGATATTCAGTTAATTTGTTTCGTGGAAGGTGCCTTTTGGAAGTTGTACTTACGAGTCAAGCAGACGTGGGTTCAAACTCTGCTGCTTACCAGGTGGGTGATTGGAGGACGTTACTTAACCTTCCCTGTGATGTACTTTCATCTTTAAAACTGAAATGTTGGCGATGGTGATGAAGACAGAGATGAGGATGACGGCGATTGTGATGATGAGATCCCCTTTCTCACTTGATTGTTGTGGGGCTGAGACCTAATCCGCCTAAAGTAACCGGCGCAGAGCCTGGCCCGTTAAATTTCAGGTGCCCTTAACTTCTCTCCCAAACCGTCTACTCTTGTTCTGGATTTTCTTGATTTGGGCATAAGTATATCAGTTTTAGACTGCTGCTGCATCAAATAATTATAACCTCGGTGACTTAAAACAACACACCTTTATTCTCCTGTAACCTGGAGGTCAGAGGTCTGAAATCAGGTTCACTAGGCCAAAATCAGTGTGTCGAGGGGTGTTCCCTCCAGAGGCTGTAGGAGAGTGTCCATCCCCTTACCTTCAGTTTCTCTAGAGCTGCATTCCTGGGCTCCTAGCGCCTTCCTCCACCTTTGAAGCCCACAGGGTAGCATCCTTTTTCACTGGTCTCATTGCTTTCCTCTTCTGTATCCAATCTCCCTTTGTCCCTCTCTCGTAAAAACACTGGTGATTGCATTTATGGCCATCCAGATACTCCAGGATAATCTCACCATCTCAAGATCTTTAGTCACATCTGCAAAGTTCTTGTCACCACATAAGAAAACGTTGACTGGTTCCAGGGGTTAAGACCTGCGTATCTTTGGGGGCCCTTATTCAGCCTACCACACTAAGAATAAAGTAAGTTCAACGTGAACACACTATATAATGGTACCAGTTCACTAAAAAATAAAACCACCATATGCTCAGCAAAGTCATATTCCATGTCCCGTCCCTCATCAATTAAAAAATGTAGTGATTATACATAGCAGAGTGATAAGAAAATCAGTTCACCGGCCTGGGTCCTGCTGGGACTCCCTGGGAAGCCGTCGGCAGTGCCAAGAGTAGAGGCTAAAGCTACTTGGAAATTATATGCTCTACATCTTTAGGGGCCAAGACTACCTTGGGCTTCAACCTCAGATAGCGTGTGTGGCTTTACTGGTTGTATAGAAAGATGTGAAGGACACCCACTGGAGTTACACAGCGCACGACTAGCGTGGCTGTAAGTGGTGGACTCTGGGGTGCCCACCAGACTATACACTCCAGAAACGCGTGGCCCCTGTCGGTCTTGTATCCCCACTACCTACCACAGTGCTTGGCATAGAAGAGGCACTTGCATTGGGGGAGACAAAGGAATGAAAAGATGGGGTTCAGTCTGAGAACCACCAGGTAACTCCGCGGCTGTGGCACCCAGAAGCGTAGTTTCTCAGTATTGGCTGCACGTTACGATCATCTGAGAAAGATCTTTAAAAAGAAAGTCCTGGGCCTGGACTCCGTTTACACAGTTCCGATTTAGGTGGTGTGGGTGGGGCCGTGGTATTAGCACTGTTTTTACAAACATCCCAGGTGACGTTACTGTGCAGCCAGGCGGCTGACCGTTGGTCTCGAGCAGTGGTTCTCCAGCTTCAGTGTCCATTAGCCTCACCGGGAGGGCTTGTCAGGGTGCAGGTTTTCTGATTCCGTCGGGGGCTGAGATCGCCGTTCCTAACAAGCTCCCACCTCAGGCTCATGCTGCGGCTGTAGGGACTGTACTTGGAGACACGCTGCCCTGGAGTACGGTAGGTAAGTCCGTTCAACGTGCGCTGGGGCGAACGGTTGGCGCAACATTCTAGAAGAGTACGTGTGTGTGTACGTGTGTGTGCGTGTGTGTGTGTGTGCGCACACGGAAGATACTGAGCACCCACTCTACGGATTTTAGATATCTAATTTTATTCCTTCTGTCCACAGCCTAACAAGGGAGGCAGGTTTAACCTTCAGTTTTTCAGCTGACAAACTAGAAAACCAGGGAGGTGAATTTTGCTTGAGGCATGCTTCCTCCTTTCAGTATGTCTCAAAGTCACACCCTCCAGAGACGAGAGACGTTTTCACTACTTTGTGCTCAGCTTTTATCTCCGTGTCTGATCACAGCTCCTGTCCCGACCTTGGTGAGAGGGCCCTGGGAGCTCATCCTAGTCCCCCTCTTGTTCTGTATAAGGGGAACAGCCTCTGTCCTCCTTGCACAGCACACGTGGCTGCTTAGCTAACATATCTTTTTTTTTTTTTGCGGTACGCGGGCCTCTCACTGTTGTGGCCTCTCCCGTTGCGGAGCACAGGCTCCGGACGCGCAGGCTCAGCGGCCACGGCTCACGGGCCCAGCCGCTCCGCGGCACGTGGGATCCTCCCGGACCGGGGCGCGAACCCGCGTCCCCCGCGTCGGCAGGCGGACTCTCAACCGCTGCGCCACCGGGGAAGCCCGCTAACATATCTTGAATCGACTTGAATAGAGACACTGCACGCTGACTAACTGAGACTCGGGAAGTGACAGCACTGTGAAATTTTCTGAGCTTAGCATCATTCTCAACTTCCGATATTTTGACAAGGACTCTGTAAATTACAAGAGACATTTTTCAGGACCATACCACCGATCTCAAAGCCTCTGGGCAAAATTTCAAAGGACTCCCTCCTTGCTGGCTGCCCTTCCTGGTTTTCTGAGCCCCCCTCTCATTCCCAGTGTTCCTACCGCCCAGAAGTCCAAGGTGCCCAGCCTCCCTTGCTTGGGTCAAGAGCCTGGACTCCATCCAGATGCATCCCAAACCTCCCTTTCATCTACTTTATCCAAACTGATATTGTCTGTTCTTGAAACACACAGCAACACTCGGCTAATGCAGAAGATTCTATGATTCGAGTAGTTTGCACTCAGTTGTAAATGAGGCTTGATGCTCCGTGGAAGTCTTAAATTTAAAGAGGAGCTTGTAGTGACTCTCATCTATGGGACTCTATGTGGTTAGGGGATGCCTGTGGACAGCAGATGCTGTGGACGGTTTCCTGACCTCCTTACCCGGACTGCCCTTAGGTTGATGGGGACTAAACAGAGGGTTTTAGGTTTCTGACCAAATCTGCTCACTTTAGCTTTGCAAGGAGGCTGCAGAGAGCCATGTCGTACTTGAGCTGGCCTGGCTCAAAGCTAACGGTGAATACTTGGAACTTCACATCTCAAATATGGAAGAAGACCTTCTTCTGAATCTGTGTTTCCCTCCTTACAAGGACTTTACGGGGCATAAGTTTAGGCCTTTCAAGCAGTCGCTTTAAAAGGTTGTTGGCTACAGGGCCTCTTCCTCCGCTCACGCCCCGTCGTTCCCACAGTTCTCGGGAGAGAGACTAGTAAAAGTTTGCTTAGAAAGGTTGGCTGTGGCTCTTGGTTGAAATGCTGGCAGGAAGAAGGCTCACCCACATCTCTTTCCTGAGGAGGGATTCCACCTGTGACGACGGGCCTGTTGAAAATCATGTCTGAGAACTGTAGACTAAAGTGAAAAAAACAACCAAGACTAAACTGCCTGCCAGATTTAGGAGATTTGCTCTGCCGGAGAAAACTGTAACCTACAAATTTGAAGTGACACGGTGACTGTGGGAAATAAAAACCACGCTCTGTCCTCCTTATTTCAGACTGAAGTGTGCCCCACACACCCCAATTCTTACACAGAAGTTCTAACCCCCAGTATCTCAGAGTGTGACTGGATTTGGAGATGGAGTCTTTAAAGAAATAATTAAGCTAAAATGATGTCATTAGACTGGGCCCTAATCCAATGTAATTTGTGTCCTTATAAGAAGAAGAGATTAGGGCTCGGGCACACACAGAAGGAAGACCCCATGAGGACACAGGGAGAAGGAGGCCACCTACAAACCCAGGAGAGGGACCTCCAGTAAAGAATCAGCCCTGCCGATACCTAAACATGTAGGTTATTACAAGATGTTGAATGTAGATCCCTGTGCTATATATGTGCCATATAGTAGGTCCCTGTTGATTCTATCTATTGATGTTTTATAAATAGTAGTGTGTATCTGTTAATTCCAAACTCCTAATTTATCTCCCCCAACCCTGCTAGCCCCTTTGGTAATTAATTATAAGTTTTTTTTTTCTATGTCTGTGAGTCTATTTCTGTTTTGTAAATAAGTTCGTTTGTATCATTTTTTTAAGATTCCACATATAAGTGATATCATATGGTATTTATCTTTCTCTGAATTACTTCACTTAATATGATGATCTCTAGGTCCATCCATGTCCATGCTGCTGCCAATGACATTATTTCATTCTTTTTCATGGCCGAGTAATATTCCATTGTATAGATGTACCACATCTTCCTTATCCATTCATCTGTCGCTGGACACTTAGGTTACTTCCATGCCTTGGCTATTGTAAATAGTGCTGCTACGAACATAGGGGCGCGTGTATCTTTAACAAGCAGCATCCTGATGAAGATACAGGACTGTGCTGACTGGCCACATGCTGTATGCCCACAGTGTTCTGAATGCTCCTCTGTGCTGGCCCACTTAATGATCATAATAAACCTGTGAAGTCAGTTCTACTGTTATCTTAATCTTAAAGATGTGGAAAGAGGGGCGCCCAGAAGGTCATTACCTCGCCCACAGTCATGTGGTTGGAATGTGGTAGGGCCAAGATGCAAACCTAGGGAGGCTAGTTGAGTTCTGGAGTATTCTTAACCATCACCGTCTGAGCTCTCGTACGAGGGATCAGGGTGTGCGTGTATTTGGGTGGCTAAAGATACGAACAGATGGGTAGAAAGATTCCCAAGCTCTTCAAACACAGGGAGGGAGGGAGAAAGAGCTAGAAATAGACTCATGCTGGTAAAGGACATCCATCAATAACACTGGACCCATTGAAACAAATTAATTTTTAATCAGGTGGATATATTATCATCAACATTGTTCTCTTTATTATTGCTACTGTTTTAATACTAATAGTAGTAGCTATCCTTCATTGAGTATTACTGGCAAAAAATAGCACTAAACGTCCATATTTATTCTAATAAATATAAGCTAGTTATTTTCAGTCCCATTTTAGTGCTAAATAAACTGAGACTTGGGTAAGTTTTTTCACCTAAGTCCCATTGCTCTTAGGCTAAACAGAGATCCAACAGAATAGCCCAGCAAATAGAATGGTCCCAGAAAACTTCAGCAAGAGGTTGCTGAGTCCAGTAACGTCAGGGGAAGAAAACACACAGTCGGGAAGAGGCTGCCCCAGGCTCTCGCCTCCTGATAAGTCCTGACTTTCAGGGTCATCAGAAGAGGACCCACCATTGCTCTCTCCTCCCTGTGACTTAATGCCACCAGCCCTGTAGTCAGTGTTTGACCCAAGACATGCAGGTTGCTGAGCTTTTAAATGCAGACTTCTCCCATGGCTCGGTAAAGTGTTGATTTAACAAACATGGGATCCTATGCTATACATACATCATTTGTGCCTTAAAGTGAAATCAAAACCTGCCTTTATAACTAACAGTTAGAATTCAAGAAATCCATTAGTAAAAAACTCCTCCAGTGAAAACAAGACATTAGAATACGGGAAAATATCTTTTAGAGTCCGAACTCTCATAAGGCTAGAATATTCCTTATTACCTTTTTTATCCTACATTTAAACTTGTTTTTCTAATTGAAACCACAGTGCAGTCACAATTGTGCTTTCTGCTTAATATTGTCTTAAATCTATAGGATTCCATAATATAATTTTTAAATAGAATTTTTCATCTGTAAACTATGTATCTACTAAACTAATGCTCCACAATTAGATATTTTCTTCTTATGGTTTGTCTAGATAATTTGCAACTTTGTGGGGTTTTAAATAAGATTGCGAAGAAGAACTTTGTGTAGGCGCATCTATGCCATTTAAGATCATAACCTCAGGATACACTGTAGATGAAAAAGCCCAGGCTTGGGAGTTCACAGATCTGGTTTGAAGGGTGGTTCTGCCTCTCTGCAGCCCTGTGGACTTCATGACCTCCTTATTTTAGTTAATGTCCAGGAGCCTCTGTTTCTCATTCTTAAAATGGGACTACTACCCACCCCACAAGATTGTTGTTACTGTCTTTTTGAGGATTAAAAGATACAATGGCATTCGAAGTTTCTCGGCATAATTGTAGTTAGGTACTTCACCAATAGTACCTATATGTATATTAGTATTATAGTATTATAAAGTAGGTTCCTCAAAGCAGAACTGTTGAGGGAAAGAGTCTAACATTTTTCTGCATCTTGGTACCTGTTAACCAAGTCGCTTTCTAAAATGTGCCTACAGTTTCATTTGAAATGAATGCAAATGCATTTTAAACACCGTGGCTATTTGTGCATTTCTTTAGTTGCTATAAATTCTACATGTTCCCAAGTAGTTGCATTTCCTCTTTTGTGACTTGTCTGCTCATATGTCCTTTGAATTGAATTAAATTCAGTAAACAGTTACGTAGTATGTCATTCGTGTCAGTACCGGGCTAGGTGTTAGAAACCCGAGGATGGATGGGATACAGTCCTTGCCTCGCTGAAACTTTTCAGTCTAGTGGGAGAGAAAAACAAGCACAGCAATCGATAATACTCAGTGCTCTACACACAATTAACAGGCACACGGACAAGGAGAGAGGAGAGGGTGATTGATTCCTTTGCCAATTTATCTCTGGATGCCTTAGCACTTTTTAAAATTGATTTGTGCATAGTTGACCCATTTCAAGCTGATGAGCATTTCTGTTTTGTGTCATAGATGCAGATGAACACAGTGACTGAAAACCCCGGATTCTCTTACTGGTCTTCTCTCTTCCAAAAGCACGTCACATTTTTCTTCTACATAAATATGTGAGGCCGTGCCTCACCCTTTGGAACCCTACAAAGTGGGGTTGACAAAGCCGGAAGGAGGGTAGAGATTGCATATATTAAGCAAGCAGAAAAACCATTTCCGCCATAGTAGTCTACGTTTTCATATGGCATTCTGGAGGAAATGAGATAGTAACTGAAAAGAGGGTCCTGGAAAATCAAGTGGGAACCACCTGCATTGCAAAGGTGGGATGAAGGGCTTCATTGAATTTTTAGAGACACTTCTGCTTGACACATTGTGTGCAGATTTCGCAAACAATTCTATTTCCATTCAAAGAGGCAGAGCAGGCTCACACTGAAATGAGGTGAAAAGAAAGTGCCGTGATTTACATATTATGCAGACCTTGGAAGGAAGGAAGGAAAGAAAGACTTTTTGTTCTCATGGCTTGACTCTGGGCTCTGGCCCTTGTTAAAGAGGCCTTTTCCAAGGTGGTTAGTGATCATTTTAAAAAATACCATTTTTAAATTTAAATTTAATTTAGTTTTTTATTGAGATAAAATTGACATACACATTATATTAGTTTCAGATGCACTACTTAATGATTTGATAGATGCATATATATTGAAATGGCCACCACAATAAATCTAGTTAACATCCATCACCACACAGAGTTACACATTTTTTTAAATTTAAAAGGTACCTTAAAGGCTCTTCTAGAGTAGCCCTACAGGCTGACCTCTTCAGAAGCTATTAAAACCAAGAGGCTCTAATTAGGGTTTCCTTGGATCTGAGGTCCTCGAGATTTCATCTTTGGGCCACTTACAGAATTCCTTAGGGCGACATGGATCTCCAGCTGACCCCAAGTCCATGCACATCTAATTCAGTACTCACCGAGCTTAATGTACTCATTGTTTATTAAGCGCTGACATTTGGAGAATTTAGTTATAAGGCCTGTCATACATTTTACATTTGAGGGTAGCTGATGTTGGGATTTTAAGGAAGCCAACGAGACATCTGGTTTTCTTTCCACACTTGGTACCAATTAGGAGAGAGGAAAGAGAGGGAAAAGAGGAGTGATGGAGATCAAAATAGCATCATTTTATGACAGAGTCTCAGTTTGAACCCCAGAACCAGGCCAAGCTGCACCCTGCTTAGTTTACCACACAGATGACAGCAGACCCAAAGGACATGTTCCCTGCAGGCAGACAGATGCCAGCAGGAGAAAGGACAACAAGGAGAGGGGCTACTTTCTTCTCCCACACTCACCTGTCGTCTGAGGTAAAGGAGGGAAGGAGAGAAAGTCTGTGGGTCTTAATGCTCCAACGCAGGGTTTCTCAACTGTGGGACTGCTGACGTTTGGGGCTGGATAGTTCTTCATTACAGGGGCTTGTCCTGTGCATTGTAGGATGTTTAGCAGCACTCCTGGTCTCTGCTCACCAGATACCATACCACCGCCCCAACCCCCCGTTGGGACAGCCAACAGTGTCTTTAAGCATTGTCAGATGTTCCCTGGGGAACAAAATTTCCCCCAGTGGAGAATCACTTCTTCGATATAAGGACCCTCCAAATGAAGGAAAAGCCCCGGAGCGGGGAGGTAAAGCTGCAAAATACTCTCCAGGCAGCATCCTCCACCGTGTCCCTCCTAATCCCAGCAAGTGGGATCCGTTGCCCCCGTCTGCTCCATCCTCGTTCCCTGTCTGCGCTGTCTCTCTCTCATTTTCTCCATCCTCCCTTCTTATAATTGTTGTGACCTGTGGATGGTTGTGAAGGCGGCAGCCACCTGGCTTTGGGTTTCCTGAGTACCTACATGCACCTCTTTACTCCTCCCAGTGTCTGGCACAGCCCTTGGCACAGAAGGGCCTTGTGTGTGTATGGTGGTATTGGTAGTAGAGAATTTTTTTCAGATATTGGAAGAAAATGGATGTGAATGTTTTCCCATATAAATATTTAGCTGTCAGTGTATTTCCCCCAAATCATTTTATGCATTCACCTGACCTGCCAAACTCACAAATCTTACCCAGCACAAAAAGTAGGGACTCTTTAAATAGCAGAAAGAATAGCAAGTGATTGTCGTAGCCGAGGTGCTGGCCCCAAGCCCAGTCCTAGCAGCAAGTATCATTAAATAGTGATAATAGTCGTATAGATTCCCTTCCTCAGTTTGATTCCTCTCAAAAAGGGTTTTTAATACATCATTTGTATGCCTTTATCTTAGATTCAAGCTGTGATCTTCCAGTTATATGATATAAGTAGCTAATTAGGACACTAAAGGGTGAAAGGTAACTTACTTTTCAAAGCATGTTCACTTGAAACTGTATCAATAATTGTATAAGTGATTTCAGGAATTAGAGCTAATATGTAATTAATTACAAGAACCTTGTTCATATCACCCAGGAAAGGAGCTTCCAAGGGGATCAAGTTATAAAATCAGTGTTCTATTCCAAGGCAGAGAAATATGCATTGCTTTAGTTATTTCATGCTTCTTAGTAAAAAGGTGTAAGAACCCAGACACGGTTCAATAACCCTCACGGCCCTTGGCTGCACCCGTACAACATTCCCCTCTGAAACATTCCAGCACTAGCCTCAGTGTTGGGCAGTTCTAGTTGTCAGAACATTCTACCTTTTGCGGAGGCAAAAACCTGCCCGCCTTTAACTTCTTTCTTGAGGGTCTGGGGGCCTAGAGTACATTTCATCTCCTTACTCATAGCAGTCGTTCATTGCAGGATCTTCAGAATTCCTTTACCACAGTTGTTTCAAATTTTCTTTTTCTCATGCCTCTACCATCTTTGTTTCCTTCTGTTACGGGCTGAATTGTGTCCTCCCAAAATTCATATGTTGAAGCCCTAAAACCTCTAGTTTCTCAGCATGTGACCATATTGGAGATGCAGCCTTTAAAGAGGTGGTTAAGTTAAAATGAGTCATTAGTTTGAGGCTCTAACCTAATCTGACTGGTGTCCTCATAAGCGGAGGAAATTTGGACGCAAAGAGAGACAGCGGGGATGTAGGTGCACCGAGGAAAGACCCCGTGAGGACACAGTGAGAAGGTGGTCATCCACAAGCCAAGGAGAGAGGCGTCTGGAGAGAACAACCCTGCCAACACCTTGGTCTTGGACTTCTAGCCTCCAGAGCTGTCAGAAAGTAAAATTCGGTTGCTGAGGCCAGGCAGTCTGTGGTATTCTGTTACAGCAGCCTGAGCAGCCTGACACACCCTCTCCCCACTCCTGCCCTGCATTCCCCCGTGAGTGTAACTTGTCAAGGTCCTGCCTCAGCTTCGGTCTGTATAACAATAACACCTGCCCCGAGGGTTGACCGGGGTCACAGGAGATAGTGGATGGCTTCAGGCATGGTGCTGAATGCATGCTTCTCTTGTGAATGTCACTCTCATTCCTATCATTATATGATCTTTGTTTAAGTAACTAATGAATTGTTAAATAAGACAAGGTTAGGGCCAGTCTAATGCCACTTCAGCATTTCTGTGAGGTTGACTTTGACCCTTTCCTAAACTCCTCTTCAGAGGTTCATACTTGGGGCTCCATAATAGAATTTGCTGTGTACTCTTTCCTCTTATGGTATCTGTGTTGGGCTTCAGTAATCACGTGTGGGTTTCATGCACTGTGTTGTCTATGTGATACTGTAGCCATCCGCAAATATGCAAATGAAGGTAGCACTGATTTAGAAGCTGGTGTGGAGTCTGGTCCCGGGCTCCAGTCGCCTCCTCTCCTGCACCTTGCTGCTAGCATCTCACACCAGGTTATCCTGTCTGTGGAGACAGTCGTAATAGGACCAAGAGCATGCCGTGCTTGTGGTCCCGGGGTGTCCTTTGGTAGGCTGTGTGGTCATTATTTCCTCCTTATGATCCATTGAAGGTTAGAACTATTTTGTCTTTACAAATAAGATTGGATTTTTCTTTTATCAGACACCAGAAGTTGCTGTGACTGGCAGTGTCTTCACGCTTCCTCTTGGGAATGAGTGATGCCGCATTGGTTTAATTTAAAATGTTCCAGTAATAACTTTCAGATGTTACAACTCAATTTGATTTACAGAAGTCATCATGAAGGGAATATTTTAAAAGTCTTACTCCTTTACGTTTAAAAGTGTTCTGCAGGATTAATTTGGCAACAGCCAGCCACCCACTCCAACCCTAACCGTCTGGAAAGGATATGCCTCTAGGACATTTCTCCAAATGAAGTGTCAAATCCGGATCAAGTCAAATTTCCAGTGTGGGATAATGGACTCTATTTTATGACCTTCTTCTGAGCCCCAGGGGGTGCTTGGGCCCATTACACAGCTGGCTGGTGTATATTAGGTTTATTACTAAAGGGACTCTAGTGGCGGTGGGGTTTCTGCTCTGTGAAGCCTGAGCCACATTTCATAGGTTCTGGGGTTATTAATGGTGTGTCTGGTTGCCTTGAGAATGTTCAAACTCCATTCTGTTATGAATACTTAAGAGCAAGGAGAATGTGATTCTTCTCTTTTTAGAGAATTTTCTGTCACTCAGCGAATCCATTCTACTGCGATAGGCAAACTGTCAAAATTAATGAATTCCAGCTGAGCTTCAGTCCCTTAAGGGGAAAACCTCATGCAGTTGTAAATTAGCATTAATGCGACAGTGTATTTTGAACATGCTACATTTTCAGCATGGATTCGGGCCTAGAGGATGTCTTTAGAAAAAAACCGCTCTGGATAGCGTGTGTTTTGGTTTGGTTTTTTCAATCCTTAATCATAGTTTTAATTTTTGGAAGAAATACCTCTATGGTAGATTATTAGGATTTTCTAGAAAAAAAAAAAAAGAAAAGAAAAAGAAAGAAAGAAAAGAGTAAATAAGAACTGTAATCAAAGACATTTCAGTGGCAGAGTTTTCTTTTTTTCGTGTTGTGTTCAGTTTTAGTCTAAGGATATCATTCCTGAGCCTCTATCTAAAGGTAAAAATTTCAAAGACGAAACATGATAAAGACTTTGAAATGAGCCCCAAGAAATACAGTGTACCTGGCTAAGCACATCTTATTATGAGCATTGTAGCCCATTATTCTGCAATGATGTCCGGATCAAAGGGGGCTAACTTGTGGACTTTGAATCTTCAGGAACTGAACTCCGAATTGCGGGTGCCTTTCCCCCCGCTTCAGAGGGGAGAGTCCAGGACAAGTCTCTCATTCTCAGAGGGTCCTGATCCCACAGCCCCTGTGTAAATGACTCCTGGATCAAGCCCCATGTCTCTTCCTCACTACAGGGTTCAAAGTTCAGCATGGTTTCTCATCCCTATTGGGAACATAGCCATAATAGCTATACCTATAAGATTTGTTTTGAGGATTCGTGAAGTCTTGTATTAAACCACTTAGCATAGTCCCAGCACATAATACATATTCAGTAAATGTTAGCTATTTCAGTTACACCCCAAACGAAAATAATAATATTAGATATAAACTACATTTGAAGTTTAATAGTGCATTTGGTGACACTCTCTTGCTAGAAACGAGGCTGGCGAGATGCACAAGGAGAGAGTACAATAACGTCGTACACAGATACACCCCAGCAAGTGAAGGGAGCACACTCTCATCTTTGTACTGCCTAGAACACACAACCTGAGCTCCTGGGTAACTAACCCCCTTCCACTCTCTGTGCCTCTGTCTTTTCCCCTCCTATGGTGTGTAACGACAGACACTCTGGTGACTTCATGAGACGGTGGGGGGAGAAAATGCTTTGGAATAAAAGCACTTTGGATAAAGTGTTCCATAAATGTACGGGTGGAATCATGAGTCATCTGTAGTCAAACATTCATTTTAAGATGTTCTATTTCACTGAGATTTATTTACATACACACACACACACACACACACACACACGTGCCACACCACGTGGCTTGCAGCATCTTAGTTCCCCGACCAGGGATTGAACCCATGCCATGGCAGGGAAAGTAGTGAGTCCTAACCACTGTACCACCAGGGAATTCCCTATTTACTTATATTTAATTGAGTTTAATAGAACAGTCATGTATTTAAGAAATGTTTACTGAGATTCTACTACATGCTAGAAACTGTATAAGGAATTGGAGATATATCAGGGAATAAAACCAATCCACTGTCTACCCTTTAGGAACTGAAGTTTTAAAGGGAGGGAGAGACACACAATAAAAAAGGATTATAAATAAGTAAATGACGCAGGTGACAAATGCTGCGGAGAGAAGGCGCAGATGAGGGCAGTTAGGCGTGCTCACTGTGGTGGAGACCACTTGAGTTAGGGCCTCATCGCGGGGGCAGTGGCTCAGCAAAGCCTTGAAAAGGCAAGGGAATGAGCCAGGCGGCTTTTGTGGGAAGAGCCATCCCAGGCAGAGGGAGAGGAGCAGGGGGTCCCATCTGAGGGGGACAGTGAGCCTGGGTCACAGAGAAAGGTTGTCTCTCGTGTGAGGGAATGGGGGCCCTGGAAGGTTCTGAGCAAAGGAGAGAGAGGACCTGACATGTTTAACTGGACCACTCTGGCTGATGGACAGAGCGTAAGGGTAGGGGGCCGTGCTGGAGGCAGAGAGATCCATGGGGCGGCACGGTGGCAAAATCCGGGGGAGAGAGAGCGGTGGCGGTGGGACCAGAGAGGTGGCAAATAGCTGACTCTGAGGCTGGCTATTTGGAGGGTGCAGCTATTGGACTTCCTGATGCAGTGAATACAAACATGAGAAAAAGAGGGGCATTGGGGAGGCCCCTGAGCATTTGCTGTGAGCAGCTAAGAGTGGATGGTCATTAGGTCCTTTATTTAAAAACTAATATTTTATGGATGGAATATTTTTGTATGGACCTTGTGTGGTTCTAATTTATCTCTTTCTGAACCCTTAACAAATGTGAAAAAGAATCACATGGAAGAGGAGGAAGGTAAGCAAACTTCTTGAATGTGATATGTTAAGAATGTGGAGTTTGGGACTAGCAGATGTAAACGATTATATAGAGGATGGATAAACAACAAGGTCCTCCTGTATAACACAGGGAACTCTGTTCAATATCCTGTGGTAAACCATAATGGAAAAGAATATGAAAAAGAATGTATATATGTGTATAACTGAATCACTTTGCTGTACGCCAGAGAGTAACACAGCATTGTTAAATCAACCATATTTCAATGAAATAAATTTTTAAAAAAAGAATGCTGGATCCCAGCATATGGGTGTAACTGAGTGGGCCAGGAGACCAGGGCAACAATTTACCGGGGCCCCAGTCAACAGATTTGTTTTTTCTAAAGTCTTAAGTGTTTGAGACTTGCAGTTAGGGCTCTGTAAGTGGGCTTTCTACATCCTGCCTTCCACCAGCGGGAGCTGTCGGGTGTCATCGCACTCCATGTTGGCTGATGGAGGGTGAGATCAGACACATGGATTCATACATGTGGAAGGCATTGTTGAACATAAGGGTTGGTTAGGGCTGCGTCTTCATGTGATTGGAATGAAACACAGTCTCTAGAAACACATTCACCTACCGATCTTGCTTTCTGCATGTTTTTCCTTTCTAAGCTTTCTTCTAGTATTCAGATCTGCGTTCTCAGGTTCTCTGTTTACATTGAAATATTTAATTTTTTCAGGCTTAGATATCTATTTAACTTAATTGTTAAATTGGGTTATGAATGCCCTCCCTCCTTTACCTTCTGCTATTTTTTCCATATAATTATATTACCATTTGGGGTTAAATCAGGATTTGGGATTTGCACTATTATAATTATGTAAATATTTATACATAACTCAGCTACAGCTGAGCCACATAGCATATTATAAACACTTTCCTTTCTATGATAGTTTTGTTTGTTCCCTAGGATTAATAATTACTTACTTTTTTGTTTACTTAGTTTTCACTGCATGTGTAATTCATTTCCCAAATTCTCCAACAGGACAAAGTACTCCTTTTAATACATTCAGCTACATCAGGGTCTTTGAATGTTTATTTATTTATTTTTTCAAAACATCTCTCTGGGAGCCTTCTTTCTGCATCAATCTGGACTAGTTTCCACTATACAGTTGTTGTCTTGGAACCTTTCAGAGTCACTCTGGAAATTCCTTTTGTTTCTCATCACCTGTGTTTGAGCCTCTGTTTCCTGTATATCATATATTCTTCTTTCTTAGTTTGCTGCCTTTTTATTCATCTTCCAGAAGCTTTCTGAATAGGGTGCATGAGAGGTAAAGTTTTTGACTTTGCGTTGTCTAAAAATGTCTTTGTCCACTGGCTTAATACTCTGGGTGTAGAATTCTAGGTCAGTCTGACGTCTTTTGCTATAAATGGTCACGCCGAGGTTGAAGAGCTGGCCCTTGGCCTCCATACTGTCGTAGATCAGAACCTGACAGCAGCTTCCGACGGTGGAGAAACCCCAGGAGGATGGCAGTTTTTTGTCCCAAAGAAGTGCCCTTCCTACCTCAGGGGAGACCTGACTTGGGTGATATTTAAGTGTTCACTGCATTATCTGTGTACTCGATGCTGTGTAAGCGGATGGTGTACAGGGATGATAATGTCCCCTTTGCTTCATCCAAGGTATTAGTGTCTTAGCACTGAACAAAGTCACATAGATAGGCAATATCTTGATGAAGCAAGGGCAGAAAATGCAAGAATGGATTAACTGGTGTGAAAGTGCAGAGGATGGTGAAGTCAGGTGGGGACCGTGCAGTGTTCCCCAGAGTTCTGTGGGCAGGTAGAGGGTTGTATCGTACCTGAAACCCAAACACGGTTGTTCCCATCACTGCTTTGGAGATAGTAGGCATTGCTGGTAACACAAAATTAATGAACATCTGTGTTCCATCACTGTTCACCCACCTTGCCCCCGAAACTCCATTACAATGATAGTAAAGGAATAGAGGCATCCTAAGGGTGAAGAGGAAGAAAGAGGTAAAATAATGGCAGTCGTAAGATGCCAGTGATGGTAGATGAGTGTTTTAACACACTGGAGAAAACTCAGGGAAGTCACCCAAGGGTTAGGAAGACAGTGACCAGGTCTCTGACTCAAGTGGTGAATCAGAGGGGCTAGACTAGAGTCAGTCCTCTAAGTCTTTCTAATTCAAAAGATTGTTGCCACTTACAACTCAGGGTATATTTGCCATTATGAGAATAACCATTCATTTTAGCACTGAAACACAAAGTAAAACCCATGCAGTACCTGAAAAAAACATTACCTTAACAATTAGACTTAATATAAGTCCTTAGACCAGAGCAAAATGGAAAATTGAGCACCCCTGAGCATGGGGAAGTTCTAGCAAAAGAAAATGGTGCCAAACACTGCCATAGTCAATGAGATTAAGAAGAATGCGTGTCTTTTTATCATTCCACTTCAGTGTTCTCACTCAACACCAGAGCTTAAGATTTCTTGCAGGACTTGGACTTCACATTTTTCTGTTGAGGTACCATTGTGGTCTCTGCTTTTTTTTTCTTTTTTTTGCGGTACGCGGGCCTCTCACCGCTGTGGCCCCTCCCGTTGCGGAGCACAGGCTCCGGACGCGCAGGCTCAGCGGCCACGGCTCACGGGCCCAGCCGCTCCGCGGCACGTGGGGTCCTCCCGGACCGGGGCACGAACCCGTGTCCCCTGCATCGGCAGGCAGACTCTCAGCCGCTGCGCCACCAGGGAAGCCCTGTGGTCTCTGCTTTTAATTCATTTTGTTCTTAAAAATTTTTTTTTCTTTTTGATTTTCTTTTAAATTTTTTCTTTTTTCTTTTTTTAATTTTTATTTTATATTGGAGTAGAGTTAGTTAACAATGTTGTGTTAGTTTCAGGTGTAGAGCAAAGTGATTCACTTATACATATACATGTAGCTGTTCTTTTTCAACTTCTTTTCCCATTTAGGTTGTCACAGAATATTGAGCAGAGTCCCCTGTGCTATACAGTAGGTCCTTGTTGGTTATTTCTTTTAAATATAGTAGTGTGTATATGTCAACCCCAAACTCCCAGTTTATTTTGTTCTTTAATCATAGGCTAGGTGACTCATTAGGCTTCAGTGAATTTCAATCTTTCCGTCCCATTAATAGTCTGATTTTATTGTTGCTTTGTTATTGTGTTTCTAGTTCATATTGCTGTGTTTTGGGACATTCTCTTTTTGTAATTTTTCCCCTCTCTCCAAGCCTTTTAATCTGCAGGAAGCAATTCTGTTGACATTATTATGATGTCGGCTCCATTTCCCACTCTCTTTTTCTGATGATTTTCTTAATTTATAATTCCTTGTGTGAATCTGTACTTATCCCTCATTCTTCATTAGTTTGTTCTATTTTTGTTCCCACATTTCTATGCTCCCCGATCCTAAGGAGTTATTTACATCATTTTGGTTTATTCATGTGCTTTGCTGCTTGTGATCATAAATCCCAGAGAGTCTTCTGCTTCTTTCAAATCACTAGCCACTTTCGTGCCTTTTGAAATCTGTGAGCTTAAAATGTAAGTGCTGGAACATAGCAAACTACACACATATTATTCATTACAGAGGCTGTATTCTTCTCTGAAACTGTACACGTAACCGCCAGCAATGTTACTGAGGGTGACTTTCATCCATTCGAAGGGACAGTGAGACTTCATCTCTAAAATGAATTCCCTAGACATACATGGAAATAATTCTCTAGAAGGATATTGGAAACAATACTTAGACGTTTTATAGGTAAAATATTAACATTTTTCTTATTTTTTTTTCCTCCAGAGATTTGTAAAACACATAGCAAAATTGAGCTTTTTTCTTCCTTGTTGAAAAATCAGCACACATATTGGATAAAAAGAACATTCTTACACAGAGTAGCTAAAATCTCATAAATGTGTTCTTCTTATAATATCCAAGAAATTCTTTTTTCAACCACTAATTCTTGTTGTCCCTTAACATCTTTATAATGGAATTTAAATTGAAATAGATGATGCATATGAAATACAGATTATTTTTCCTTAAAAGGAATGTTATAGCTATATGTGGTATGAAAACCTTAATTTTTTTTAAAGATTTATTTATTCATTCAATAAAAATTTGAAGGCTTCTATTGTGTACTAGTCTGTTCACTAAATACAAAAGAATAAGGTTGCATCCTCTATATGCAGTGCCCCTCTTGTAGATTTCAACAGTGTTGGAGACACACGCTAAACAACTAAGCTGAGACTGTGAATGAATGAAGCAAGAAGCTGACAGGTAGGGCATATGGGGTCCAGTCTGAGAGGTAGAAGATCAGGGGTAAATCCCTAAGGAAACGGTGTTTAAGCTGAGGGACAAAGCATGAGTTTTAATGAATTGGGTGAAGGATGGTGAAGTATTCCAGCAAGGCATTCAGTATCTGTGCTGGCTCTGAGGTGGGAGTGGGTTTCCCAAGGCACTGAGGAGGCTGGCCTGGCTGGACCAGGTTCTAGCAAACCATCAGTATGAGGTAAGATTGAATTTTTTCTATGCACAATTTTTTAACATCAAAATATACAAGAAAGCAGATAAAATCTCAACAAAGAACATTGATATATCAACCCAATGGCAATCAGCCCTAAAAAAGAAAGAAACCCAGTTCTCAGTTTTCCTTCTGGATTTGATATTCCTCCCTCCAATTCTAGCAGTGTTGCTTTATGTACTTTGAAGTTTTTATTAGATACATAAACATTTAGGATTGTCATGTATTTTTTTTTTTTTTTTTTTTTTTGCGGTACGCGGGCCTCTCACTGCTGTGGCCTCTCCCGTTGCGGAGCACAGGCTCCGGACGCGCAGGCCCGGCGGCCATGGCTCACGGGCCCAGCCGCTCCGCGGCACGTGGGATCCTCCCGGACCGGGGCGCGAACCCGTGTCCCCCGCATCGGCAGGCGGACTCTCAACCACTGCGCCACCGGGGAAGCCCTGTCATGTATTCTTGAATTGATCACTTTATCATTAGAAAATAACTGTCTTAGTAACATTCCTTATCCTGAAATCTACTTTGATATTAGTGTAGCCACTCCAGTTTTCTTTTGAGTAGTGTTAGCATGGTATATTTTTCTATCCCTTTAATTTTAATCTACTTGTTTTTTTTTGTATTTAAAATGGGTTTCTCCTGGATTACATATTATTAAATCTTGATTTTTCATCCATCTGACATTTTCTGCCTTTCAATTGGAGTGTTTAGGCCATTTATATTTAATGTGAACACCAATTTGGCTAGGTTTAAATCTACCATCTTGATAATGCTTCCTGTTTATTTCATCCACTCTGTTTTGTTTTTTTTTCTTATCTCCTTTTGTATTAATGGAATTTTTTTAATGATCAATTTTATCTACATGAATGGTTTAATATCTGTTTTGCTTTGTTTTTTAAGTGTTTGCTTTAAGGTTTACAATATAAATCTTTAAACTAACATGGCCTACTTTCAAATAATATTACAACACGATGTATAGTAGAAGAAACTTAAGACAGTAGATTGTCATTCTCCTCCTCCCACCTGCCTTCATGCTAATATTGTCATTCATTTTATCTCTCTCTCTATGTTATACTCCAAAATACATTATTATCAATTTTGCTTTAAACAGTAAATTGTCTTTTGATTATTTTTTTAAAATGAAGAAATGTTTTTGTATATTTACCCATATATATTTACCATTTTTGTCAGTCTTCATTATTTTTGAGAAGTCAAAAATGTCTATCTGGTAACATTTTCCTTTTGCCTGAAGGACTTCCATTAACATTCCTTGTACTGCTGATCCATTGTCAATGAATTCTCTTAGTATTTGGATGTCTGAAAAGTCATTTTTATTTTGCCTTCATTTATAATTTTTTTGGGGGGCTGGGCATAGAATTTTAGATTGGAAGGTTTTTTTCTTTTTAAATAATACTTTAAATTTTCTTTCTCTTCACTGTCTTTTGGCTTGCATTGTTTCTGATAAGTCTGGCATCATTCTTACCTTTGTTTCTCCGCATGCTATGTGTATTTTTTTTAAATGGCTGCATTTAACATTTTTCTCTTTTTTTACTAGCTTTCAGCAATTGAATTATGAGGTGTCATGGTGTGATTTTCTTTGTGTTTCTTCTCTTTGGTGTTCATTGAATTTATGGGGTATTTGGGGTTCTGGCGTTCCTTTAATTTTGAAAATGTTAGATATTAATTCTTTTAAAAAAAATTCTGTCTGACCTCCTCCCTTGTGGAATTCCAATTATACATATATTAGGCCACATGATATTGTCTCACATCTCACTGATTTTATGTTTACTGTCTTCAAGCCTTTTTTCTTTGTCTTTCAATTTGTGTAGTTTCTATTGCTCTGCCTTCTGGTTTATTGATATTTTCTTCTGCAAGGTATAATTTGCTGTTAATTCCATTTGCCTGTGTTTCATTTCGTATAGTGTATTTTTCATCTCAAGAAGTTTCATTTTTGGCTATTTTTATAGTCTCCATTTCTCTCATCAATATTCCCTTGCTTTCCCTTACCATCTTGATGATATTGGGAGAATATTTATAATAGCTATTTTAATGTCCGTGCCTGCTAATTCTATCACCTGTCATTTCTGTGTCTGCTTCTATTGAATACATTTACTTCTGATAATAGGGCATATTTTCCTGCTTGTCTCCAATTTTTTTATTGGATGTCAGATATTGTAAACTTTATATTATTGATTATTGGATTTTGTTTCTTTTCATTAACCAGCACTGAAATTTGTTGGTTGTGCAGTTAAGCTACTTGAAATCAATTTAATTCCTTCTGGAATCCATACTGGGATCCCTTTTAAACTTTGTTATGATTAATTTGGCCCCCACGGTAGCGGTCATACACTTCTGAGTACTCTATCTGGTACCCCATATATTAGTTCTTTCCTCTCTGGATGGAACATGAACTAGTCCCTCCCCTATGTGAGCTTCAGGGATTTTCCAGCCGCTCCTTTCTGGTGTTTCTTTGCATCATCAGTAGTTTCCTCACACACCTGTAAATATCTGTCCACAGCTAAAGACTCACCAAAGGGAAACTTCTTCAGATTGTTGGAGTTCCCTCTCCACGCAACTTCCATCTCTTTGCTTTGTAAATCCAGTGTGTTTGGCCTCCCCAAGCTTCAACTCAGAAATTCCACCAAGTTCTATTTAGGTTTCTCCTTTTGGGGTGATTTGTGAATTTTCTCCAGGCATTAAGCTGGATGCTAGTGGGCCCCATCTCATTTGTTTCCTTCTTTTACAGCTTACTGTTTTGTATTGCCTGAATGTTTACATAGAAGAGGGTTAAATCCGCTTCCTGTTTTGTTTCATTTTGTTTTATCGTGGACAAAGACAGAATTTCATAGTTTTAAGTTCTATGTCATTATGAAGTTTTATCCAATTCTTATTTGGACAGTTGTGTTGTTGCTTTAGTGCCGGGGAATAGATAGAATGACTGAAATATATTAGAGTTAACTGCACAATTGCTGTAACATGTGAGCATATTTTTATAACCTAACTTGGAATTATTTCATAGACGTTTGGAAGGCTTTTTCCAAGTCATTATGAGACCATCCATTTATCTGCTTTCAGATTGTCTGATCAAGATGACACTAAGTCTCAAAGCATTTATTCAAATGTGAGAACGTTTTGGAGTCTCAGAATCAACTAAGTGTTATGCTTTCTAGATAATATTTACCTGAGGCTTAGGTATATTCCTTTTCATTTGGGAAGAGCTTTATAGAAGCGGTTCATTTTACTAAGTATATACACTCACAGATTCCTGTGAAATCAATAAAATTATTTTGATCCTAAATGGTATTTTCATTCAAAATAGATATACTCAATTGGCAAACCTAGTGGTCTGTTTTCGTTTTCTGATCTCTGTGAAGCAATCGACACAGTTGAAAACTGCTGGTTGACATTTCAAAATGCTGTCCTTTTGTTTCTAAGGCATCATTTTCTCTAAGATTTTGGCTACTTATCTCATAACGTCTTCTTTATCTTCATGATGTTTCTCTCTTTTCCCCTTTCTTTAAAATATTTAATGTTTTAAGTCAAGTATAGAATACATACAGAGAAGTGTGCATTTCACAGAGTAGAGCTAAATGAAATTTTCATCACCTGAACACGTCAGTGTACCCAGCACCCAGGTCAAGAAAATGAACAGAGACAGCAGCCTGGATGCCACCTCATGCCATTTCTAGTCTCTGTGTCCACCCCATGAATAACTATCATCCTGGCTCTTAACATCATAGATTAGTTTTTTCCTATTTTACGCTTGATATAAATGGAATAATAATGTATGCACTCTTGTTGTGTCTGTTTACTCTCCTTCAGCTTTATGATTGTGGTTTCATAATAATTTTGTTTGTAATTATAGATTGTTCATTCTTATTTTTATATAAGGATTTGATGTGCAAATATATAACAATATATTTATCCATTTTTTACTACTGATGGATATTGTGCGTGGTTTCCAGTTTGGGACTCACAAATAGTAATGCTGTGAATATTCCAGTGTGTAATATTTATGAGCATACGCATGCATTTCTGTTGGATAAATACCTGTGAATCGAATTGTTGGGTCATAGGGTAGGGCATAGGTTTAGCTGTAGTAGTTACTGAGGAACAGTTTTCCATAATGACCTTATCAATTTACATTCCCGCTTGCAGTGTATGTGTTTCATGTTGCTTCACATCCTTGGGACACTCAATATAGTCTGTCTTTTCCATTTTAGTCATTGTTGTGTAGTGGTAACTCCCTGTGCTTTTAATCTGCATTTCCCTGATGACTAGTGACATTGAGGTGGTTTTTTTTTTCATGTGCTTGTTGGCCATTTATATATTGGCCTTTGTGAAGTGACCATCCAAGCCTTTTGCCCATTTTTAATTAGATTATGTTTTTCTTATTGACCTGTAGGAGTTCATCATGTATTTTGGGTGCAAGTCCATGGTCAAATATCCTCTGCTCACCTTTTGTGTATTAACTATCCCTGAGAATCCATCTCCATTTTTTTTGTCTCTTCTAGTTCTTCACAGTCTCCGTGATATGTCTCACCCGATGATGGGCTTCAGCTTTCCCTGACTGTGGAATCTCTGTCTGAGATCTTGCACTCTGGTTCCCAGCTGGCTAGTGGGTGTGGCCCCAGGGCAGTGCCCCCTTAACTTCAGTGAAACTGGCACTGTCATTTCCTTCACCCAGCTGGCTCTGCCTTGTATCTTCTCTACCTGCGTTCGTAGCGTAACTATGCAACCAGGCATGCAAGCTATTAAATTTGGATCATATTGACTTGTTCCTTATCCTCCCTCACTCTCGTTCCTTCCATGCCCTGCCCACACTTTCTGGCGGGACCATATCAGACACACCTGTAGAGTTAGGCTCTCTCCTCCCCTCACAGTACCAAAGCCCCGGAGGGCCTGGGCCACCCACAGCGGCCCAGCCAGACTTCCTGCCTCCAGTTTTCATCCCCACCCCCACCCAGCGTTCACTTTCCAAAACGACAATCTGGAAAATTGCTTGTTCTGTGTCAAAACTTTCATCGGCTCCCGACTTTTTGAACAGTTTTATTGAGATATAATTTACATACAATAACATTCATCTGTTTGTACAGTTCAGTGGTTTTTTGTTTTGGTAAATTCAAAGATATGCACAACCTTCATCACTGCTAATTTTATTTTATTTTATTTTATTTTATTTTTATTTATTTATTTATTTATTTTTTGTGGTATGCGGGCCTCTCACTGTTGTGGCCTCTCCCGTTGCGGAGCACAGGCTCCGGACGCGCAGGCTCAGCGGCCATGGCTCACGGGCCCAGCCGCTCCGCGGCACGTGGGGTCCTCCCGGACCGGGGCGCGAGCCCGGTTCCCCCGCATCGGCAGGCGGACGCGCAACCACTGCGCCACCAGGGAAGCCCCATCACTGCTAAGTTTAGACCACTGTAATTACTTCAGAAAGACACGCTGCATCCTTTAGCTGTCACCCTTCTCCCCCGCCCCTCACCTCCACCCCTAAGTAAACCACTCATCTACTTTCTGTCTCTGTAGAGTTCCCTGTTCTGGACATTTCATGTGCATGTAATCACACAGTACATGCTCTTTTGTGACTCACTCTTTTCACTGAGCATAATGTTATCAAGAGTTGTCCATGTCTGTAACACATATTAGTATTTCATTTATCTCTATTGCTGAGTAATATTCCATTGCATGGATATACCAGCTTTTGTTTATCCATTCTTCAGTTGGTGGTCACTTGAGTTGTTTCCACATTTGTCTAGTATAAATAACACTGCTTTGAACATTTGTGTACAAGTTTTGCATGGATATATGCATTCACTTCGCTTGTGTGTATGCCTAGGAATGGGGCTCCCTGTTGTCCTGCCGTCTTCAGAATTAAGCTCATGCTTCTTAGCTTGAGATCTGACACCCCTCATGATCTAGACTTTATAATAAGCTTCTGAAATAGAAGCTCCCAGGATCACCCTCCAAGCCTTGGTCCTTAGCGTGTCCCAAGGCCATAGCAAGCGCCAGATACTTACTAGGTGCTGAATATGTATGTACAGAATAAATGAATATAAAGAACCTCAAGCTTCCTGTCCCAAGTCTGTGTCACTGTTGGTTCTGCCCTCAAGTTCCTGGTATCCAGTGTCCTCTCGCTTCTCTCCTGCCTATGACAGCTCAGTGTCCGACTATGTTAATGCCTCTGCCTAGAATCTGCTTTTCCCTCTCCTTTGGGAATCTACTCTTTATCTTCCCCAGGTTGGGTTAGTTTCTCTATCATTTATGCATCTGTAGCACTTTGTTGATAACTCTGTCACAGCACTCAGCAAAATATAAAATTATTGCTGATCTCATTACGTGACCATGGTACCCTCTAGACCAAAAATTCCTTAAAAGCAGTAGCATGACTCCTGCAAATGTGTGTAACTGTGACCTTGCACAGGGCCTGGTACATAACAGGTGCTCTATAAATACTGTCACATGAATAACTGATAGTTTCATTGCTTCCTGCAAAGTTTCTCCCACGTTTCTTCTTTTCACTTTGCCGTATGTGGATTTTAAAGAAAGCAATATTGACTTATTTTTCTTTTTAGTGTAACATTCTCCTTTATGTTTGTCACGGGAGTCTTGGTTATACCATCTGTTATAACGATAAAAAAATATGGAGAAATCTGCAAACGAAGAAACAATTCTCCAAAGCCCCTTCCTTTTGTGCCCTTAGTGTTCGTATGCCAGGATTTTATACCTTGAGTCTCACAGCAAGATTCTGCCAGGCATTTTGTTTAGCTTTCAGTTAATAAACTGCAGTTATTTTCGAGGAACTTTCACACACACACACACACACACACACACACACACTCACTATTCACATTAAGATTGCCCATGTCCTTACTGGAGGGAGCAAATGTTACTGTATTTAAAGTGCATTCAGCACTCCATAAAAACAAGTACTATTATTTAAGCAGATGGATGGTCCCTTAGATGGAAGAAATAAAAGCTGTTGGAATATAGTTTGGGTTTTCTTTTGCCTGTGACCATATGATGTGTATCTTAGAAAGTGAGTTTATGTTATGTTATTAAACCCAGTGGTGGGTTTAGAAAGACTGGTGGTGAAATGGTGAAGGTGGTGAAATAGAAAGACTAATGTGAAATATCTAAAAAATGTAAGGAGAAATGACAGTAATCGCCCATAGGTCACTTATCTCTTTAACTACTAGGATTAAACATTTGTTTTGCATTTTTCTCACAGTCATTTAAATAATTTCATAGGCTGGCTCTTAGAATGTGGTTGACAATAGAAAACTATATGTTTAATTAAGAAATATTTCTTACATACATTCACATTTTCAAAGACTGCTATTCTTAACAAGGCCACTTTTAGGACAGGAGAATAAATTCAAATACGACTAAATTTTCCTTAGTTTGAGTCGCCTACAGTTCAGTTGACAGAAGAATAACATGGGGAGGGAAACAAAGAATTGAGGTGGAATTAATTAGCCTCAAGAGTGACAGTTACCTCGTTTCTAGCAATATGTTTGGGGTGATGTCAGTTTCCTAAAAAGCTCAAAACCGCAGTGCTACTATCAGCATTTTTATTTGAGCTGAAAGCTACAATGTTTAACTATTAACTCTGCTTCTGGTCTGAACCAATTTCTCAGTTAGCAGTACTTTCCATAGTCTGATTTACGGAGCATTGCTAAAGACTTTAGTTATGGTTGGGGAAGAAAACCATCAAACAGTTACTACTTGATGAATACCCCTGCCTGTCTTCTCTTTGAGTAAATCTGTCACTTTTACAAAGTGTATTTTTCTCTGCCATTTTTTGACCAGTGGAGTTCACGCTGCTGCCAGCTCAGAGATAGGCAGCCTGGGCCGTGGGCAAACTCATGGTCACCGCTAGTGACAGAGACCAGGAGAAAGCAGGTGGATCTCCAAGTAAGCTATCTGGAGTAGGGCAAATCTCATGAACACAGCTTCCCCATGATTTGGCTTCATACAATAAAGGCAGCCATGCAATGAAATAAAATCTCCATCAGGGAGACTGAATCCTGGCTCTGCAACCTCCTACCCTGACTCCTTGCTCCAGTGACAGCCCCTCTGAGTCGCCACCTCATCCTCTGTGGAGCAGAGCCTGGGCTCACCTGGCAGGACTGCTGTGCATAGGAGTAAATGAAATAACACTTCGAGTCTCATAACATTGCCTGCCATGGCTTGGGCACTCAGTAATTGTTACTCTCATCTCTGCCCAGTGAGATTAATTCCAAATGTCTAGGGCTTCTTTACTCTCTTGTGATTATGTGACCTGGTATGCATTTGTTCTTAGAATGCCGTATATGAACACCAGTGTCTAAAAGGTAGGTCTTCACAGCATTTATACATCTTCTGTTTAATATTTGGATTCCAGAACCTGAGTTTCTTTGCTTCATGTAAAGGACACTCTACAACTGTAACTGAGTGCAATGTAAGCAGTCAATAAATGCATGAAAACGTTTGCAGACACTTCATTTGTGGTAATCAAACTAGAAACAAGTAACCCAGGTCAGGGAACTAGTTTAGAAAATCACATTATATAAATTGTGCAGATGCCTATAACTTATCGTCTGCCGTCTGTATCCGTAGTTCCTCTGCATCTGAAGATCCAACCAACTGCAGGTGGTGTCATACGGTAGTATTTCCTGTTGACAACGATCTGTGTATAAGGGGACCCACGCAGTTCAAACCAGTGTTGTTCAAGGTCAGCTGTACTTAGGAAGTCTGTGAAACATGGCATTATGTGTATGAAACAATGTTATGAGTATGAAACAGAGTCTGTGAAAACTGCATGTTTCATGTGCACACATTATGACATAGTATAATTATATAGGCATGTAGG
This sequence comes from Physeter macrocephalus, assembly GCF_002837175.3. NCBI lineage: Eukaryota > Metazoa > Chordata > Mammalia > Artiodactyla > Physeteridae > Physeter > Physeter macrocephalus. The sequence goes on along the minus strand of NC_041221.1, from coordinate 11,116,370 downwards.
CGGATGGGCCAGAAGAGAAAAATCGAAACAGAATCTGCCATAGGCTGGTGGAATTGAATGATACTTTGTTAAAGTTCTCTTTATCATTGCAACATATTTTCAATAAAAAAATGCATTGTTGATTGGATTTGATTTTCAGAAAACCAACTGTCCTTTTTAAAATGCTTTACATATGATCTTCCATTTTAATTTTTAAAATTTGTGACTAATTTCATTCAAAGTTAGCTCTCAATGTACCTTTCAACCAGAGCAATTTGATCCTAGCAACCGGATCTAGTTATTCAGTCATGTAGCTTCTTCTTCTTAAGCCGCCACGGGATGTTCCGCTCTGTGCCCCAGGTAATAGTGTGAGCAAATGACAACATTGTTCTCATGGGCCTTACATTCTAGAAGGGGAGACAGACAATAAATGAACACAAAACCCAATATAAATTCCAATAGTGGTCAGTACCATGGAGACAGAGCAGGGCACGGGACATAGAGCTGAAGAGTAACCTATTTAAAGTTTAAGACCCAGGATAACACAACTCGTGTACAAACTATGAAGATGGTGCCTCTCTGTCCACAGTAGGTTGAGCAGTTCCGAATGGTTTGGTTTTAGTTGAGCCTCGTGTCTGTTTCTCAGAATAACCTCTGGATGCCAGTTGATCGAAGGACAAGTTCAGAAGGTGCACTTTACTGACATACTCTTGTGTTGTCTTCTTGTAGTTTTCAGTGAGGACCTTCACTCCAGCCTCTACTTTGTCAATGCATCTCTGCAAGAGGTAGTGTTTGCGAGCACCACGGGGGCCCTGGTGCCCTGCCCTGCTGCAGGCGTCCCTCCTGTGTCTCTCAGATGGTACCTAGCAACGGGCGAGGAGATCTACGATGTCCCCGGGATCCGCCACGTCCACCCCAACGGCACTCTCCAAATCTTCCCCTTCCCTCCTTCGAGCTTTAGTACCTTAATCCATGATAACACTTACTATTGCACAGCTGAAAATCCTTCAGGGAAAATTCGGAGTCAGGATGTCCACATCAAGGCTGGTGAGTATGGCTCCTCAACCTTTACTCATTCTGTGCCTGCTGGGGGTCCGGGTGGGCAGTGACAGATATTAAAATGCCATCAGCTGAGAACCAGTGAAAATCTTATCCTTAGTTCACTCTTCTAATGGCTGTTTTAAGGTGTCAGAGTGCCTTACACTTTTGGAACGAAAAGTCGGAATTAGTGGTTCTCTTCCTCAGGGAAACGAACATGCAGATGCCTGCGAATAGCACCTCTAGCTTTTTGCTGACTGAGGTATTTCTCCTTTTATTCAACATTTTTGCAGTTTGAACAAGACATGTCAAAAAAGCATTCAATGCATTTGTAAACCTTTGCAACTCTATTTCTGTAAATCACTAAACACTGTGGAAATGGGGAAAATCCTTCTGTGGCACTAACATTAAGCTTGCAGTACAATTCTTGGGTCGGTTTTAATGTTGTCACTCAACAAATATTCCTTGAGCTTCCGTTTTGATTCAGGCACTGTGCCCAGGTGCAGGGAGTGGATGGGTAAAAAGGCCTGGTATATGGCCTCATGGACATAGTCCTTATGAGGGAGTCAGACGATGGACCAGTAAAGTTGGGTCAAAGTTTATAATGGGAGAGTTGGCCTCTGTCCCAGGCACCATGACACTTGCTGAGTATACTGTAAAAAATTGGGGAGAGAGAAACAACCATCAGCTGAGAATCAATGAAAACCCTATCATCCGTTCAGTGTGATACTGATGGCTGCTTTGAGATGTCAGAGCATCTTTTGGCTGGATTTTGGAGTGCCTTATGTTGCTGGAACTAAAACGTGAAATTAGTGATATCAAGTTAGTAAGGTCTAAACTATAACCCAGACTTACTGTCTTTTGACCAATTGATACAGTGACTGGAACTTTCAGCGTGTCCAGCTCATTGTGTTTGTTTCCTGTCTCCTTCTTCACTCCTCCCCACCCCACTCTGTCCCAGAGGCAGGCAGCGTGGGGAGTGAGGAAGACAGAGGGAGAGCAGAGGACAAGGAATTTAACTGGAATAAACCACAGCATCAATGTTTATCGTCAGTAAAATAGCATCAGTCTAATATTCTTCTATTCCTTGTGAAATAAAAAGGGCTCTTTTAACATTTTTGACTGTGTCACATGTTGCTGGAATGTTGTCAGTAAATAAACCCTGAATTGGTTATGTTCCTTTTAACATCATACTGTATTTTAATTGCCATTGGTACAAGCCAAACCAGGAATACAGCCTGAGGCTCACAGACGTCAAAAGTTGTACATACAGGACATATTGTGTCATTCTATAGATTTAATAAAGCCCCCCAAAACATACACACAGTTAGACACCAGTTAGAAAACAGTGTTTTTATTATTTTTTTAAGCCTAGGCTTTCAAATCCTATGGTAAAGTGACATAATGGAGTGACTAGGAAAAGAGAATGTGACTTTGATTATTGACGTATACACCAGGTAGCTGGGGGAACTTTGTAATAATTTCTGCAGCAAGTGTGGAGGTGCCGTTTGAAGACATCACAACATGAGCAAAATATGAAATGTTTCTGAATTCCTGCATGTGATCTCTTTGATGTAAAGCAATCAAACATTAGACTGTGACTCATTCTGCTAGCTAGTCATTTCCCAGCTATATTTTGATCTCCATGACATGCTCATGAATTTCAAGACATGCACAAAAATGCATTTAAGAAAGGAAGAGAAAGGTTGGCTGTAATCAAGAGATATGAAAAGTTGATACCCTGAATAATTAAAACGAAGCAAATGAAATTTGTATAGGGACTTCTAAACCTGACAAACAGGGAGACATCGCGAATGCCTTTTACCTGGCAGGCTAACAAGTTTAATGGTGTGTCATAAAAACATCTTTTTAAACTACAAAGTACCACTTATAGTAAAACCTGGAACTTCAAACAGCTATACTTGTCTGTATTAATATGCTATTTCCATCTTGGGTTTCCTGTCAGATAAAAAAATTAAATGCTTACTTCTGTTTTAACTGCTATTTTCTAAATTTGTCATAGAATTGATTGTCTTTTCATGACCATGTAGGTTTTAAAGGGATGGAAGTTCCATCATCTTGTCTGGCATCTATGCTACTACCCCCCCCCACTTCCACTGAGTTATGTGATCTCTGTCTGTGTGCTGTTATTCTTGACATCTAAGGCCCGTCATACACATGATTGCTCTGTCAGTTTGAACTTACAAGATGGATAGTCATGTTGCCCCAATGAAATTACCTTTCTCATTTAATTTTACTTCTTAATATGAACACATTATAGTTGTAGTAGTCTTTTAGATTATTTATTGGATGCTGGAAAATCTGGTTTCATCATTTTTATGTAGATGCTGGTACAAAACTGGATGGCTGTTCAGAAGGGCAGGTGAGGGACGTGTATGGTACCCAGTGATGGCTGTAGTGCAGTTGTAAGTAGAATGAGCACTGACTCGGGGGTGTCCTCCTGTGTATCGGGTCATCTGAAATGTCTGTGTGCCTCTAGACTGGCATTGGAATTTTCCTGGAATAATCCATTAGGTAAATGGCTTCATCATCTCTCCTTTGTAAGTACAGGGAATTCTTATTCTTAACAGTTTTCAGTGACTTTGACTCAGGTCTGACTGTCAACAAAACAGGGAAGGTTCATCCATCTTGTCTCCTTAATCAGCAATCCTAGTTCTCCTTCACATAAAATACTTGCTTGCCCTTTCTGTTCTAAGGAGTGAAGTGCACATGGATCCCTTGAGGCAGGACTGCCCCGCCCATGCCGTATTTCTACTTAGCAAACGGTAATCAGCTATGTGACCTTGGTCAAGTCAAAACATTTCTAGTGATTGTTTCCTCCTTAGTGAACTGTGCTTAATAACATTTGACTGGGGCTTCTGCTTATGGCCAAGATCGAGTAGCAGAGACAAAATTTACCCTTTTACCTGAAACAACAACAGCACACAGACAAAAATCAAATCATCAATCTAATCTGTCTAATTAAAAGAAAATATCAGAAGAAAGCTGGAGTAACTATGTCAATATTAAACAAAGTATATTTCAGAGCAAAGAATATTACAAGGGCTAAAGAATGTCATTTTGTAAAAAAAGTTCGATTAATTAAGAGAGTGTGACTATTATAAATTCTATGCACCTATAAGAGAATACATGAAGTAAAAGCTGATAGAACTGCAAGAAGAAACAGACAAATCAAAATTTATAGTTAGAGATTTCAATACCCCTCTCTTAATAACTGCCAGAAATAGACAGAAAATGAGCAAGAATAAAGAATACTTGAACGACATTGTTAATCACCTTGACCCAGTTGACATTCAAATACAGAACATTCCATCCAGTGATAGCACAATACATATTCTCTTCAAGAAAACACAGATATTTACTAAAATAAATCATATTATGAATGAAACAAGTGTTGGACGAATTTAAAAAAAATAAGTCATATAAAGTATGTTCTTTGACTACAATAGAATTAAATTAGAATCACTGACGATAAGATCTCTGGGAAATACCCAAATATTTGGATACCAAATAACACACTTCTAAATAACCTGTGTCAAAGAAAAAACAGAAGGTAAATGAGAAAGTATTTTGAGCTGAATAAAAATGAAAGTACAACATCTAATAATTTGGGGAATGCCACTAAAGCAGTGCTTAGGGGGAGAAATTTATACTTCTAAAAACTTACATTGGGAATGAAAAATGGTCTCAAATAGAGATCTCAAGTGGTCTTAACTCCAGAAAAAAGAGCAAATTAAAACCGATGTAAGCAAAAAGGAAATAATAAAGATTAGAGTGGAAATCTCTGAAGCCAAAAGTCGTTTCTTTGAAAAACATCAATAAAATTGGTAAGCTGGCCAGACTGAAGAGGAAGATAAGAGAGAAGACAGATTATCAATGTCAAGAATGAGAGAGGTTACATTACTATTCTACAGATATAATCAATATATATGTATAATCATCAGTATTCTATAGTAGTCAAAATTATACAGATATTTAAATTATAATAGAATATTAAGAACATGGGGATGTCAGTAAATCAAATAACTTAGATAAAATGAGAAAGTCTTTGAAAGAAATAAAATGCCAAAACTCATTCAAGAAGAAAGAGCTGAATAGCTCCATATCTATTAAAGAATTTGAATTTGTAATAGAAAAATTTCCTACAATGAAATTCCAGGCTCAAATGGATACACTCTTTATTCTACCAAATATTTGAGGAAGAAATAATAAAAATTCTACACAAATTCTCCCAGAAGGTTGAAGAGGAAAGACTACTTCCCAAGTTATTTTAGGAGATCAGCATTACCACGATACTAAAACAAAAAAGGCAAATATTTCTCATGAATATATGTGTAACAATTCTAAACAAAATTTTAGCAAATTGAATCCAACAACATATAAAAAGAGCTTATCTCCAGAATGCAAGGTAGGTTTCACATTTGAAAATTAATCAAGGCAGTTCACCACATTAACATATTAAAAACCATGTGATCATTTCAATAGGTGCAGAAAATCATTGACAAAATACAACATCCTATTATAATAAAAACTCTCAGAAAACTAGGAGTAGAAGAGAAATTTGATTAAAAAAAATAAAAAAAATCCTACTACAGCTAACATCCTACTTAGTGGTGAATGATTAAGTGCTTTCCCCCAAATATGAAGACTGCAAAGATGTGTGCTTTCACCAGTTCTATTCAACATTGTACTGGAGGTTGCATATTGCCAATGCAACATGGCAAGAAAAATAAGTAAAAGACATCCGGATGGTAAAAAATTCATCTGTTTTTATTTGTAGATTCCAGTCATCAATTAAAAAAAAATCTGATGACCTCTACAAAAAAAAAAACCTACTGGAACTAATAAGTGAGTTTATCAAAATGGTGGTATACAAGATCAACACACACACACACACACACACACACACACTCTACAAAAAAAAAAACCTACTGGAACTAATAAGTGAGTTTATCAAAATGGTGGTATACAAGATCAACACACACACACACACACACACACACACACAGAAATTTAAATACTGTTTATAATAGCATCAAAAAATAAGAAATACTTAGGGATAAGTCTGACCCAAAATGTGGAAGACACTTCCACTGAAAATTACAAAACATTTCTGAGAGAAATAAAGAAGAAAAATAGTATTTTATGAGTTGGAGGATATGGTATTGTTAAGATGTCCGTTCTCCCCCAAATGATCTATAGATTCAGTACAATCCCAGTGAAAACCCAGCAGCCTTTTTTTAACAAATAGGAATTAATTAGTTGATTGTAAAATTTATATTGAAATACAAAGGACCAAGAATAGCCAAAAGAATTCTGAAAAATAAAAATAATAATTTAAGAGGGTTAATGCTGTTTGACTTTAAGACTTATTATAAAGATAAGTATTATAAACATAAGTAATAGAATCCAGAAATTGATCCATCCATACATACACACCTGAAATTTGACAGAGGTGCAAAGGGAATTGAGTGAAAAAAGAAAGTTATTTTAACAAGTGATGCTGGAAAAAGTTTATATGCATGTGCAAAAAAACAAAAAAGCTTCAGTCCACACTTTGCACTGTATACAAAATTAACTCAAAATGGATCATAGATCTAAATATAAATCAATAAACTTTTAAAGAAAAAAATGGGGGAAAATTTTTGCAACCTTGAGTTATTTAAAGATTTCTTAGATATGACACCAAAAGTTAAATCCATATAAAACAAGTTGTTAAATTGAATTTTATCAAGATTAAAAACTTCTGCTCATTTAAAGATACTGTTAGGAGAATAGAAAGGCAAGCCACTGCCTGGGAGAAAATACTTCCAAGTCATATATCTGTTAAAGGGCTTTTATCCAGAAATATAATGAAATCTAAATAATCATAAGAAAACAAACACCCCTATTTTAAAAAATGGGTTAGCAATTTGGAGAGGTAGAGCAACAAAAAAGATATGCAATGACTAGTGAGCACATGAAAGATGCTTAGCATCATTAATCTTGAAGGAAATGAAAATTAAAACCACAATTATATAGATTCCTCTGCATATTTAAAATTAAAAACAATGACCGACCAAGTGTTAGTGAGAATACGTAGCACCTGGGACACTCATATACTTCCGGTGGGAATGGAAATGGTACAGCCTCTTTGGACAGTTAGTTTCTTGAAAAGACAAACACCTACCATATATTCCATCCATTCTATACTTAGGTACTTACCCAAAGCATATGTCCACACAAAGAGTTTTACATGAATGTTCATAGCAGCTTTATTTGTAATGGCCAAAAGTGGGTGAAAGAAGTCCATCATCAGATAAATGGATAAATTGTTACTTATCCACACAAGGGGATGAAAAGGAATGGATTATTGATAAGACAATAGCAGGGAGGCATCTCAGAACAGTTATACTGAATAGAAGAAGCCAGGTAAGTATATATGTCTTATATGATCCCATTTATATAAACTCTAAAACATGCAGACTAATCTGTCATGATGGAAAGCACATCCATGGTTGTCTGTAAAGAGGATGGGAAGGAGGGACTCCATAGGAGAATAAGTAAACTTTTGGATGATGGATCTAGTTTTATCTTGGTTATGGTGGTGACTTCATGGGTATGTACATATGTTAAAACATCAGTAAATATGTGCAGTTTATTCAATGTCAATTATATCTTATAAAGTTGGTTTAAGAAAAAGCCAGTGATAGCACGTGTCTGACCTATTAGAGTTGTCTTGATGTTCATATAATAACAGTAGCTAATAATAGCTGCACATATGGTGGGCATCTATATACCTCTCTTCCCAGGCCACATTAACCCCCTTAATTGTCTCTTGCATCCACATCATGCAAAATGGTCTTGAATCCCTGGTCACAGGTGATTGAACTGATGGAGGGCAGTTAACCAAGCTAGTCTGTCAGTTCCTGTGTCCTCTGAAATTGAAACTGAAATCTTGAGAGAGAGATTTTGGGAACTGTGGGCCAGACACCTTCCATCTTCCATGTGGCCCAGAAAAGCAGAGGAAGCCTATCTGTGGGGAAAGAGAAGGATGAAGCCAGAATCAAAGGGACACAGGCTGCGGTACCCTTCCCAAGGCCCTCTTGCAGGTTCCAGAGCTTGTAGTGTCTTCAGCTCAAGGTAGCTCAGGTAGGCTTCTCCGGCCAGCAGTCAGAGAGACTCAGACAGGTTGTGTGCTAGACATGGTGCCAAGTCCTCTGGAGACATCCTCTATGTTAACTGCACAACCGTGTGAAGTAGATGTTATTTCCATCCTCAGATGAAGGAAACAGAGGCCTCCGTGAGCCTGTTGCTGGCTGTTCACAGCGGCTTTGGTCGGGTGGCCGGTTTAGCTAAACAGCACTGGGCCAGTGTCTCAGTCTCTGGAATATTTTGTGCTCACTTCCACCTTTGTTCTTCTCCCTGTTTCCTCTCTGCCTCCTCAGTCCTTCTGGTCCTTCAGGGCCAGCTCAAGGCACCCAGATTCCTGCCTTCCCTGAGCTCCTGTTACCTTCGGTCATTTTCAGGACCATGCACTTCAGTCTTTGCCTGTTTTCTTCCGCGTGTTCTGCCATGTGAATTTTCTTTCTTTCTTCAGTTAATTATTCCATAAAATGTGAGGATCTCCTTAGTCCCTGAGCAGTCCTTGACATGAGTGTGTGTTCAAGATGTAACTGAATATTTAAAGCATCTCCCAAGTTAAGTAATCAGCTACAAAATAAAAGAGCACCCCCCCCCCCAGTTTCTATAAAAGTGATGTTGTGCCTTAGGGTCTCACTGTGCCTCAGATAACCACCTCCCCAATAGGATGGCATCGCGCATAAAGCCCTCCTACCTGCCCAAAGCCTTCTGGTGTTCCTAGGGCATCCAACCCTGGGGCATTTGTTTATGTTTTATCACTTCAGACATAAGGATCAAGGGGGTTAGGAGCAATCTGAATCCAGCCTATCGGGAAAGGACCTGCCTTCCTTGGCAGTGCCCAGTTCTCCAGACTTTCTCCATCCCATCTTCCCACTTCCTCTGGTTGCTGCATAGGCAGATTGGGATCAGGGCTGACTTCCTGGGATGGGGCCAGTGTGGTCACACAAGGCTGAGGGCCCTGCGCTCAGGCTTCAAGCTCTCCTGTTGCCATCGTGAAATACTAATGCTTCTATCTTTCCATTTGTGTTTTGTGAGTGCAGTGTGATGGGAGAATGGAACGTGCTCTGGGGGCTTTGGTTTCTCAGCTCTTGGAGAGTCCTGTCTCCTGCCACCCCCTGGGGTGGGTTCCCAGCCACCCTTTCCTCAGGCTCTGGGTGCCCCAAGCCCCATTGGGCCTTCACCTCCCTAACCTCACCCAGTGGCCACTGCTGCCCCTCTGACCCCTGGTGCCCTGAGCCCTTCGCAGCCTCTTCCTCCTTGCCCCATCCAGCAAACACTGGCACCCTGCATCCAGTGGAGGCCTGGGCAGAGCTATGGGTGGAGTGGGTACACAGTAGAGTGTGGTGGAGCCTGTCTGTGGCCCAGGCTAGCAGAACCACAGTGCATTAGCGAGCGGCTTGCTGGGGGTAAGCCTCTTGCCCACCTCCCGTTCTCTGTAGGCACTTTCTCTCGTCCCCGCCCTTTCCTGTCTGAGACATAGAACTTGGCTCCTTTCCTTGATTTCCATTAAAAATTCCCCCACCATTTGTTTGCCATTTGTTTACTGAAGGTTTGGGGAGACGGAGTGACTTTATAGCTTAGAAACAAACATCACCAGAAAACATAAACTTAAATTGGACTCATACACTTGCTTAGGTGACCCCATCCCTGTGATAGTGAGCTCTTTCTGTTGGCTTTCACCATGCTGTCCAGGCCCCTATTCTCTTCTGTTCTCTGCTCCTTTTCCTATTTTCTGTCTTCTACTCTCCCACTAGGACCAAATTCTCATTCATTGTTGAGTTTGATTAATTCATCTGTCTCTTTGTTGCCTCTTTCCAATTTATGACTGTAGACCTCCACCCCCTCAAAAGGGCTATTTATCGAGGTGTTTTTCTGTACAAAGTCAGTTTCCGCCTCTGTGTGTAACAGTGATGTTTCTTGAGTACCCTGAATCATTGCCCAGTGGACCTCCTGCAGATGTGGAACTGCCACCTGGACCATCACATCATATTGCACAAAGAGTGCAGGAATGAGGGTCTCCAAAGATTCCTAAACTTCTGGACGTCTCTCTGGTTTGGGATAGGAATGAAAAAATTCTCCAAGTTGGGAAAATATTATATAGTAATATTTAAAAATCAGTACTGGGAGCCATCCTCTTATCATTACTCTTAATAATGACATACTCTGATACTAAACTACTTAGCATATGACAGAGGTAGCACCGATCTTAAAAGTGCTTCTTCTAGAGCATTATGAATGTCTGCCTATTAGGAGATTTCCCTTTAGAAACTCATTCTTATATCTGTTGGTATATTAATTTCTTTTGAAATTAATTTCATGGCCAGTTTTCCTGACACATATTTGTCCAATAAATGACTAAAACTTTCAGAGAGTTAATTAGATGGTAAGATAAGTTGTCTCTGTGGGTATCTTAGAAAAATCATAGACTTACAGGATTCAGACCTTGAATCTTCCTATCCCAACCCCCTCATTTCAAATTTGAGGAAATAAAACTGGAGAAATAAGTCTTTCGCCCATATTTATAGAGCTGGAGGGAGGCATAACCTGCATTAGACACACCCACGTCTCCTTATCCTGGAAGCAGAGGTCTTCCCCACACCGGGAGATGGTGTGGATCCAAACTGTTCATGGCAGGCATGGTTCTGGGTGCTTTAGCCACATTAACTGATTGAATCATCAAAATTGACTTACTTGGTAGATATTTTTATCAAAATCCCCATTATATGGGTGGCAAGAGAACTTGCTCACTGTAAAGTGGGAGGGCTGGATTTGAACCCAGGCAGTTGGGCTTGCAGGGTGGGCACTGGGTCCCTGCACCCCTTGCCTCTAGCCTAGACATCTAGTATGTGGAAGTCCCCTCTGGGCACTTTCTGGGCTCCTCCTACTGTTGGGAATGTGTGGGCAGGCTCCCTGAGTCAGCATGCTTCCCTAAGTGATAGGAAAAGCAGAATGATCCTTTCCAAAACTGCTTTGCAACTGTCATAAAAATTACTTATGAAGAGTTGTTTTAATTGTCACATCGTTTCGAGGATTCCCAGGAGAGGTTGCCTTTCTGGATTTTTAAATTCTTTTCCTTGATAGTCTGAAATGTTTTCCTTGGTCCTCAGAGGACATGGAGGAAAGTTTCCCATCATCATATCTTCTGTTTAAGAAACTACTTCCCATGTCCAGATGTGTTTAGAGAGTAGATTAACTGCTTTTAGATATACTCATGCTTTTTAGTTCTTAGTGTAGTTTATTGTTAACAGAATGAAAGTCTTTAAGACATGAAATGTAGGTTTCTTAAAAATTTTTTTCCAGTAAATATATTGGATGCAATTGATCCGTGTAAGATACAATGCGTATATTCAGATGGGATCCTCTCGGAATGAGCCTGTGTGTGTTACCGGGGTCCTCTTCTTGCCTTCCAGTTTTACGGGAGCCCTATACAGTCCGTGTGGAGGACCAGAAAACCATGAGAGGCAATGTTGCGGTCTTCAAGTGCATTATCCCCTCCTCGGTGGAGGCATACATCACTGTCGTCTCATGGGAGAAAGACACCGTCTCACTCATCTCAGGTAGGACAGTGGGCTTCCCGGGCGCAGGGCGCCGGGCTCACCTGCTCGCAGCTTGTTCTGCGTATCGAATTGGGTCTCTGTCTATTTGCGCATCATAATTAAGAATTAGGATGCGTACACTTGACGCTGCTGTGTGATTAAATGTGATGTCAGTGTTTTCTGTTGGTTTTTGTGGCTCGACTCAGATATTCTCCAGTGAATTGACCGATGGATAGAAATGAGTTCCTTGCGCTATGCGTATAGTCACTGTGTTACTTTTAAAAGGAAATTTTGTTTTTATTTCTGCTCCTGGGAAGAGGAAAGTAGGATTACTGTGTCTGTGAGTGACCTCAGGGCTGATATCGTGATGTTCTCTATAATCTGGAAAATGGAAACCCTGATTTCATGCTGTTCTCACCTTTTCAAATGTCTTCAGAGTTATGTGGCCTCTTTCTTGAAGATTCTGTTTGGAATATGTAGTCAGCACTGAAGTATATATATGCCTATTTATATCTGTATATATATGTAAATAAATAATTTCCTGGTTTATTTTTGGTATCTAGAAATGGTACCACTGAAGTCTAGCTTCTAAGAAGTTTTGGCTCTTCTTTGCTCATGGTTTTTAAGCTGAGTTCTTGCTCCTTGCTACTTATCTGGAAAGGCCATGCAGATACTAGGCTCACTTTTTCTGTTTTGCACATCTTTGGGTAATGCCTGTTGGATACTTTTGGAAAACAGTCACGATGAGCATTGAATGTGGTGTAATGGTACGAATGATTGCTTTTCTTTACGTGTCCCTATGCACATGTGTGCAAGTGAGTGCACACACACACACACACACACGTTCTATTGTAACTCTGAATACCACCAACTTCGTGTCAGCTTGCAGAGGTGAGAAATTGGAACTACACTCCCATGGTGAAAGAGCGTTTTCATTTGGCTTATTGATTTGCTAGAGAGTATAGGTTACTATTACAACAAGGACCATTAAAAAAATCATCAAACCATCACACAGTCCAAATCAAAAATTAAATTGTTGGTCTTTATAGCACATTACAGTGAACTAGGATGTAATAGATGTTTTTGGCTTTCCTTAATATCATCTTTACAGTGAATTTGAAGTCCCTCACACTTTACTGAGCAGTAATTTCCTTGCTGTTATGTTAATTAATCATAGTAATTTGTGAACTTAGAATGTTGAAAAAATACTAAGCTTAAGACCCGAAATGTGATTGCAATAATCAGAATAGAGACTCACCTTTACAATTTTATTTGCTAATTTCGATAGTTTAATGGTCTTACTTGCTTTTCTTTAGAGGTAATTTTAGTTTCTTTACAGCAGATGGAGAGGTGTGATGACAGTCGGTGTGGCTGAGCCCAGAGTCAGAGTCAGGAACACTCAGAAGTACACAGCAGGGGCTTGTGGGTCAGGGAAGGGGAGAAATTGGGGCGATGTTTGCAGTCTCCCACACTCAGGGGCCATCAAATGTGCAACCTCAGTGTCTGCCCTAGAAGGGGAAGAGAGCAGGGGAGAATGACAGACTGCCTCTAAGTGCTTCCACTTGGAGGTGACAGATGTCATTTCTGTTCAGATTTAATTGGCGAAGCAAGTCACATGGCCGTGTCTGACTTCAGTGGGGCATGTGCCTGGAAGGAGAGAACTGGAAACATGGATGAGAAATAGAAATATCTACCGTGAGGTTATATATCTATATCTGTATCTGTATCCATCTAATCTATATATCTATATCTATTCTTATGTTTCCCAGACACCTTTAATTAATGGTATGCTTTTATTCAGTTTTCACCTTTCTGTAATCTATGTGAACAGACTTTTTTCTCCTTCCAACAGAAACCTAATTAAAATAAAATGAGAGGAGTTTTGTATCTGGTCAGTGGAGGGGATGCTGACATGCGTACAGTTGATATCTTGCCGATAAGAACTGCTGACCCCGTGTCCTCTCCTCAGTCACACGTTGGAGCTTTATCCTTTGGCAAAATTTTTAAAACAACACAGCATGGACTGTGGGCTTTTCTTTTTTCACGAAAGTGTCAGAAAACCAATATTGTACAGGCTTTTACCACATTAAGGAATAAATCCATAGTAAGGTTTTGTTGTTTACAAGTAAAAAGCTATTTAAACAAACACAAGTTATCCCCAAGACGTTGCACGTGGCAGAGAGAGAGAGAGAGAGAGGGAGAGAGAGAGAGAGAGGGAGAGAGAGAGGGAGAGAGAGAGAGAGGGAGAGGTTGAGACACATACAGAAAGAGATATTTTTATACTCAGGTATTTCAACCTGAGGACTGGGCCCCAAAGCAGTGTTATGATCTGTAAGTAGAAAATCTGGAATCACACCTTATAATGGGACTTACTATCGCTTACTGTCAGACCCTGTTCCCAGTGCCTGAGCCCCATCCTCTGAGGTTGCAAAAATGCCCAGGGAAGGAGGTGATGAAGCCATTGGAAATGACAAAATGGTTTAAAAGAGTAGGAATCTTAATAAAAACCAGTTTCGGGTGGTTTAGGTGGAGAAGGGTTACATTTCTCTTTAGGGCCCAGGGTGTGGCAGGGCACAGGTAGCCACATGCAGGAGGCAGGGAGGCTCTGAGGAGGAGGCTGGGACCTCCCTCCAACACATCCCAAAGGCTGAGTGGTGGCGGGGGGAGTACTGGGGCGTCTAGACTGGAGGGGATGACCCTGCCCAGCACAGAGGTCCCAGGGACTGAGAGGCATTTCCTGAGTTGGCTCTGAGTCCAGCAGAGACCTCCTGGATGCTATACGTAAAAGGTTAACTCATCTCTACTTTGTAAATAAACTGAGGGCTCCTGAAACTCCTTGTTGAGCTTGGCTAGATTGTCAGCGGCTCTCAGCCTGCCTCTCTCCCCTGGGTCTGCAGTAAGCCTGGCCGGGAAGCTTGTCCTAGCAAAGCACATCTACTCTGCACAGACCATCTCCTGAATTTCTGATTCTCTAGGTGGAGAAAAGCAGGGACCTAGATCAGCCATGAAACAGGCCTGTGTGAGGACCCTTGTGCCGTGAGGTTGGGGGAGGACCAGAGGGGTGCTGGTGGGGCTGCCTTGAGAAAGCTCGGAGCCAGGGACAGTCAAGAGGGGATTCGGCGGCCTGTGCAGGCGAGGCCTGTCCACCAAGGTGACGTTCTGGTGCCACCGCTCAGCCCCATGGGGCCAGAGCTTGGGGGACCAGAGCAGCAAAGGCCTGCTTTTAGCAGATGAGCCTTGGGGCTCGAGGCCAGGGCTCGTGGGCAGTCAGCTGAGGTAAACGGGTATCTGTTGTCTAGGCTTTTTCCTTTTGAAAGGAAAAGAAATTTAAGGTGTGTGTATTCCTATAAAAAGAGACACAAAGGCTTCTGTTGGCACAGCATACTAACTTTGCCCGTTATCTTTGTTGAGAGAATAAGGGACTGGGTTACATTCTCACAGGGGTGAGCGCACCAGCCAAGGTCTGTCTGGGTTTCCACGGGAGCAGCGTGGTGTCACAGGCCGTTCTGAGCGTGGCATCACTGGCTTAATGCACGTAGGGTCAAGCCCTGATTTCTCCCCAGGGAGGTTTTGGGTTGGCCTGGATGTAGGCTCAGGAATCAAGTTGTGCCTCTTTGTCATGTGAGATCATTAGATCACTGATGTTAAGAAATGTAAATGAGTTCATTTACTTTGATCAGTCTTCTTGGAAGGAATACTTCAGTGGTCTTGGTATAGCCTGAATGTTTGCGTCCCATCAAAATTCATGTTGACATCCTAACCCCCAATGGGACGGTATTTGGAGGTGCGGCCTTTGGGAGGCGATTATGGTTAGATGAGGTCATGAGGGTGTGGCCCCCATGATGGGATTTGTGTCCTTGTAAGAAGACAACAGAGCTCTCTCTCCAACATGTGAGGATAGAGTGAGAAGGCGGCTGTCTGCAACCCAGAAATCCGAAAGAAGGCTCTGACCACACCCCCACCATGCTAGCACCCTGGTCTCTGACTTCAGCCTCCAGAGCTGTCAGAAGTAAATGTCTGTTGTTTAAGCCCCCCGCCGCGCCATCTGTGGTATTTTGTTTTAGCAGCAGAGCTAAGTAAGACAGGCCTAAGGGAAGGAATCTCATAATTCCCCCCGGGAAGGAAAGGCTCATTGCATCTGATGCTGCTGTGCCCTCTGTTTTGCTGCCTACCTGGGCTCCAGGACACCCCGTGGTTGACCTTCACTCTCAGACTCCAGCAGTGGAGGCTTGTAAATGTATGGAGACAGAATATCTCAGGCACGGGCACACACTGTGCATGTAAAGTCCTCTGTTAATATGATGGCCCCTGACTTACTGCCTTCCTGAAATAAGCCAGGAAAAACAAGCATGATAAGGCCTGAATGCATTTTTAGAGCACACTTATCACTGCTCTTCCTCTAAGCAAAAATGAGATCCTTTGAATATCAGATGTTAGTGGAACCCAATAAAAATGTAGTAGTTTGAGGGGCTTCCCTGGTGGCGCTGTGGTTAAGAATCCGCCTGCCAATGCAGGGGACACGGGTTCGAGCCCTGGTCCGGGAGGATCCCACATGCCGCGGAGCAACTAAGCCCGTGCGCCACAACTACTGAGCCTGTGCTCTAGAGCCCACGAGCCACAGCTACTGAGCCTGTGAGCCACAGCTACTGAGCCCGCATGCCGCAGCTACTGAAGCCCGCGCACCTAGAGCCCGTACTCCGCAACGAGAGAAGCCACCGCAATGAGGAGCCCGTGCAGCGCAACAAAAGAGTAGCCCCGGCTCGCCGCAAGTACAGAAAGCCTGCACGCAGAAACGAAGACCCAACACAGCCAAAAATAAATGAATAAATAAATAAATTATTTTTTAAAATGTAGTAGTTTGAGTAGGGATGCACTGTGGGAGGTTCTGCTGATGTGGGGATGGATATGTAGGACACCATCCTGGAAGAGAACAATATCAACAGCTTTATAGCTGGGTTTCACTGAATGGCTTTTTGTAAATTTCTTCCCGATTAAGGAGGCCAGCAATCAGAGAACCCAGCGTTTCGTGTCTGTTTTCCTCGGATAAAATTCTGACAGTCTCAGTGGGGGTTTAGCTACATTAACATCAAAGACACAGCCCAAGGGTAACCGGATTTGAAAAATGGGAAGCGCAAACGTTCCCAGAGGATCTACCTCCCTCTCTTGCACTGGCCCAAATTTCTGTTTCAATATCTCCCGTCTGAATGCCTCTATTAGTGATGACTCAAGGAGAAGTTTATCTCTTAGGATCAATGAGTTTAAGTCCAAGGATGATTATCTTCTTCCTGTATTTCAAGTTAAAGTGAACAATTTTCTGCCCACATTAAATATCAAAGGACCTCAGCCTAGCACTTCACATGAAACATTTGTTGTGGGTTTTGGATGCTGTATTTGGGTATGGTCATCATAGATAAGGCAGGGCCTATGCTTTAAGAAGCATCCCCCTCTCCAGGCCCCCGTGGAGATGGCTTCTGCTTTTAGGGAGCTCAGGGGAGAGATTACTGTGCTATGTGGGGTGTGAGTGCTGTGAGAGCCATATGGGCAAACGTTACAAGAACACACACCTTCTCATGAATTTTCCCGGGGAGATCACTTCATAAAAGAAGTGATCTTTTAAGAAAGTCTTTGCAGTTTAGGATGGGAAAAATAATTACATTGTATATATGAGGCAAGGTTTTCCTTAAGCACGTTTCAGCAGACTTAAACTAAAAGCAGATTTGATGTGATCTGTGCTCTTTGGGAAGGAGAGAGGAGCACAGCTGTAGGGGGCAGGGTGGGTGATGCTGCGTTGGGCGGTGCAGTATTTGCCTGCAGTGTTCTGTCCGTGTAACGCAGAGCTCTGTGAGCACATGATCCCGCTTTCCAAGGCACTTGCAGTTTAATTTTACTTCTAGTCACTGGGCATTTTCCAGGCAATCTCCTACATAGCTGCTCAGGTTGCCATGGCGATGAGACCCGATTCTGCCCTCAAGGTGCTTATGAGCGAAAGGAATGAGATGAACATCAAAATGATGTAAGGAGCAGACCTGTAATCACCTGAAAGCTTCATTTTTGATTTTTAAGGTACCGGAGAGTTGCAGAATTAAGAAGCATTTCTTTAACATTCCCTAAAAATAAATTTATAGGACCAAATGAAAACTGTAAGAGAAATATCTTTCTATCTGTCTATCTATCTATCTATCTATCTATCTGTCTGTCTGTCTGTGTCTATCTATCTGTCTGTCTGCCTATCTATCTATCTATCTGCCTATCTGTCTGTCTATCTATTTATCTGTCTGTCTATCTATCTGTCTGTCTATCTGTCTGTCTGTCTGCCTATCTATCTGTCTATCTATCTATCTATCTGTCTGTCTGTCTGTCTATCTATCTATCTATCTATCTATCTATCTGTCTGTCTGTCTGTCTGCCTGTCTATCTATCTGTCTGTCTACTTATCTATCCATCCATCAGTCCATCTACCTATCATCTATCTGTATTGATTTTCAGCAAATAGGAGCCTCATTTCAAACACAGGAAATTATTCTTCACACAGGAGGTATACAGCAGAATGGAATTCAAAGGGTGGAGAGATGTAATATTTTCACTGTGTTTATTTTGGGGAGTGGAATAATATATTCCATGTGGAAGTTTACTGGAAGGGAGAGTCCTGTTCTCTTTCTTTTTAAAAGCCATTAATTGATGATAATTTTGCCATTTAAGTCCGTTGCTCACTAAATTAGTTTTTACATGTTATTCTACTGCCACCTGGAAGTAATTAGAAACAGGGTTGTTTACAGATCTGGAGAAAGCTCACATGACAGTGAGATTAGAGGTCATATTGATGAGGGGCTCAAGCCCGGCTTTTCGAAAGTGACCAGCTAATGAGACCCCGGAAGACCCAGAGCAAACAGAGAGCCTACTACTAGCCTTCATAAAGAAGGCAAATCTCCACTCTCAAAATTAGAAGCTGTACATTGTAGATTATAGCCTGAAACAAACAAAAAATATGTTTCTGACTTTTGAACTCCTGAGGGAGGGAGAGAGACCTATAGCAGTAGGCATGTTAACATAATATTTAAACAAGAAAAGGAAACAAGAGAGAGCCTGGAGCATCTCTGGAGTGCTGGTGTGTGTGTGTGTGTGTGTGTGTGTGTGAAGTAAAATACTCTATCTGCTATGAAGGTGTTGGTCGTGAGGTCAGCCTAAAATGCCCCTTGATTTCCTCCTCCGAGTGTTACCAGGAGAATGTGGCTTCTAATTGCAGCTCTGACACAGATTAGCTGGGTAATGCAGGGGAAGTGACTCTTTCTTTTGCCGCAGCTTCCTCATGGGATGAACATTAGTTTCATTGGTTCCTCTCACAATAAAATAGCAGGATATTAAAATTACAAACTGAATATTCCACTTCTCAAGCCAACTACAGTCCAAGTTATTTTTTTTTCTTCTTAGATTTAATCTCATAAAATTTTAATGTTATGCATGTGTCAGAGGTTCGGTCATTCATTGGGAAGACTCCCAGGATTCTGCATATAATCATACTGTATGCACTGCTGGGATTTATCACAATGTGAAAGGGTACAGAGCAAAATCAGCCAAGGGGAAGGCTACATGGGGAGAAGTCTGGAGGAAACCAGGTGCAAGCTTCCAAGAGTTCTTTCCCCGCAGAGGATGTGCTTATTACCCCAGCAGAGAGCAGTGACAACAGATGAATACAGAATGCCATCTACCAGGGAGCTCATTAGAGACTTGGTGCCCAGAGTTTTTACTGGAGGGCTGGTCACGTAGGCGTGTGCATGGCATGTCCCCGAATTCCAGACTCCTAGAAGGAAAGTAGGTCTTCCACGTAAACAGTATTGTTTATACAGTTTAATCACAGCGATCCGCTCTTATCCATTGTGGGGGGCAGGAACCCTCCCGGAATTCCCGTTCCCAGACACCAGCCAAGGGTCAACTCACAACAGGCCTTTCTAAGGGTAGCAATCTCAGACCAGCTGTGTTAACTCTTGTCTGTACAACGCAGCTTCAATGATGGTGCCTCATGATTATTATTATTATTATTATTATTATTATTATTATCATTATTTTGGCCGTGCTGCTGGGGCTTGTGGGATCTTAGCTCCCCGACCAGGGATTGAACCCATGCCCTTGGTAGTAAAAGCACGGAGTCTTAACTACTGGACGGCCAGGGAATTCCTGATGGTGCCTCATCATTTTCACTCATTTTTCCCCTCATTCAACCATCACTTTTTGCATATCCCCAGCACCAAATGTTGGAAAAATCAACTGAATGAGACAGTCTACACTTGGAGGACTTTATCACGTAATATCCATATAGTCACAGCCTTTACATAGATCTCACCCCAGATTCTCTAATAACCCCAAACACACTGACCCAGATTCTTTCCTAGCTCCACTTGAGTGTCAGTACAGTCTTATTTTATGTTCAGCGGTTAGGGATCTCCTACCTGTTCTCCTCTCTACCTGCGATGTTCGGTTCTTTCTAGACATGAGAAATAGATGGTAAGCCAAGTCAGTTGGATGTTATTTGGACCCCAGTGCGTGTTCTGGTCTCTTGCTCCTCTGTGAGATTTCATCTCAGGGGAGTTGGAGACAATAACAGGATCATTAACAAAACGGTATCGGGCAGCGTTGGCCGTGAATAGTACCGTGGGCGTTGTCATTATCAAGCTAAAATCTGATGTGTCATGAATTGAAATTTGCTTGGGCAACGTGCCATGGTATGAGAAAGCAGGGTTCAAGATTTCGAAACATAGTTTTTGACTCAGAATAAGAGGTCAGTGTGAAATCAAGGCCAAGACCTGAGATGAACGTGAATTATGCGGGGCTCTCGGTGCTGCTTCCTATGCGTTAGGCAAGTCCAAGTGGAAGAAAGTCCCTTACTACGTGTGTCTGTGGCAGGAGCTCCAGAGAACCACCAAGCAGAGGCACCACAGTTGTCTGCCCTTTGTGGCTTTAACTCCAGGCGGATGGGGCAGGATAGTAAACTTCTAGCATCCTAGACTCCTTCCCTCCTCAGCCTCCCCATCAGCCCTAGAATCCCCCGTCCAGGTAGTTGCCGCCATGTTCTTTTCCCTCCTCCGGCCTGCTGAGCTGGCTGGGGACTGGGTACCCTGGCCATTCACAGCAATTAATGTTAACTGCCCTTCACTGTCTCTCCAGATCTTTGGATATTTCTGCTGATCTGCCTTGTGTTGTTGAAAGTGGCCTTCCCAGGCTTTATCCTGGGAGTTCTTAAGACCCTCATTCCCAGCCCACTGTGGGTCTGCTCTCTAATGTGCAAAAGATAACATCTGTTTACTTCACTGAGTCTGAAACCACCTCTCTCTGGTGACCCCTCCTACCTCATACATTGCATTTGTCATGTTTTCTCTCACAGCAAGAGATGGTCCTCTTTCCTTCCAGTCTACTCGCAACCAGCGCCGTGGTCACGATTCCCCCTTGACTTTTCTAGGACCTGGTTCTGTCAGTTCTCTCCTCTGTTGGCACCATCACCTCCTCAGTGAGTTCCGTATTTCTTATGACACAGGTGCTCCAGCTCCCCCAGTTTTAAAGAAAACTTTCCCTTTGCCACAGCTTTCATACTACTGTATGCTTCCATTCTTTCTGTTTTCCCCTGGAAAACTTATTAAAAGAATAGTCTACACTCATTGCTGCTCCTAGTCTCTACTGATGTGGGCTATGCCTCTTATGTTTTACTGACACTCACCTTGTCAAGGTCACTCATGGCACCCTAGTGTCAGATCCCAAGGCCATCTCTTGGTGCAAGTTCTCTCTGACTTCCTTCTCCACTGGGTGCCCTGTTACACTGCCGGGGTGACTTCCTCCTGTCTGTATCTTCATTACCTCTTTCCTTGAGTTCACATCTTTTCTTCCCTGCTCATAAATGTGAGTAGCTCCCAGACCTCAGTCCTCCCCACCTCTCCCTCTCAATCTCCAATTTCTCTGTTGTTCATTTCATCCCTTTCTCAGACTTCATCCATGACTTCTGCATTGATGACCCTGACACTGGCTCTGTCTTCTCTCCTGGGATTGATTAATCCCCACCGCCTGCTCCCTTCCTGCCATTTCCAACTGAGGATAACTAACGCAGAGCTAAGCATTTCTCACAACCGTGAATGGATTTGCCTTTGCACTACTCTTTTTTTTTTTTTTTTCCAGGTAGTAACTATTAGTTTCCAAAGAATCACAACCTAGGTGGCTTGAAAAAACAGAAATTTATTCTATCACAGGTCTGGAAGCCAGAGGTCCAAGATCAAGGTCTCAGGAAGGCTGTGCTCTCTCTGAAGCCTCTAAGGGAAAAATTGTTCCATGCGTCTCTCCTAACCTCTGGTGCTTGCAATAATCCTTGGTGTTCCTTAGCTTGTGGACGCACCACTCCAATCTCTCTCTCTGTTGTCGCGTGGCCGTCTTCCTCTGTGTGTGACTCTGTGTCTCTTCTCTTCTTATGAGGACACCAGTCATGTTGGATTAAGGACCCACCCTACTCCAGTATGATCTCATCTTGACTAATTACATCTGCAATGACCCTGTTTTCAAATAAGGTCGCGTTCTGAGGTTCCAGGGAGGACATGAATTTTGGGAGAACACTGTTCAACCCACTACATTAACAAATCCTTTCAATTCCTTTTTGACCCTCTCTCATATTTTACATCTTTCTGTTTCCTGCTTGACACATAATAGACAATGCATATTAGAGGAGATCTTTAAAATTTGTTTTTAAAGGAAGGAAACAAAAATCAGAAAGCCTCAGCGGTGTGGCAAGAGGTACCAACACCCGGCTGTTCATGTGCTGTCCCCCGCTCCACCCCAGCTGTGTCAGAACGCCAGCTGGCAGCCTCCCCATCAGCTGTCTCTCCTCCAGCTGCATGTAGCCCACACTGTGTCACACTGGGTTGGGAGCCAGGATGGGACAGAATCAAGATGGTCCAGGGCCAAGACACCGGGGCTGTAGGCTAACGGCTTGACTTGTATTTCCAGATCATGCTGTGGACTGAAATGTGCCCCCACACCCCTGATGCATAAGGTCTAACCCCCAATGTGGGTGTATCTGGAGATGGGGTCTGTAGATGGTAATTAAGGTTATGGGTGGGATCATAAAGGTTGGGCCCTAATCCAATGGGACTGTGGCCTTATAAGAGGAAGAGAGCCATGTGAGTCCACAGCAAGAAGGGAAGACATCTCACCAGACCTCAGCCATGCTGGGACCCTACTCTCAGACTTCCAGTCTCCAGAGCTGTGAGAAATACATACGTGCTGTTTAAGCGCCTGAGTCTATGGTGCTCTGTTATGGCAGCCCAAGCTGGCTCACACAGATAATAAGCATGTAAACTCACTTTCTGAATCTAATTCTGCAATTCCTGAACTCCACGTTACAGTGCTTCCCTACTCAACTTTTTGGGTTATGTATCAATAATACCACATAACATGTTAGGAAGCAATTTGATGACCCAGTGAGAGCGCTCATGTCTTTGTTAAATGATACTGTTTTCAGGTGCAGTGGATTACTTGGCCTCTCAGAGTGTCCTGTGTTTCCCTTCCCTATGGAAAGTGGGTCAGTTATTAATGGAAAACTGGAGACTACAGTGCCCCACCCTTGTCCATGGGGGATACAATCCAAGCCCTCCAGTGGATGTCTGAAACTATGGAGAGTCCCAAATCCTATATACACTGTGTTTTTGCCTATGTATACATACATACCTATGACAAAGTTTAATTGATAAATTAGGCACAGCAAGAGAGTATCTTAGTTGTCAGCATCACTCTTCTGGGGCACTGGGGCCATTATTAAGTAAAGTAGGTGTTATTAGAACCAAGAGGGCTGCTAAGTGACTGACGGGTAGGTAGCTTATTTGGTGTGGATACGCTAGACAAAGTGGTGATGCATAGCCTGTGTGGGATGGAGTGGGATGGTGCAAAATTTCGTCATGCTACTGAGAACGGGTGCACAATTTAAAAGTTATGAATTATTTATTTCTGGAATTTTCCGCGTAACATTTTTGGACCTCAGGTGACAGTGGGTAACTGAAACCTCAGAAAGCAAAACCATGGATAAGGGGGAACGACTGTACATTTCCCAAATGACGAGTGGTCTGAAGACTTACATGCAATTAATTTTTTCCCCGAAAATACCCCAAATTCCAAAGTCAGTTCCAAGTTAACTCTAGTTTTATTAGATGAACACTCACTCAGTACTGAAACATCTACAGCTAAGCCATATTTGGACAATTGCGTTGACTGTGCTGTGTCCATGTGTGGAGAAGTAGTGAGAGTATTTATAGACTCTTTCAGGCTCTTGAGTTTCTGGAATATCGTGATGATGCCTAGTATTTACTGCTCAGAAGGGGGCTGTATAAAGATGAAAAATCCCCAGCACACATTGCTTCGCAGGAGGGCATAGTTGAGATGTTCTTTTCAGAGATTCTGATAAGCAGACAGAGTAAATAAGGAAATACAGGCTTCTTAACATCTCCCAACTGGGTCGCATGCTCTTCCAGGGAAGGTTTCAGGCTTCTGCCCGCCTTCCATTTTGCCAAATCTGCACGAGGGCTTGGGTTTGAACTCAGAGAGACCTGGCTTTGGATCTCAGTTTCACAGCTGTGGAAGAGCTTCAACAATTAATTGCCTCTCCGTGGAACTGGACACAGCATTTTTATAAAGATTAGAAATGCCAGGCAAGGTGTTCCTTTTTAGCCGGTTTCTGCCCTCTGGCTGTGCACTCGGCTATCTCGTCAGAAGGTACAAGGATGGAATCTGAAGCCACTGTCCACATCCACGTTCCAGGCCCACCACGGACCGCACTGTGACCTTGCGCTAATCACATCGTCTTTCTTTGCCTGTTTCCTCAGTCATAAAATGGTAACAGTAAAATGTTGAAACATTCCAATGAATTAATACATGTGAGGTGCTTAGAACAGTGTTTGACATGAATTTTGACATTATTACTCTTGTAATTCTTGTCTCCTATCTATCTAAAGTGTTCCTCCTCCAGAAACTGGGTAGTCGGGACTCCATGGTCCAAAACAAATAAGAAGTTGCTGTGCGGAGCTTGTTAGGGGTACGAACAGAAGTAATTCTATTTGAGAAGAGTTGTTAAAATACGAGGTGTCCTGAAGAAGTCGTGGGTAAATGATCCGAAATCTTGCAAATTCAATGTAAGAGCATAAGAATGCTACGGAACTAATAGTGGTATTGGATTTTATCAAAATAAACAACTTTTTGTTAAACGTTTACTCTTCTTAAACAGATACTGGATGATGTAAAAATGAAAGAATCTTATTTTTTACCTTAACCATCACAGATATATCGGAATATATGTTTGCAGGAAGGGTTTGGACTTAGATTAAAACACTTGCAACACATTTGGGTTATTAAATAGCTAACAATGTATGTCATGTTATGCCTGACAACTTCACAACAGCCTCATAGGTCATTTTTCTCATCAGCCCAGGTGAAGAAACTGAGGCACAGAGAATTTCAGTACCTTGTGCAAGATCCTATATTGCAATTCTCTCTCTCTAAAAGATAGAGATTTTTCGTTTAAAAAAACCACAAACTTTCCTCCAGTCCATAGTCCATAAACGCCTGAGTCAACACAAGTTGTCAGGGTTGCATGACACACAACTTTAAGAGCTTTAACTCGAGAGTAGGAACTTGTTCAAGCAAGTAAAACATTTTAAAATATGGTATGTTCCAAACTAGACTTACCTTTCTGGACGTTTGATCTATTTAGAGCATTTTATTGTGTTTGAGGACACTATGCTTAATGTTTTCTGAAACAATATTGCACAACTAAAGAAAAATCAAAGTAGATGAAACTGTCTAGGATAAAAATAATTTTCTTAATTTCAGTTTTATTTAAAATGGACCCTTCCCATTGACCTCAAGTATAATATTATGATACCTGGTACATAGTAGGAGCTTAATAGATATTTGTTAAATGAATGTCGAATGAGCAACATTTCCCTCAAAGTGGTGGTGCTATTTCCTTTCAAATTATTCTTAATGCTTTATGGAGAGCTCTTACTTTCCTATAATTTTTTTTCTTCCTCTGCACAGTACAGTTTCACATCAGCCTCTTCACCCAACGCAAAGAGTGTCTGAGCAGGTGCATCAGAGGTAACCCGGGATTTCACAGCTGACTTTCGCACAGAGATATCCAAATCCCCAGTATTGAGCAGTTCCAGAGCAAAAGCTGTCTTCTTTTATTTTCATGAAATGATTTTATTTCTGTAAATGCCTTACAATTTTATTTGTTAAAATATAGCACTGAATAAGTCACCGAAAATCCTTATATGCCAAGACATTTAGAGGCATTGTATAGCATTTCTTGATGCACTGGGTCCACAACCAAGCCATTGGTCCTAAGACATCACTTTTCTTGTTAGTCCAAAGGGAGATACCCACACGGGCACACACATTTGGTAGACACAGAGTATGAACTCCGATTGGCCGTTGTGTGTGCGTGTGCCTGTGCTTCAGGTAGGCATCAGTGTGCTCCAGCAATTTATGATGCTGCATCTAAAAATTGTAGAATTGCTGCGTGGAAGCACCTCAGAGTAGCTTTCTGACCTGGACGGTGGAGCCCTGAAAGGTCACCTGGTGGGCAGCAGCAAGGCGGCCGCCTAGCCAGAGGGCTCACCCCCGCGAGCCCGGTTGAGGATGGGAACGCTGCCTGGACCATCCCTCCATCTCTATCACAGGATGCGATTTTGCGTCGGAAAATTTTTTCTTGGTGGAAGAACGAGTCATCTGGGTAGTGAGTGGCAAAGTGGAGGCTCAAACCTGGGATCTTGTGTGGCTGTTTTTGCACAAGTGATTTAAAATTTCTTCATTGCTGTCATTTAATCATTTACTCTATGCATAAGGTGTTGTTTTTAGAGCTGCCATTTTTATCATATGACCCATTTAAAAGGGCACAGGTGAGATAGAGGCACACAGAAATAACTTACTTAAAGTCAGTAGGTTTACTATATTGAAGAATGGGCAAAGGCCAGTGGGGTGCTTTTAATTATTGATTTAAAAGATGTTCATTGAAAACTGTACGTCTCAAGATGAATCATTTTGGAACGGCCTTAAAATTCTGAGTTTCTGAGTTTTATTTCAATAGCAAATATATAAAAGGCATTTTGATGCAGACAATATGTTGTATGTCTGGGAATGTTTACTGGTGGTTTCTGAAAAGAGAAACCATATATATATATATATATATATATATATATATATATATATATATATTTCTTTATAGATAGAAATGTCCTCAGATCAATGTTTCTTGACCTGTGTTTGGATCAGGGATGTGCTGAGGAAATAATGAAAACTATGGAACAGTGGATCCCCAGGAAAACACATTAACACCCAAACCTGCATTAATTCCAGGCCTTTTTCCTTCCCTTCAAGCTCACCATCCATTTACACCCTCCTAACCCCATCCTTACGTCCCCTAGCCCAGATTAACTAGGTATTCATACCAGGTTTAACACTCTGATAGAAATGCTGGGTAGTCTCTCTCTCTCTCTCTCTCTTTCTCTCTCTCTGTTTTTGAACTCAATTTTATATTGAAACTTTCAGGCTCACTCTTTTTTAAAAAAATTTTTTCTTACTGGGGTATATACTGTTTTACAGTGTTGTGTTAGTTTCTACTGTACAGTGAAGTGGAGTTCCCTGTGCTATACAGCAGGTTCTTATTAGTTATCTGTTTTATACATATGAGTGTATATATGTCAATCCCAGTCTCCCAATTCACCCCACCCCCTCCACTCTTTTTCTGATATCTTATTTGTCTTTGCTTCTTTTGCTCCATCTGTTATGCATATATTTTTTTTCCTTCTGTGCCCCTTGAATTGTACCAGTAACTTTCACTGCAATTGTTCTCATACCAGGAAAAGCAAGGGGTTTTTATAAAAAGCCTTCATCAAGTCATTTTCAAACTGCAGATGCTTTAAGAAAAGCCATACTGAGTTCCCCCCTCCCTAATTAGATGGTGAAATTTTTAGTTCTTGGCACTGTTATCTGTTTGAATTGAAACCCTATCATTGAAAAAGCCAAATGAACTTAAAACTGAGGAGGGCCATTTCCCAAAAGGGAATGCAGCCAGGCTCCAGCCCTCCATGGAAAGCCAGAACACACACAATCTGGATGTACGTGACAACGTTTCTACAGCTCCCATCTCCAAGTTAAGTAATTTGCTCGTGAAAAAATTATCCTGAGATTCAGGATCTTTTAAAAAATAGTCTGTATTACAAGTTACTCCGTGAATAACCCAAATGTTGAAGAAAAGTATGTTTCAGCCTTGCAGGTAATTTTTAAATGATCCGCAGAGTTTTTTCAGGGCTCATAAACTGTGCATTGTTGATATTTTCTGTTAGTCTGTGTCCCAGTTATTCCCTCTTCGGTTGAGTTTTACTTCACCTCTTGTCATTAAATGAGGAAAACATACACCAGTGTATGTTTCAGTCATTTCCCCTTGGGCCGATTTCTCCACACCCCATCACTAAAAGAAGAAAATCTAAGCCTCCCATTCTCGGCCCTGCCTTCAGTGGTGACCCCCTGAAAGGTTCCTGTGAAACCCTGAAATCGATTTTAGATGTGAGACACAGAACCTCCGGTTTCTTTGAGGCCTGTTGCAAGCTCTTCGCTGGACTCTTTACATGATTTATTAATGTCCTGAACACGCGAATCCAGGTTTATTCCCCTGAATCTCTTGCTCTTGTTTACTGGGTTCAATTTGTTGAAACAAAAGACGAATACATATGTGTTCCTCTCTTCCTTTATCAAAGTTACCAAACTGTTTACCTTAAACACCTTCAACTTTATACTGAAATTTTAAAAAAATGTTGCAGGTAGTAATGGATGTAGATGCATAATTATTAACCTTTTTAAGAAAAATAATGAAGCTGGAAAACTAATTTCATGTATTTAAAATATACGTTGATTTCACATCCATCGCGGATAATCTCACATCCTATACCTGCTTGCTGTACATGGGAAAAAATATATCCAAAGTTGTTTTTATTTTAAAGGTGGGATCTAAGATTAAGCTGCTTTTTACTAATAGTGGCTATTGATTTATAGATCTTTTACATATGCCCTTGTGAAATAGTTATTCAGAAGTAGCACATGAAGGCCTATGGACATGTGATTTAGGATATCTCTGTTCTGGAGGGTCCATCAAATTGACAAGTGTTAAATTGACATTAAAGTGTCAAGAATTTTAAACCCCCTGTGTAACAGCAGAGGTATTAAAGGTGACGAGACCTGTGTAAAGCCTCGGTACAATTCTTTATGTATATCGGGTTATTACATAGGACACCAAATCCAGGTTTACAGAGAAGTTTATCTGTTTATTAGTAACTATTAAATGAGACCAGAATTTAAAGACTGGTGGGAAAAGAGCAATTTAGAATGCACTTTCTCCTTTACATTTGGGGGTATTTACCCTTAGTCTCAAATCTTTTTTTAAAACAGTTAGATGGGACAGAAACTATAATTTAGGGACAGTTATCTGAACTCGGTTATAGGAGTGAAGTGTCGGAGGGGGTCCCGCAGGAGGGGCTGCATATCAGACGGAAATGAAAGAAAAACTAGAGGAAGAAAGGAAAAGCGAACACTCCACACGTATACGTTTCATTCTGTGCGCCCGGATTCTCTCTGACGGCTGCATGATTAATTCAGAGATGTATTGATGTTCTCCTCTGCTCTAGCCTGCTGACCTGATTTTGTGGGCAGGCTTGTGGGGCCAAAGCGATCTGCCAGTCGTGGAGGTGCTGCACTTCAGTCCCCGTGGTCTGCAGCAAATAGTTTATGCCTAGTCCTTATCAACAGGAGCCGAACACAAGAGAGACATCCATCAGCACACCTTCCCGTGCCATGCCATGGAAGGCATGCAGAGATGCCAGCCTGAAAACGGAAGCGGCTGGAATGATTTGTTTTAACAAATGTGAATCTGTGTGTGTGTGCGTGTGTGTCTGTGTATATACAAATGTTGACGTGGAAGTGGTGGCTTTTTTACTCTCAGTGACAGACATTAACCAACACTTAGTTGTTTAAAAATGCCTTTATGATATCTGTGATTTGCTTCAAATTAATCCAGTAGCGTCGGGGTGGGGTCCAGCAGGCCTCGACCGTTGGTGAAGTGGGTGATGGAGGTTCCTCATTTTTGTCTTCTGTGCATGTTTAAAATATTCGATAATGAAACCTTGAGGAATGTACACCTGTACAACAAACCATGATACTTTTTTGTCGTTGTTGTTGCGGTACGCGGGCCTCTCACCGCTGTGGCCTCTCCCGTCGCGGAGCGCAGGCTCCGGACGCGCAGGCTCGGCGGCCACGGCTCACGGGCCCGGCCGCTCCGCGGCACGTGGGATCCTCCCGGACCGGGGCGCGAACCCGCGTCCCCTGCATCGGCAGGCGGACTCTCAACCACTGCGCCACCAGGGAAGCCCCCA